>NC_070591.1:8758240-9110740 GCF_027409825.1 Scomber japonicus | reverse complement strand
GTGTGTGTGTGTGTGTGTGTGTGTGTGTGTGTGTGTGTGTGCTCAGTCTTGCGTGTTTCTGCACAGTCAGTGATTGATATGAAAGCTTCTTCTTCCTCAGAGCTGCTCGGCCCTTCTCATCTCGTCATGCGTCTGTGAGGGAAGCGCTCCTGATTAGCCACGCGCGCATGTAGCCGGATAGAATTACCGTGTAATCAATAGCTCCTCTGTCTTGTTTTCCAGCGTATCGCTCTCATATCCTCGGCACGCGTGTCAGCATGTCTGTCAGCTGCGATGACACTCCGGGCTTTTTGACGACCAAGTTTTCAAACTGTATTTTTGCCAAAGAGGACCTACACTAAAAAAGCACATTCTTGCTCTAAAGCAGCGGCCTCAGGGGGCAAACTAACAGACTGAGAGAGGGGTTATATTCATGCCAAAGTTCATGCTGAGTTGTCTTTGGTTGTTTGAGTTGCACCGCTCATGATAGTAGCAGCGAAGGACTGAAAAATGTCTCACTTGCTGCACTCTTTTAGGTAAGAGAGGAGTTGAATCATCCAAGATATGAGGCAAGAGTAATGACACATACAGGAGTAAAGGATATGATAGTTGACTGTGCTTGTATAAGGCTTTTCTAGTCCTTCAACCACTCAAAGAGACGACTAACATTCACACACTATTGGGGTAGCCATTGGGAGCAATTTGGGGTTAAGTATCTTGCCTAAGGACATATGAGCATGTGGACTGGAGGAGCAGGGAGTCACAGTTTACATTAGCCGGTATTAATATAACAGCAATAAATAGAGCCATAATAAGCCGGTTATTGTTTCTGATCATCAAAGCCAAGCTGAGTCCTTATCAGTGTTTATGAACACTCTTCTGGCCTCTGCTTCACCTTCAGCGCCTCTTTGACCTCATGTTGACAGTGTGAACTCTTGAAATGTTTATTTTGGACATCCTGCGAATAAAGTTATGATGGCCATAAAACTCAGAATGAGCAAAAAGAAACAAAACATTTTTCTTTAGTTATGACGCAGATATGTTTTGTTATGATAGATACTTTTTTTTTAAACCCAAAGACGCTCAACAGAAAGAGTCTTCGTCAAATTTCTATTTTCAAAAAGGAAAGTATTAGAGTGAAAGAGAGGCATTGATTTATGTGTGTGTCTATAATCATAAACAGACATAGCATAGTTTAGTCCCAGTGCCTTCATAAAGACGTGGCCGATGTGCTAGTAATAACAAAAGTCTCACCATTACTTGACATGATTACTTGACACATATGTTACCTGACATAAGAGCTCTTTGAAGAGTTTGATCAGAAACTTTTCAAACCAGATCGAGCAGATGTTTTAAACTCAGTTAAACATAATAAAGCAAAGTAAAACCCTAATAAACGTGTGTGCAAGAGCATGAAACTGATTTAAGAGCACCAAATAAAGTTTCACACAAGACACAATATTCATGACGACTTGCTAAAAACGCTGCTATATTAACATAAAAAATAATTTCGCCTTCACAGGTTCCTGTAATTTAGCAGCAGACTGAAATATTGGGACTTGTCTTCCAACAAATGAATATAACACAGACTTTTCCACAGGTAAGACTAATAAAAAACACATATGACATAAGGGCTATGATGCTAAAACACACATAATTGATCCTTCGTTATAAAAGAGGTGAGAGAGTGTAGACAAAGGAAACAGATATTAGACAATTAAGGCAGGTGGACCTTGAACTGCTCCATCACACCAATATGGAGCTACAATATTTGCTTAAACCTTATCAAAAATGTGTGTGTGTGTGTTTCTCTGAGCTTGAACAGCAGTTATGGATTTTCATTAGCTGCTGAAACAGCTGGAGTACATGTGGACGCTCACATCATTATGTTTTAAGTTATAGTTATTGTTATGGTTACGTCTAATCATACACAGATCCTACCTCTCTCTGTATTTTACCACTTTTACTTTTAAACACCGGTTTTTACAGTACATCAATTTTGTTTCTTTGTCATTTGGTCTAGGTTTTTTTTGTTCCTTGTCTTTATATTGTCGTTGGTCTACACTTGTTCTGTCTTCTTATCAGCTTTGCAAATGAACTGTGAAGCACTTTGAACTAGGCTTTACACGATCAGGATTTTTGGGGCTGATCACCGATCAGTGAGTTTAAATAAACCGATCACCGATCCAGTCACCGATCAGTGAGTTTAAATAAACCGATCACCGATCCAGTCACCGATCAGTGAGTTTAAATAAACCGATCACCGATCCAATCACCGATCAGTGAGTTTAAATAAACCGATCACCGATCGGATCACCGATCCGATCACGTCTTCTTTGTCCATGCTCCGTTTCTTAAACTCGCCGTGCTCCTCCTCGTATCCCTATCCAGGTACATTTGTGCTATTGAAACATTTTGCAGACGCTTCCCCACGAGGTTCTTTAGTGTTGCACAGATGCAAATAGCTTGTGTTTTATCTGTTTGCCCACAACACCCACATGTTTGTTTGAATCTGACAGCTAATGATTCAAGATTCAAAAAACTTTATTGTCCGTCACATCTGGACAGGGCTCAAAATGAACTGCAGGATTCAAACAAATGTCGGTGGTGTGGAACTTCTTCGGAGTAAATGAGACAGATAAAACACAAGCCATCTGCAATCTATGCAACAGGAGCATCTGCAAAATAAAATGCTAAATATCGGCCGATCCGATCGGCGTAAAGCCTACTTTGAACAACATTAACTTTATGAAAGCTGCTATATAAATCAAGTTTGATTCATTGATTAATGCTGAAGCAGATTTAGACTATAGATTTACTTTATACATCCACAAGCAGGATAGTTCAGCTAGTTCTCCTAACAGAGATTTATCCTGACATATTTCATAACTGTACCTTTTTCTATGATTTTACATACTCATATTCTGACTTTTAATTATTTAAAACTTTCCTGCTACTTGTTTTTTCTCTCTCCATCAGTTAGTATAAAAATGTAATGAGTACTTTATTACCTTGTCAAGTACTGCATTAGCCTGGATACTGAACTTTCCTCTCATCTCATCGAGCTCTCTCTCTCACTCTCTCTCCATTATGTTGCTGAAGTGGAAATGTTTTATTGGATAACGACTCACTGCGCCACTAATGATAATTATGGAGTCGTTAGTCAACCAGTCAGCCACACACACACACACGCAGCCAAGTTGATATAAAGCAGTGGAGCAGTCATCCAGTGACTGAAATAATCTAAGAGTGATGTTAGAAGATTAGCAGAATTACAGATTAGCAGCTATCACAGAAACATGTGAGGCAAAGCATCTAAAAGACCAGAAAATTAACCAGATTAGACATTCAATTGAGTTAATAAATGAATAAACATGTCAGTTTATCAATCTATACAGAGGTTAATGTATCTATTTATCATGTGCCAAGTAGATTTGATTAGATTAGATGATGTCCTACCTGCTACAGATGAGAGGAAACAGAAAATAATGTTTTAATGAAAGATGCTCGATATCAGGTTTCAAAGAGAGGGGGGGCAACACTGTGAATGGTGCTTCATTTCACTGGCAAACACAAACACTGAACTCATTAATGTTTTAATGGTTAGTCTGAATTGATTCTGGCGTCTATGTGGCTATGTGAGAGGAATGCTAACTCTCTCTCTCTCTCTGTATTTCTGCTCCACACACTGGCGTCGACAGCATTTAGGCCTCAGATAAAGACTTGACGTTATCTTAGAAATATTAAAACATTACAGGACACTCGCCAAGCCAAGGCTCCTCCTTTGGTCACCGCTTTTGTTTTTTTTCTATCTGACAAGGATGAAAAAATATTATTAAAAATGTTTGGCTTGTAGAAGAAGAAAAAGTTGAGGGTGAAAGTAAAGTTAAACCTCTGAATTGGTGAAATCACTGCTCTGCTCGGTTGAACACGTAAAGAGTGGTTTCTCACACATTGCATCTGCCACTAGTTCAATATGTTCATTTAAGCCAAGTTTACACTACAGTGGGATTTTTACCTCAATTTTTTGCTTTGTAATCTTGTAGTGTGAAATGCTCAATGACGGGAGTTTTTGGGACATCCAGCGACACAGCAACCAAGGAATACGTTTAAATATCACTGGCTGGTTGGATGGTATGGTAGAACAGCCAGCAGGTGAAAAGTTGGTGGAGCTTTAGCAGCAGCATGACTTCCTGTTTAACATCTCCTCAGACTTAATCGGTACTCGATACTAGTGCTGCACGATTAATCTAATTGCAATCGCGATATCAGCCCGAGTTATTAAGGATTTAATATCACATTTATGCGTGACTGATGAGTTATTTATGAATGATTTGTGGTTCAGAAGTTTGTTATTTAGACTAATTATGTGAGGAAATTCTGTGACTGGGTCAGAATGTGAACAGTATGTGAGGGTTAAAACTTCAATCTACGAAGACAGCACTCATCTTAACTAAGACGTGAAAATGTAATTGAAGAAATGTCCCAGGTGAAGTGAAGCTCCCCGCAGAGAAATCCAGCGAGAGGCCAAATTACCTGACTAATTACAGAGGATTTAAAAAAACATCAAAAAACATTCAGTCTGGCTGGATGGATGAAAACGCTCATGCAAACTCACCCAACCCCCCCCCCCCCCCCCAACCACCACCACCACCCTCCACATGATAAGTAGAGACGAACAACTGATCACACCTAAGGCATGGGAATCACATGTGAACCTTTGAACTTGTAACCTACCGGTTTGCTTCGACTGAGCCTTTCAGTGCCAGACAGGAGTATAAAAATGACTGTTTACATTTTTACACAATGTACATTCAAAAAGCATATACAGGCACACACACACACACACACCACACACACATACATGCATGAGATCACTCGTACAGATTAAAGTGTCCGGTCTTTTCTTCCTGTTATTGATTGTTGAAAATGAAAGCGGCGCTGTAGGGTTTTTTCTTTTCTTCTTAAAATTCACTTTTAGAGATCTACTGGAGCTCTGGGGACTGTTTCCAGTCGGCGTAGATGGAAAGTTTCCACTGCAACAATAACATACCGTACTGATGAAGTCCAAGGAAGGCAGAAACCGTGAGCCAACGCTTTCTCTCTCTCACACACACACACACACACACACACACACTTCTATCCAGGCATGCAACACCACACACACAGAGAGAGACAGCCACACACACACACAGAGATAGCCACACACACACACACAGACACACACATACACATGCACACACTGGATGTAAAAGGCAGACATTTCTCACATCAGACATTTTTTACAAATCCTATTTTATACAGGAAAACTGACATTTAAGCCAAGTATTAGCGTCACACACTGGCTGGTGGCAGCATGAGATGGGTATAATCTAACCCCCGAACATAATAACAGACTTTATAATATGTAGTCGTCTACAGAAAAGTAGCATCTGAAGAAAATCTGAGCACTACGCATCTCAGAGGGTTGATAAATTTAGATTGTATGCCTTTATAAATCACTGCTACTACTACATAAAACTACAGATAAGAACTAAATTAAGCATCTAGATATGCGTATATATAACTGTGAACGTAATAACAGACTTTATAATATGTAGTCATCTACAAAAAAGTAGCATCTGAAGAAAATCTGAGCACTTTGCATCTCAGAGGGTTGCTAAATTTAGATTGTATGCTTTTATAAATCAGTTATTACATAAAAACTAAATTAAGATAAGAACTCAATTAAGCAACTACAAATGCGAACATGGTAACAGACTTTATAATATGTAGTCGTCTACTTAAAAGTAGTATCTGAAGGAAATCTGAGACACTTTGAAGCTCAGAGTGGTTGATAAATCTAGATTTTATGCCTTTATAAATCACTGTTGTTACATAAAACTACAGATAAGGACTAAAATAAGGAACTACAAAATGTGCATATGTGGATTGAATAACATAAAAGAAACTCACAGCTCAGATTGCAAAACAAAGCGTACTACTGACTATGAGCCGAGCCCACCCGCCCACCCACCCTTTGCTCTGGGAAGAGATGTACATTTTTCTCATTCCTTTCTCCAACACGTTAACATCTGTCCCAGGTCGAAGCTGTGTGGGGCTGTATTAGTCACGCCTACAGCAAACCGCTTGAGAATCCGTGTCTGCAGGCTATGTCTTTTCTTTTTTTCTATGCTTTACCAGTCACTGCTTTTCACTCATGACCTGCAGGCTTGAAGTTTTGGTTGCATGTATCCATCCATCCATCTATCCATCTATCCATCTATCCATCCATCCATCCATCCATCCTTCTCTCTACTTTATCTTCGCCTGATAGTTCCTCCTCCACCTCCCTGTAATGTATATCGTTCATTCATTCTTTACTACATTAGTGTCTTTGGGATGGATGTACTTTATATGTGGAGGCTAAAGCTGTGGGGAGAAGCTGCTAAAATAAGGCAAAAATCCATGTAACAATATAATTTGATGTCATTATTTCTAACAGCTATCCAGAAGAAGACGAAGGGATGTAATGGTATTGGCTTTTTATGTTTAGTCTTTTTAAGTCTAGGTTATTATATCAGTATGAACAAAATAGACACTTTAAATGGCTATTACTGGATGTATATGTTTCATAAATAGTATTTAAACAATTTCAGATAGCTGATGATAAAAAAAATCCCATAATCCTGCATGAGCCAACAAGATTTCTCCCACCATTATAATAATCTCTTAATTTCCCTCCTTCCAAACAGGTCAGAGGTCAAGATCAGATGCCCAGCAGCATCCGTGGAGCTTGTTAAAGATGTTATAGTGGTTTTGCAACAAGGGGCATTTCAGGAGGAGGGCAGCTTTGAACCCAGCCCAGCCCAGCCCAGCATCAGGTTAAAGAAGGGGGAAAATCTGTCTCTGCCTGCCTACCAACCTTTTTTACTCAAGACTCAAAACCAAACAAATTCAACATTGGTGCACACGAGAAAAGACCATAGCAATTTTACAAGGCATCCGGGGCCCCTCCCAGCATGCAGACATGCCTGCACACCAAGGAGGGAGTATGTGTGTGTGTGTGTATGTGTGTGTGAGAGAGAGAGAGAGTCTGAGTGCCTGTGTGTGTGAATTATGGCCACCAGGAACGAGCCCTGCATTCCAGCATAGACAGAGACACACAGTTTTCATGGGGCTTAAATGACAGCACTGTGGTTGCCTGTAATCCCCCCTCCTTCTCCCCCCAAAAAAACCCAAAAAAACTCACCATTTCTTAGTGCATTCCACCATCAGTTCCTGATAGGAAGCCACGAATTGAAATTTGGAGGCATGCTTCCCCACACGTTGCAGTCTCTTCCACACCGAAGCCATGTTTCTTTGGATATAGGGTAGTTTCTGTGCACCTATCCCGCCCTGGACTTCCTTCTTTTTTGGGGGGGGGGGGCTTCCTTCGCACGAATTCACGCTAAGTGTGTGTTTATAAGTATCTGAGCATATCCAACCCGCGTAAACACATAGCTAATGTTTCACTGGAAGCACACTGGTAATAAAAAAAAGAGAGAGAGAGATAAGACTGCACATCCAAGTCGCGTCTTCTGCTGGTCTTTTTTTTCTTCTTCTTCTTCTTAAGAGCTGCCAGATAAATCCAAATGTAAGAAAGACAAAAAATCTCTGCAGCAGCGGTCGAGATCTGATTTGACGGCGTGCATGATGTTATCAAGAAAATCACTCCACGATTTCAAAGGGCATGGTGATGAGTAATCCACTGGGGTAAAAAAAAAAAACATCAGATTTTCATCCTGCAAAAGAAAAAGAAAGAGAGACAGTCACTACAGCAACAGCTACACTATAAAGGTTTAAAACGATAAGTAACTCCACAATAAACATCCGATATATATATATATAAAGGATGCTTTGTCCGAGTGATAGCTTTTTACCAATATGGACAGCTTGTAGCACTGCAGCTGTGAAATCACTACAGTTGTATCCACACTTTGTATATTAATGTGTAAGAATGTGGAGGACACTACTACCAGCACGGTGTGCCGGCCTGGCTATTAACTGTTTGATGATTTAAAAAACAAAATGTATATATATATGAATATATTGCTCTGTAACAATAACAAAAGAAGAGCTGACACCACGCTATAAATAAGTCGTGTTGCAGGGAGAAAAAAAACCTGCACCGTCACCCGAAATTGAGAACCAATAAACATTTTTTTTTGTAAACATGGGAATATATTGAGCCGGAATGTCTCTGGATCCAGGGAATAGTCCGAGCCGGAATGTCTCTGAATCCAGGGAATAACCCGAGCCGGAATGTATCTGAATCCGGGGAATAGTCCGAGCCGGGGACTGATTCAACAACCGCTATGCTAACGAGTTATTATAACGCCGTGAAAACTAGGTTAACGGTGCCGCCTGTATATGACACTCACCTCACCGTGAACGCCAAAGTGTTATCCCTTTTAAGAGGCCTTATCTGTGGAGGAGAGATGGCGAACTGTCGAGCCGCTTTGCTAGCTAATTATCGCCTGCTGCTTCTTCTTCTTTGGAGCAGCAGCAGCAGCAGCTAGCCTGCTAGCCATCACAACACGGTACGAGTCCACAGCAGGTAAACGACAGCGTCAAAACTGAAGACATTTACACAAAGCGACATTAATCTGAGTTTCTCCTCCCTCCCCTCCCCAACCTAAAAAAAACTTCCAAGTTAAACAAAAGTGTACAACCCGCCCACCGGCAGGTATTCCCACGGCAAAGTAGTCCGATAGTTACTGATAGTTTGATCACCCCGCTTGTGTGTAAAGTTGGCACAAAGCTAACACACAAGATTCACACTCGGGTATTTCAAAATAAAATAAGTAATTAAGCTACATCTAGCTAAATGAAATAAGATCAGGTATCATCATTAATATAACTATTCCTAACTAATCCTAAAGCTATGTTCTTTCCAAATCGAATAAATCGAGGCTTTATTGCTCTTTTTTACGCCAGTTAACAGACCGAGCTGTTTTATTTTGAAGGCAAATCCCCTAACTTCCGGTTTTGTTCTGTGTTTATCTCGTCAAGCTTGACGCAGCTTCGCCTCTCCATCATTTCTGCTGCTGCCGCCTGGATGACTGAAGCCTGGAGAAAAAACGCCCCCGGGCACCACTCATTGGTGGGATTCTTGTGCCATTTACAGCTTGTTTACTGATTCATGAGGCATTTCTGGGCTGTTGTTAACACACTGGTCAAATCCAACATCAATCAAAGGCATTTAATTCTGCACTGGGAGTGTGGATCAAATGCTTTCTCGTTTTTTCCATGTGGAGTGTTTTTGTTGCTGCTGTCCTAAAAACTCGACATTCACAAGATTAAAATATCTTTTTGTTGTATAGGCACAAAGTTTTAGGCTAAATGATAAAATCAAAATATTATTATCCCTATATAAAACATTTGGGTGAGGGCAGAATTACTTTATTTAAATAGTACGGACTGAATGATTGAAATATTTGGGGTGAAAACATTGAATACATTTGGTTCACTCAGGACCCTATACTGTAGCATCAAAGCTCATCCCCTCAGGTCTGTGCTAATGAGGATGAGTCTTGCATTTCCTGGTCCTGTCAGGTTAATAAGTGAGTGTTAACCTTGTAGTCCTGCATGCCGGGGGGTCTTTTTCACATGTTAAGAGGAAATAAAACACCCACCATCCATCAGAAATCAATAGCCCATCCTCTTCACACACACACACATGCAGTCACACATCCCTCACACTCCCTGATTGCAACCATGGGCTTGTAAATGCAGAGCAGGGCAGGGAGAAGGAAGGGGCGCCAGTACTGCGAGGGAAAGACAATATGAGGCAGATTAATTTAATCTCAAAAAAAGATCTGGATTTAATAACAGGAAATTGATATTTCATCCTTTTATATGTTGCTCAGGGTTGTAAGCTACAAGAAAAAAGGGTGCATCTGTTTTTCTCTTTATTTTTTGCAATGGATTGGGTGGTAGAGGTCTGACTGGAGACACAATGGATGCCTTAAAAGCCCAATTGAAATAATCAGATATGCAGTTTAACATAAAAATAACACAGCACCAGTGTTTCTATTATTCTGCTCTTTGAATGCAACACACATTTTTCAGCTGAATATAAATGCCCCTGAACAATGAAAAATCAACTATGGTGTTTGTAAAGTCTTTGGTGTTTTTGAAATGAAAGTCTTTTTTTCTCTCTCTCTCACAGTCACAACACAAAGCACTACTTCATATCAGCTTTCATTCAGATCCGTATTTGTTAACTGAGAACAATTTAGGATTTAGGGTCAGAGCCGATTTGACAGCAGGGGGCCTGCTGATGCCGCTGCTCCGCGTCGCCTGTTTACATTTTACTCTGACAGATTACAGGGAGCCTCCCTCCATGCGTCAAGGAATGCTTTGATGTGACAAATGACCCGGTGCTAAATGATGCTTTGTGTGTCTGCCCACATGTCAGCAAAGGCCTCATTTCATACAAAACACAATAGGAGGACCAGCCCGCCGGTGTGTATCTGTGTGAAAGAAAGAGTGTATTATAGAGGGACAGTGAGGGAGAGAGTGGGAAAAGTCAAGTGGAGTCCTGTATGCACCCCAAGTACATACACCTCCATTCTTTCTTTGTTCCTAAATCCCAAAAGCAAAGAAATGTTAATTTGCACCCCCACTGTTGTGAAATCATGTCTTTTTTTAATTTTCCATTGTTATAGTGCAGCTCAATTATTAGTGGAAAATAGAAAAGGCAGACGCTCTCGATGCTGCAGCAAAATAAATGTAATCTCTAAATCACTATAACAACTTCAATGTTACGCCAGGGAATCATTTCATGTGCAAATAGGCTGCAATAGAAAAGAGTGTTGCCCCCCCTTCTCCTACTGAGATTTGCCCTATTTGGCTAAAACCTATTCTCTTTCCAGATACTGTCACCTTTCCAATCAGGGAAAGTGCTGAATCCAAGTGAAAGTGAGACTTCCAGACTGTCAGCAGTGAGTGAACTCTGTGCCCAGAGAGCACCAACATGATTAATGATTAGCTGATTTATAGGAGTAAAAGTCGTCTCGTCTCTGCCACTCATGTGTGAAGTTTTTTGGTGACATTTTTTAAAATCTGTGTGTTCCCAAACGATGATGATGAGAGCCTCTGCTGGTGCTAGACTTCCAATAAAATGCCTTTTGCTTCCCAAATACTATAAAGCACATTGTCGTTTTGGCTCTTTCTGCTACACAGATGGAATTTCTCAGTTGTAGTGAATAGTTGTTTTTTTTTATTGTGGCTTTTATATTGATTGTGCTAGCAGTGATATTGTCTTCAACCAACTACACAGGGAGGCTAGAAGTTTCACACCTCAACTCCTCTGTGTTTCTCGATCGCTCATGCACCCTCTCGTTGCGTTTCCCTCTACGGAGAGCCAACAAAAACACCTCCTCCAGGATCTAAGCCAACACTTCAAGCGCAGGGACTCTAGCGTTTGGTGTTAGACCACTTGAAAAGACCTGCTAACAAAGCAGGGTCCTTTAGATAGAAGCCAAGTGAGTCTGAACCACTTCAGTGGAGCACAGATAGCCAAAAGTGTCACTGCTGACAGTGTTGAAAAGCAAAACAAGAACTCAAGCCTTTTAAGTGAACATTTGAGTTTAGAGGAAAACCACCCAAATGTTTAAAAAATGTGAAGTTGCGTTTTTTTGGGTTTTTTTAAATGACATATTCCCCAGTATGGACATATGGTTTCAATGTATTTTGACGCTGGGAATAGTGTCATGTTTTGAATTGTCATGAGTTGGGAATTCTCCAAAAAGTAAAACAGTATCTCTCATCTACCAACAAGGCAAGCCCAAAAAACAAACAGCGATTTTATCTTTTTTACCAAAGCAGCTTGGGTTACCATGTCATATCTTTTTCCTTCCATCTATCTGTGCTTGTCTCCTTGTGGAAATGTGAGTGCCATGCTTGTATAGCCAGATAAGCATCTTCTGCTTAGAACTGTACCATCTCGAGTCATGGCAGAGCGTCTGATGGTATCGGTCGCTCGCCGCTCAGTTACAGGAAGCCTTTGTCTTTTACAGATGGATGATTGAAGTTACAGACGGATGAAAGGGCGTGGCAATTTCCTCTGTGATCGCTAGCCATCACAGACACAACTGGGTTAAATATGGATTTCATTTATATTAGATTTTGGTTACAGATTTGAGTACGCAAATTTAATCACGACAGCTATTTCCTTCCCTCATCCTGCCTGGAAAACAGGTTGAAATAAAAAGAAAAAACACAAAATCTCGTTAAGAAAAGAAAAAAAATAACCCTAAGCTAAAATTAAAAGCAACTATCGGTAATGTTTCATTTCCTGGGTTGATTAAATTCTCATTTTTAGCTAGATGACTCACACCTTGTAATGGGCTACTATATTTTTCCCAAAGTGGATCTACAAATACAGAAGATGACATAGGGGGTTTCTCCATCTACTGCAGACCAGAATGCAGTGCAGCCACAAGATGTTGCAACTAGGTAAGGGATACAGGTGTGATCATGAAAACATGCCAATACGCCCCCACCTTTTTTTACTGAAAGCAACAAGCTCGCACCTGCTCTCTGCGGCGGCTGCTTTCTGGGAGACGTAGGTAATATCTCAACTTAAGCAGAACTAGAAGAAAAGAAGAAGTCAGGTGGCGAGAAACTGAAAACAACAAGATGTAAATGATTATCTCATAATGATATCTGACAGTATAAAAGTGGAGCAGTGGGTTGATTTGTTCTCTAAAGGCATTTTTATGTTTTGAATGCCTCTATTAACAGTTTATGGGCACTTTACTCTCTGCAACATACGTCTTTGTGGCAATGTCACACCCCCTGCAGTTAAAGCACCTCACTCTTGGAGATCACTCTGAAATTAGAATTAAATTAATCTTTTTTGTCTCTGCTGTGGAATGGGGTTTCAAGGAAAGCAAATTACCCATTTACACTCATCTGGGCGGTTATCAGATCCATGTCTGTGTGAAATTAAACCCACGCTCAACCAGAGGGTGGGGTGGTGAGGGTGGTGGTGGTGGTGGTGGTGGGTGGGTGGGGGGCTGGACTGTGAACAGACTGCACAATGATCCCTAGTCTGAAGAATCACTTTTCCTCTGGAGAAACATGGTGCTGATTACATATGGCCTGCTAGCTGCTGATAGTGAAAGCCAATACATCACATTCTCTCATTTTATGCTGACGGTGAGAGTGGTGCAGAGTAGTAGGGGCAATTCATATGCAGTGGGGCAGTATTGCCTCACAATGGTTACAAAATAAATGTTTACTCAAGCTGTCATGGTTTGAAATCCCATCATCTGCTGCGTGCACTGGATCTGAATCATTTGAATGACCTGCAGAGAGGAGTTCAGTGTGCTTATTTTTGTTCCACACTAGAGATGACAAAATTCTTTAAGCAGCCGACACATTTGGTGCAAAAAAAAAAAAAAAAAAAAAGCTTAAATAATTTGACAGTCATGCTATTTTTAAATTTAAGGCTGAAAGAGGGTTTTTAAAAAAGCATGTTTCACTGAATTTAAGCTGTATGTTAAGAGCATTTGGGTTGAAGTGTTCATAAGTTTCAGACTGAAATATTACAAATGGGCCATTAAAGGACATGTGTCTCTGGGAGTGAAGGAGAAGGGTCAGAGTTTAAATATGGTAGAAAAGAACATAGATGTGCTGTTGCTAACCTGCTCTGGTTAAAAAAAAAAAAAAGCAAAAAAGAGACAGACAGAAAGGGAACAATCACGGGAGTCATCACTAGATCAGCACACTACTGCAAGATCATTAGTGAACAAGCGTCAGCCGGTATCAGCTCACTGGATGAACAGAGACAGTCCAGCAGACAAGTCACTCTCCAGTTACTCTCCCCAAGAGAGAGCTCTCCACTTCCATCCACTTCCATTCACACAACCTGGACAAAAGGGCTAAATTAGTCCCTGGATGGCTGTCTTGGGGCTCTTTTGGAAGCCACTCGGGCAGTTTGAGAGGAGAGAGCAGAATGACTTCTTTGTGAATCTCCACCTCCACCAGCCAAAATTAGTCACTTCCGTCGGCCTTTTTAAATAGCTTGTTAATTAGCAGCAGGATGGCTGGATGAAATCATTAAAGGGTTCTCTGCCGGAAGTAATTAATCAACACCACAGGGCTTGTTTAATATGCTGAAATCAATATAGCCTTGGCCTCTCTTTGGTGTGTTTGTTATTTGAGGCACACATCCAGGACTTTAAATGTGATGTTTAAAGTGATCATTTGTTTTTTACCGTGTCATAATTTGTCAATGCTGTCCACGCTGCAGATCAGATTTATGATATAAAAGATGCCGCTTGCAAAGCTTTCTAGGATAAGGTTGCAGTTTCAGTTAATAAATGAATAAAGCTATAATAAAGTAAACTTGTCTTGACGTGTTGACTTATTTAACACAGACCACAAATCCTCCCCTAACATTAATCATAACGCCGCAAATGCTGAAACATAAGCATAAAAACATTAATCATGTTTAGTTGTTAAAGCTTCCAAAATCTCTCACACAGAAAGTGAGATTTTTCTAGCCACAATAACAGCATTTCTCCCCCCAGAATAAACAAGAGAAGAGTTGAGTTGTTTGTATGAGTGGTGTCAGCCCAAATACAGAAACATGAAGTTCATTTACAGGAAATACAAGAAAAGCATTTTTGGGGAAATTCAGTTAGAAAAAACACCACAGTAATGAATTCCTTGTGCTTAGGCATATGTTATAAAAGTAATAATAGAAAAGCAAAGACAAAATAAGAATAATTGTTGATAACATTGTAAAAAAGTATGTGAACCACAAAATTGAACCACAAGTATGCAAAAGATGCCGGACACCCTGATGGACAAACCAGGTGTGGGCTGCAATAAACAGCTCATTCACCACTAATTCTGAAGATAATGATATCAAATGAAGCACTTTGTTAATATTTAATAATGTAGGGTGTTTATATATATATACAGCATAGTCAGAATCCAAAGTTGTATGGGATTTCAGAACTTAACTTGAATAAGAATATATATTCACAGATTTGGTTTGAATGTGAATTGTTACTGCTTATGCTAATGCAAAGAATGCTGCATTATGACTTTAAATGTGTGTGTGATCATGTGTGTGTTCTCTCATCATTCCTCACTTAATCGAAGTCATGTTTCTTCAGCTTGGATTGGTTTGTTTATTGTGCTTTTTTCCCCCATTAAATGAGAAAACAAGTTGCATTCTGAGTGGAAAACTTGACACATTGACAAATATCTCACATTAAGATCAGCTATTAGGGGTTAATCTGAAAATGCATCCAGATGTGAAGATCAGAAGCTTTTAGGGCTTATAAATGACTTTCTTTCTTTACTTTTTTGTCTTCAACCACTGACTGAGGACACATTTTGCAGACACCTGGAGGTCTTTGATAGTCACTGTTTTTGGGAAGGGGAGGGTGTATTATTCATGTTAGTTTCAAGTGAAAGAGGGAGTGTTACCCGTTTCGCTTCCGGAGAATTTCTGCTGATTTGAGTTGGCCTGTTTCCAGTCACAAGGCCACTTCTCTTGTTTTAGGGATGGTCAACACAACAGTGTACAAGCCGTTAATGGTTCAACACTTTGAGTCAGCAGTATTAGTTCTCCACTCTAACAGCACATTAGTCAAGAGTTGCATTCAATATGTGAGAGTCTCGCTACAGTATGAAAAATAGCAACAGAGGTGCTTGAAACATAAGAATCAGATGTTTATGAGTTTATTGGATGTTTGGCTCAGAGCAGGTGGCTTTGAATTCCCATATATCAAGTTCTTGTTTCTTCTTCTTTTTCCCCCCCTGGCTATAAAAGTAAATGCACAGTGGAAGAAAACTTCAAATTTTCTCTGCTGTTGTCAACAAAGAGATAAGAGCAGCTTCTGTCTGTATAGTATTAAATATGAAGCATTATTCCTAGAGACAGCAAGTAGACAGTGATTTATGATGTTGAGCTGAGGGAGTGAGAGAAAGCAAATTGTGTCTGAGCCGCACATACAAGTCAAATCAAAGCACAAAGATATGAGGCAACAGATCCAAGTGAAATCCCCTCTTCCCTCATTTCACAACAGTTGTGCTCTGAGGAACAGTCGCTGCAGCGTCTTGGTGAGGTCACAAGTTCACGGTGCAAAAATGCATCTGTCAGTTTCATTTCATCAATATAACTCAGTACAGATGTTACTGTAATCACTGTGTTTGCGTTTTTCCTTCTGTCACCTCTCAGAGATACTGTGTCTAAAGGCGGTGACATACAAAGAATATTTTACAGCACGGTTGATGAGCAGTGATTCTTTTAGCAGGCGCAGTATACAGTTACATTTATTCATTTGGCAGATGCAGAACAAATGAGGTACAATCCAAGCTACAGGAGATAAAGGAGAATACTTTAAGAATAAATGTCTCCACTCAGTTCCACTTTGCCACAAAAAATATACACATAAATGAAATCTTACAGAGAGTTCACTGACACGCTGTGATGGAGTATGTTTGGAGGCATATCTTTTACATGGAAACCTGGTTCTTCAGCTTTCTGTACATAAATGTTGATGTCTTCATTCATCAACATTTCAGCCACCGGTTTGTTACCCAGTTTGGTTTCTGGCTTCCTGTGTTTACCGTTCTACTGGATTTAACTTCTCCATCTGATCACCAGCAACAGAAAAATGAGAAAAATAACAAAATTCTCATAAACTTTTTCATATTTCAGCACATTGATCATCATGACATCATTCGCCTTAATGTTTAGTTTTACTGACTTCAAAAGTAACATGAATTGACAACCCAGCAGCACACATGGCAGATGGACTTCAGAAACCTGGATGAGGTGTTTATATGTCACAGTATGCCAGAGTACTCCAGCTAGCATATCCAAGTTCAAAAATATAAAAAATAAAAATCCAATTATTCTTCAACACATAACCAGAATACTGTCCTGTGCTGACTGGTCTTATACTGGTTGCTATGGCAACTTTAATGGCAACCAGGAGTTCCCTTAGTAATCTTTTTTAGTGTCTGAGTGTGAATTTTTGCTTTTATTATCATGTTTGTGTACTTTTGTTAGTTCATGTGTGATGTTTTAGTCCCACATGAACTAGAGGTTGTTGCATGAGATACATAATTACAGACTCTGCTTTCAATCTGTAAAACAAAGCTTGTATATCAGTATTAGATGACTCAGCAGTCACGCTGATGAGTGCTGATAATAAGGAAAGTTTCAGAAGATATTTTATTTAACACCTGGCTGACTTGCTTATGCGGGTCGTGAAACCCCCGTCTCTGTTCTGCACGATCTGCAGAATCAGGAAAGTTGCTGATGTTTTTGTGAAAAGCTCGCTCTGTCCCCTCTCTCTCTCTCTCACACACACACACACACACACACACATACACTGAGATTGGCACAGGGATAATTGATCTGTTCTGGAGTTTATTATCAGGAGTTTTTCCCTCCCTGGCTGTCCAAACATATTGAAGGCAGGAGCGCAGAGTTGAAGACTTGGCAGGTACTCTTGGCTGGCTTTCTATACAGACTTGAAGCAAAAGAAATCAACAATAGAGAAAGAAGATGAGGGAGGAAAGTGGTAGTAAAAAATATTGACCCTTGAGTTTATGAAGATATTTGAGAAAGAAACTTTTTATTAAGGCTTTGATGAACAAGAGCAGTGAGTGTGGAGTCCCTTTTTACTATCAAACTACCCTCAAGAGAGACATTTAATCTCGAAACAGTGAATCAACACTCATCAAACATGCTTTGATAAGCTTTAAAATAAAAGCAGAAAAATGTGATGACTAGAGAGAAAAGTAGCAGCAAAAGAAGAAAAAAAAAGTGAAGGATAAAGAGAGAAAGCTCAACAGAAGAAGGTCTAATGTTCTCCTCAGTTGATCTCCAGTGTGGAGCGGATCTCGCTGGTCCGCTCATTGCTTGCAGGTGTAATAACACGGACTGATCCAGCTCGGGGGGTTGGGGGTTCAGCAGCTCAGAGAGGAGATATTTCTACACCCTTCTCCTCCCTCTCCTTTGGAAAGCAGCAACTCAGCTGTGGTCCGTTGTAAATGTAAGTCATTCCAAGCAGCTCAGCCAGTAAAACGTCTCATATCACTGTCTCTTTTTTACCACTGTAAAGACACAGACATCAGCCATTAATAGATGAGCCAAGATACAGACTCCGTTCCACTCTGTTTTATTATTACTTTTATGGCTCCATTTCAGTTCACTTGTATTAAATCACGTTGTCCTGAGTTGGAATTTGAAGCCAGTACATGATCTGCTGAGGCACGATGATGGGCACAAGCATTTTGAAGTCTTATATTAGTATTGTGGAGTTTTAAAATCAATCGATAATGTTTTGACATGTTTTTGATATCTAGAGGCAAAATTCTCTCCTCCACTGTAGGTCAAAGGTCAGAGGTCAGATTTAAGGGTTCATTATCCTGTTTCCAAAATATTTCAGCTGCATAAATGTGATCCCAGCTTGCAGAATAATATTTTTAGTGATGAACTGCAGCTACAAAGTTTTAAGTTGTCTTCAGTGTCTCCCTCTACAGTAACATGATGACATCGAGTCTGCAGTTAGCAAACAGCGTAGCAAGCAACAATCCCGCAAACACGAATTTAAGCACCTTGTAGTCAAAGTCACTCGTGCGTGAGGCATTACAAAGTGGCACAAATCAGATAAACAGCTACACACTTAACTGTTGTAAACTGAACTGAAGGAAACTTAAACCAGATGGTTCTTGACTCCGGGTCACAGAGGGCGCTCACATCTAACATCTGGATTCCCAGGCTAAAAGCATGGCAGATGTTAAGAGTTAATATAGTATGGCTGAAGTCATGTTTATAGCAAATAAACTCCTTGATCACCTTACTGATGTACGATGAAGCATGAGGGTCTAAGTCAAAGTATTATTTAAGGTAGATTTCTTTAATGCACATACACATTACCAAGTAACAAACTGTGCAGCTCAGCAGGAAATGACTGTGTGATCCCGTTGACCTATAATCACATTATAAATCAACTTTTGTGGTATTATTGCTGAGTAAAAACAAATTCCCCAGAGTTTAACAGACTTTCCAGAGATTTTGAGCTAAAAATACCACAAAAATGATAAAACCTTCTTTTTGGGTTTGGTGATTGCTCTGTTATGGACACGGATCATTAGTTTAGGTTGACCGAATTGCTCCCAGCTTGTATCTGATTCTGAAGAGAGAAACTGAGGTCTCAGAGGGAAGCTAAAGAGCTGCGACAAGAACGCTCCCCTCCTCCCCTCCCCTTCCTCATGTATATTTGCAAGTATAATTATGTGATATGGTTATAAACTATTGTTAACATTGTTGTCTTCTTGAGAAACACGACTTAAATCCTTTAAACAAGCACTTTGTCAGCGACTGACTTCGACAAACCTCACCTCGTGTTCTTTTGAGAATCAAATGTTTGAAGTGCTGCAAACAACAAACCAACTCAATTATGTTCAACAAACACGACCCTCCTGGGTAACTAAATCAGAATAATTCAATTCATTTCTTTTCACTAACAGCGGGCTCCGCTGTAAGTGAATTTCAAACAGTTTATGCTACATGACTGAACTGACAGCTGACGTGAAACTTAGACGCTGCATCTTTTCAAAGTTTAAGATTACACAGCTTAGAAAATGAAAACTCTTAATTGTAAAAAAAAAAAACAGGTTGTGGGTCCATAGTGATGAAGCTCAGAGAAGAAGTGAATAATGGTAAGATAAAGTAATGAGGTTTTACTTAGTAGCTACTCAGCATGGATGTGTCACTTTACTCCACGATGCATGAAAAGATTACCTGATGATTTAGATGAATTATTAATGAGTTCATCAGGAGAGACTCATAAAGAAAGTCAGTGTGTTGATTCAAAGTTAATTATGAACTAATTATAACCTCATCATTCATTATTATACTGTGATATCTCCTAGTCTGATATATAGTAACTCATTATTATCTACTATATAGTCCTCAAGTTATTGTGGAACTACTTTTTAATAATCTATCAGGTCATAATTGATTTGTTCTGCACTCGTTCTTCAGTCAGTGATGTATTTAATGAATTCATGTGTATTGTGATGCTTTTAACTTTGGATTATCTGTTGAGGAAGTTTGAGGGTTTTTTTTTTACACTAACTGTTCATTTTTACATTCATAGATTAAATTTCTATACACACTCATTCTTCTCAGGGTCATCTATATGATACCCAATGGTTTTATGCTGTGAAATGTACAAATAGTGATAGTTTGCTCAAAATGGGAATGTTTGGTGTCGTAGTGGGATTTCTTTGTCTCTTTGTTCTTTCTCATTGCAAAGTAATCACACCGGTCTTGTGTGTCCACCCATCCCTAAAACACACAGCTTTCAACATGAACCTTTTGTTCCTTTGTATCAGTCGGTTTTGAACGTGCCTTTTCACTTTTTTCAACTCGAGTGCCTCTGGGAATAAGCATACTTGGAGCTGAAAGATGACAGGTGATGAAATATAGTCCAGTCCAGGTTGTTTTGACCTATTGTTACAGATTAAATTGTATTGTGGTCCAGGTGGGCACAAGATGTTTATAACCATGGATGTAAAATGATTTAAGAACTTGATGTAGGTTGATCTCTGTTATACAACATTCAAAATGATAATAAAGAGCATGTAGAGCACATTCAATGCTAACAGACATTTAAATGTGAAAAATGTTTTAATGCTTTATGTTAATTCACTGTAGAGGAAAGGAGGGAAGGAAGAGAAGGAGAAGATAGTTGTATGATTTAACCACAGTATCGTCTCTAGTCTCGTCAGTTCTCCTTTAAATGAGAGCAGCTGCAGCTCAGATCACTGACAGTTTCATACTTGATACCGATCTTAGAAAACCTGCCAGGAGTGTGTGCGATCTGAGGTGTGTAACACTGATATTAAACAGCACAGGTAAGACAAATATGACCATCAGGGATCCAGGAATACGGATGAGCAGTGAGAGGAGGGATGGGAGACACTTGAGAGACTCTACCACTGCTTGCCTTCATGAAATAATAATAATAAAAACCACATCTGTGTTTATTGAGGGAGATAAAACAGAACGCTGAAACACTATCCTAGTTGAAGCTCTTAAAGCAGGCTGAAGATACAGAGTACTTTACTGTGTTTGTTTGCTTTTGACACAGCGAGAAGGCGGACGCAGGTTGAGATACGCAATGGGAGAGCGATGTCTGTCACCACGCAGGTCATGTCATCTGAGGGAAAAGGCTAGAAGGGAGAAGAGCGGGGTGAAAACAAACAGAAGATGGTGTTAAAGAATTTCACTGTATTTGAAAGAAGAGAGTGTAAGAGAAGATGTAAGGTGACGAAAATTGAAGGAGGAGAGGCTTTAACCTGCCAGAAAGTATGACAGATGAAGGGTAGCTGTGCTGACAGTGAAAGATGAATCAAGACATTTTTCTTTCTTTTTCTTTTAGGAATAGTTTTCTCACTGAGCTGTGTCCAATCATCAATAATCATGACAGTTTCAGAAAGGAAACTAAAGAGATCCACAATCACGATTTCATGAAAAGTTTTCTCATCTTTACCCCAACATTCATCTAAAGGAAATAAATTATCTTTTTCCAAAGCAACAGCAGGACCAGAATCACCAATTAAAGTGCCAGTTAATCAAACATTGATCAGCCAGGTGCAGAGCTGTCAGGCTGTTCAGATTTACTGCCTCAAAACTCCCCACACGTTTGGAAGGAATCTCAAGTAGCTGTTCATTGATTAAAGATGAAGTTACAAAAGAGGGATGTCAAAACATTTAAAAAGTCTTAGTCAGCACAGATCTTAGTGTTAAGAGCTCAGTGGTTTGGTCACACAAGCTTTGAGGCTGAATCAGACATTGTGTGACCTAATGCCCCTTAAACCTATGACATCTATTTTAGTCAGGTGAGACAAGCAAATGAAGCAAAGGGAATTGTTTGCTATACAAGGTGAACTTGATGATTAAGAGTTGACAAAAGGCTTAGACTCTGATGACTTCTGATGACTCAGACTGGCTGATGAGGCTGATAAAGTGACAAATCTGCTCAGACTGGCCAGTGATGGGGAGGTGGTGAGCAAAACAGCACAGTGAAAGCATTAAAGCAAAGAGGGAGATATACATATTTAAAAATAGAGTCTTAATTGACACCAAGGAAAGAGTGAGCATGTGTGAGGGATGGGAATGACAGATGGTTAAAGGAATAAAACTACAGATATGAGCATAGAAATGAAAATCTTCCTGACTGAACTTACAGTAAACTCCATTTGTGTCGAATAATTCTGCTGAACACTGGATTGCCCGTTTCTCACTATCTCACTATCTCACTTTTTAAAACTATTTTAGAAGAACTGTGACAATCCCTGCTCAGCTCTGCCAGGAAAAAACTATAATGAAGCAGAATCTGTTTGCAAGAAAACCTCGTTATGAAGCCAAAAAAGCAACTGACAATAGACATTTCTGTGGCACCACTTGCTCGTTTCTATCTGGAAAGTCTCCTTATTATTTGAGTCTGTTTCAGGTCAGTATGATTCAAGAGGACAGGAGGAGCGGGGGCGGCAGCATCGGGCACTTCGTCATATTGTCGAGGTCACAGATACTGTAACATTTCACCTCTGTCTTGTGTCTTTATGGATGATGAAGTGTCCTCTGAGCTTGTTTAACAGGCTCTTTCAGGCTTATTTCAGTATTCATTAAAAAAACCTATGTGATGTATATAGTATAACACCAGTGTTCTGCAGTATTTGAATGTATTTCCCCTCTCCTGTGTGCTGCAGCAGGGTGGAGTCATGTCAAAAGCACATTGTTAGTCTGCACACTGTGCTGCAGCGACTCTCTGAATTGCAGTCTTTGCATTTTGATATTCTCCTCTCCGAGAGTCAGGGTGGTGATATCCTCGGCTACAACTCTCCGGAGGCGCTCTGTTTCATACCCTCATTTCCTTCTTCGCATTTCCGACCCCCTTCTCTTTCTTTTCCTCCACTCCCCGCCTGCCTGTAATGACCATTTTTGATTGTTACCGCATTTCCTTTCCCTCATTTTTCACTCCAATGTCCTTTACATTTTACTCTTTTCTCCCCCTCTTATCATTTTTTTCCACAACTCTTTCTTTGCCTGCACCTCTCCGTTACTTCCTCTCTTCCTTTCTCTTCTGTTTCCTACCTTCATTATTTCTCCTCCTCTCCCCAAAGGATGCAGAGAATTAGAGCACAACTTCCTTCCTCAGAAACACCCACTGAGAAGCTGTAAACTATATGTTCATTAAAACCAGGGGGGTGGATCATCCATCATAACTGCCTCCACCTTCAGGACATTGTGTTGCAGTAAATTGCCCCTCTGTGTTCACCTGTAAGCAGAGAAAGCTTCATGGTGATGTTCAGAGGTAGGTACAATTCAGCAGGACAGTGTTGGGTAAACACTGCATCTCAGGGGTTCACATTTAACAAGGATAATTATTACTGTAATAAGTCTTCTTTATTTAAATGTTTCTTTATAAGCTGTAGTACTCAGCGGGTGGAGAGCATCATCCTCTGGCAGAGTTGAGGGTTTGATTTTCTTAGCAGATCCTGAAAGAAGCACAAAACCTGCTGAGTTTGTGTTGATAATAGATTCTACTGAATATCATACATCTTTTCATATATATTTGAATTATAGACTGTGAAGTGTGATGTCCCACCACTGGTTTGAAGGCCAGAGCTGTGGCTTATGATGGGTGCCAGGACCAAATAAGGAGTGTGAGGTGTTGCCTTTCATGCTTTGGAAACACACTCTGCTACCTTGGGCCAGAGCAGCAATATTGACTGGTGCACACTTGGGCTAACGTTAGCTAAATGGTGCTACCAGGACAGGACATTAAATGTATTGTAATATTACAGCAATAGTCCGACTCACTGCAGATAGAACAGCAGGTGAGTGAACTGTCAATCACAGCTGTCAATTAACGCCAACACGGCAGACCTTAAGGCTACTATAAGTCTTCAGATCTAAAACAGAAATATGACCACCAGCACACCTGAATTCAACAATTTAGACCCTAATGACTTGTTGAAATAAAAAATGACCTATTTCTAGAGCGAAGTTGCACGTTTTGAATGGGAGGAAATTAGAGACAATGATATTTTTTAATCCAGCATCTAGTGGCCATTGTTGGCATTGCACTCAAACATATTTTTGCATCAACTTCAGCCTCAAACCATGGTAGATATCCTCATTTGTACAATTCCTCACATCAAGACTACAGCAGAAAAGACACTGAATTTGTGTTTTTGCATTTTTTCAGGATCAGCCTGATCACTCTCACACAATTACACACATTAACTGGGAAGCTTCCCAGTACAATCACAATCAGCTGGCCATTGAGCAACGCCACAGGAGCACTCAGGGAGCGTTCAGGGCCTTGCTCATCAGTGATGGTAATGAGGGAGTAGAAAGCTCTGCCACTTTCCCCTTCCAGATTTATCCTTCAGGTCCAGAGTCAAGAGTGGTTGAGTCTATTTCTCTAACCTTTATTCCATTAGTTAGGCCAAAACTGTAACAGGGATACTGGAAAGCCGTGTTTCTGTTCAGTTCTCCCCCGTTATATCGAGCTGGTGGAGGCATGAATCTCAGTATTTCTGGGTTGAAAGTACCTGTTGTACGGTGGCATTTAAACATCAACAAACAGACATTTCCTGCATTTAGGTTGATTTAGCTGGAGAGTGGAGATTTGAATCAGGGGGGTGACTCACTCCCTCCATGTTACATCCTTCCCAAAGCAACCGCCACTCTCACTGCGACTGACTGTTTCCTCCACTTGTTCCAGTCTGGAAAATGAGAGTAAGTTTCTTAAATAAATGCATGTTTCTCTATGTCTCTCTTTATGCTTTGACAGCACAGGTGGCTACAAAGCAAACTGAAAATGGATCATGTGTGAAGGTTTTGTCAGAAAAAAAAGATGGGAAAGTTAGAGTGAAGAGAAAGTAGACGAATAAAAGAAGGACAAAGAGAAGGACATGAGAGGATGTGGGTCTCTGTCTCTTTATTTCAGCTTATTAAGATCCTCATAAAACCCCTCTGCAGTCCCATTAGACTATGAGGAAAGCTCACCTTCAGCATTTCCTCTTTATTATTCATCTCCGTGTTTTTTTATTGAACACTAGAGTAAGAACGCATCACCGTAACATGTATCATTAATGAAAAAGATCAGATGTACCTTTTCATTTTCAAAGCCATTATTGATACATTTCCCAAAATGCTTTCTCCTGCTTCTAACAGCTAGCATCTAGGGCTTTTAAAAGTCTGAGACAAAGCTTGGAGCCTAATGTTACTGTTTTGCATGCTTAAAATGACACCAAATACATAAAAAAAGTCAGTCTTAAGACATTCGTTGATTCCTGTATCTTTGAATTATCTCTTTTTTTCAAATTACACACATTTATGCAGGCTATTTAATGTGTTCTCTTTTGTGACTACTATTTTTTCCACTTCCATTCACTTAGCTTCCCCTGAAACTGTTGGAGCCCCCCTTTGAGAGACCCACCTCCCACTTTAAAAACCTCTAATCTGGACAAATAACCTTCAGTGTCCCTTCATTCTGCTTTAAACCTGCAAACCCTAAACTTCATCTGGAAACCTTCACATCAGGCATTCAAGCATCACATTAAAATGTTTCATAAGGAATGTAATTGTTTTAAGGAGTCAAGTTTGTGTATGTATTGTCAAGTCCTGGTTTGTTGTGTTGGATGTGTTTTTATGTAATTTTGTGACGCCTATAATTGCAAGCAGCTTTTTCAGCCACGTCTACCTTGTAAAAACGATAATCTATCTCAATCAGGAGATTTTATGGTCAAATAAATATCAAATAAATGAAATAAAACAAGCGAAAGAGCTATTGGAGAATTTAACAATGAGCTAAAAAACTCGCTGTAAAACTCCTTAAAGCCCAGGAGAGCTGCAGAGTTGGGTGGTAATTCGCTGTAGGCTTCATTCACATTGTTATAATAAAAATATAGACTACACGTAATAACCACTGCTGCATCTTTAAATACTCTCGATTATGTAAAGATGCAACCTTAGGAATAGAAAATAAAACCCATTTTAAGCTCTGAAGTATGTGCTGTTTTCTCTGTTTCCTCTACTGCACTGCTGGAGTCTGAAGTGCTCTGTATGATTAATATCAGCTTCTTCTTCTTCCTTCATTAAAGCGCCGCAGGAAAAAGAGCCATTCAGCCTGAAGGGTTCAAAGAGTTTTCTGATCACTTTTCTCCTGTGTTTTCATCTTTGTGCACAGCCAGTTGATGCCAGCAGCCTTCTGCAGCCCCTACAGGGTTTAAATTGTTTTTGCATAATGTATGTATGTATGTGTGTGTGTGTGTGTGCAAGAAGAGTGGTAAGTGAGAAAGAAAGGCAGGAAAGGTGTCTGTATCTGTGTTGGCGGTCGACGATAAGAGATGGGTGCTGCTACTTCAGTCCAAGATTAAATGAATTTCACTGACAGATGAGGAAGTGACTCCTCCTGCACGTGACCCTGAACTGGCTCATCAGTGTGAGTGTGTGTGTGTGTGTGTTTATGTGTGCGTCTGTGTGTGAAAGAGAGAGAGAGAGAAAATCGCTGCTCCCATCAATTTCCGATTACTTAAAGTCCAGTTTATCATCCTGGCTTCCCGGCAGCGTGCTGCTGATGTCATCCACGAGTCAGGATGTGGTCAGCTTGCCTCCATTTAAACCTGATCATCATCTTCAGCAGTCAGACTTTCTAATTTGTTCCAATCTCAGGATTGATTGACTTAACAGAACCTGACAGGGCACAGTCAGCTCTTTATTTACTGATGATGAGCTTAATATATGAGCATGCCAGTTTATTTGGTTTGTCTGATATGTGTGTGTGTGTGTGTGTGTGTGTGTGTGTGTGAAATTCATATTGCTTGCAACCAAACACACAAACATATACTGGTTTAATATACTTTTAATATATTCAATATACTGAATAGAGATCAAATGCAGCTCTGACCTTAAAATACAGGATTTAAGGCACAATAAGGTGTTTTTCTCAATAAAAAAGTCATTATTACAAACTAGAGATTGCATATTGTAAACTGATAAATGCATAAAAAGCAATAGACAGAGCAAAAAAGAAAAAAATGTAAGAGAAAAAAAAGAGTAGTGAAGAAGAAGCCTTTTAAATCCCTGACAAAGTGTAACTGGATTGAGCTCTAAAATAAATTCCTCACTCTTAGTAAAGTCAGCCAAATAAAATGTGCTGAAAAACGTTGGGCTGGAAGAGAAAGTGGAAAAGATGTCAGTGGTGAGATTGACTCAGCTGTCGCTTTCTGGTTCAGACTCATCTAGACCTGGTTCAGGAAGCAGTGCTAAATTATTCCTGGTGTTTGTTTTATCCTTCGTGGATCACCAGGTGGGTGGAGTTCTGCTTTGAATCCAGTAACATCCATCTAGGAGCCATCTATCCATCACAGAGAATCAATCGAAGCTTTCTGGAAGAGGCTGTGCGTCAAGGATACAGTACGGGTCCTGTGTCCTTTTTTTTTTTTTTTTTTCCAGCTCTGGTCTCATCTGAACATCCCATAATCCTCGTGTTTCCAAAAAGGGAAGAAATGAAACACAAGAAAGGACCTTGTTGCTCCTGACCAAAAAAAAAAAAGGCCTCATAAGTCAGACCATCTGAATTTATCCAGCAGCAGTGATGAAGAACCTGTTCTACTGAAGTGTTCATCACTGTAGGAGTTAATATTCAAAGCATCTTTAAAGCTTCAGCTGTGTACATTTGAGTTATTTCCAGGGATTCAGTGATTCATATATCCTGCAGTTTTATACAAAGACTCTAATTCACATTTGATTTCCAGCACAGTTGAACCAAAGAGCTCTTAACCATAACATACTGTCCAGGGTCCCCCCACCCCTTATCCTCATGTGACCCAGAATATGCAAAACTAGAAACATCTCAACTTTCTAAAAATGTTTTTGTGCATCTGATACACATTTTCACTGAGTGTTTGACTCCTATTTATTCAAACATTCAAAACAACTGTCAAAAATACATTTATTATACAGTTTTCATCATTCAGTGACAGCTTTATGTTCTCCACTGTTATATAGTATCAACAAAAAGTGTAAAAACTAAAGATTACACTCTCTTAAAGCCTCAGTGAGGAATATAGAGACTAATTATGAAATGCTAGAATATGAGCAGTATGTAAGAGTTGGGACTTGGACTAGAGTCAGACTTAAGTCAAATGGTAAATGATCTGCACTTCTACTGCACCTTTCTAGTCTTCTGACCACTCAAAGTGCTTTTACACTACTTGCCAGATTCAGAGACTCATCCACACACACATTCATACACTTAACAGGAGGATCAAATCATTCACACACACTCACACAGATATCCGGTGCAATTAAGGGTTCAGTGTCTTGCACATGGAGGCTCCACTATGTGAACTGGAGGAACTGGGAATTGAACCACAGATCTTCCTGTTCCTGGACAACCCACTCTACCTCCTGAGACACAACTGACCCACATTGTTCAATTCTGAAATGAGGACTTGGACTTGACCGCTGTGGGAATGAAGAATATTCAAGTGTTGAGTTTTGACCTCTGAAAATCTCAGAAGAATGACAATTACATCTCACAGCACAGCGGCAGACATGATGTGCAACGCGGTATCCACTCAAAGTTTAAAGGTGCCTTTCCAGACTCTCTTTTTAAGATGTATAAAAATACTCTGCTTGAAGTAATATTTGAATCTGATAAATGAGAAAGCAGATAAATGTGAAAACAGCTTTCTAGTGTCAAGCTCTGCACATACATCATTCTGCACAGCGAAGCACATCCAACATCCAACTGAAGGTACAAGAAGATAAACAGATTTTTTAGTGAAAGGAGACTTTAATTATGGGGTATATGCATTGAAAAGGTTGTATGTCGGCTTTGTAAGAATCACTAAATCTAACTTTTTCAATGTATTGCATTCAAAGAACTTAAAGTCTTTGAAGTTTAGAATAACTTCTCAAGTACCTTATAAGTACATAGACTTACAGGTCTGATAACCCCTTATAATCATAACTCATAATCACCAACTATTCATTTTTTCCTTCTTTTGCACGTCTCCAAACATAATTTCTATATAACTGCACATCTGGAACAT
This sequence comes from Scomber japonicus, assembly GCF_027409825.1. NCBI lineage: Eukaryota > Metazoa > Chordata > Actinopteri > Scombriformes > Scombridae > Scomber > Scomber japonicus. Next base: position 9,081,613 of record NC_070591.1, on the reverse strand, counting down.
TTCTGATGATAAATAACCATATAGTATTAACATATATCCAAAAAATATAGACACTCATACCTACATACATATACCCTACCAGTTAGCAATAGTAGTATTAACAGAAATTAACAATATTTATCATTGTGCTATTAATGTAATAATTACCAATTCAAATAGAATAAATAAATAAAATAGTGGGAATACCAAAAAGACAAAAAAAAAAAAAAGTAGTAGTAAAAATAAAAACTAAATTAATAAATAAGTAAATAAATTAATAATTACATTAATACTACTACTACTACTACTACTACTACTACTAATAAAATGAATAAATAAAAATAAAAATGAAATAAAATAAAATAAATAAATAAATGAATAAATAAAAATAAATAAAATAAAATTTAATCTAATTAAAAAAAATATATATATGATGCATATTTAAGATACTTAAGCAGTGCAGCACATATTGGGTGTTATTGCTGCATTAACCTCAGTGCATACAGTATTATCATATTATCAGAAACAACTTACTGACTCTGCTTGGACCCACACACAAAATCTGAAATCCTCTTTAACTGAATATATTCCTAGTTGAGGCAGGATGTCATGGCCGGACGTGAAACAAGCACACAGAACTTATCATGATGTTCAAATATTTATTAAAAAAACAGTTTAATTGGGAGGTGCTAGAAATGTTATGTTCTTCCTGAGAATAAATCCCTGCCAACAGGATGCGACTGTGGAGTCTAAAAGGAAAAGGAAACAGTTTTCAAGGATAGAGACCTAAAAATACACAAGAACACCACAATGATGCCATACCCCCCCCTCGCTCATTGTGACAGATGTGACAGATGTGTAGATTCAGGTCTTGAGGTGGAGTTTTAAATACGGATGCTTCACTTCACTGTCCACATGATGTTACGATCTTATGTTAACTAGCAAGGTTTTTGTAATTTATGGCTAAATAGTTGTACACTGTGATACAGAAAGTTGACCGGTTTACTGTTATCTTGCTCTTGTCTCAGACAGTTCGGAGGCTGTGTTTAGTTTGGCTTGAAACAGTTTCACAAAGTGGACTCTGTATCTCTCCTGGCAAAGATCATGAGCTATTATATCAAAAGCTGAAGAGCCAAAACCATTTGTCTTTTTAAAAGGGCTTTTCCTTATAAGGCCATCGGATCATTATCAGTGAGATAATAGTACGCAGTGAGAGCATGGAGAAAACACACACACACACACACACACACACACACACACACACACACACACAGAGAGACTACATATCTCTCTTGTGAAGCTTCTTGCTCTCCCACACCTGCACCACATGATGTCTGCCATCGCCTCGGGAATATGATCATCATGACAACCTAGTCCCAGCTTTCCCTCATTCCCCCGATGTGAAGAGGTGTAAAAGGTAAACACTCATGAGAGGAAAGGGCATTGAGTTCGTCTCTGGAAAAACCCTGCTAGACTCTGTCTGTCTGAGGATTTTTTCTAGGGTTCACTCACACCCTGTTTTTTTTTCTTTCTTTCTATCTGTGTGTTTGTCAGCAGTTTGCAGATTTTGAGCTGTTTGTGTATATTTGACCTTTTGGGGGCAGCATCTGTTTTTTTTTAAAGCTGCTTTGTACACATTTTTAAACCCCCAGTGAATAGCTAGTATCAAAAATAGAAAATGAATGGGCTAAATTCAACACATAGACTGTACCCTTTTTTAATCATGATAGTCTCATTTTACTTCCAATAAGATTTTATGTCAACAGTATAATTTGAATTTCCATGTTTTGACATAAACATAACACATGGTGGCTTTAAACCTGCATTAACTGACATATCAACACCTTTTAAGTTGATATGTTTGGAGTCATGTTCATGTTCACCTGTAATGGAAGTCCAATATTCACTCTCTTTTAGTTCTATTTTTGCTCTCTACCAACTCCTGAGGGAAATATCTGGCTCTTTATCTGCTAAATGCTCCACTGTGTTTGCCAGATATCTGCTAACAGTGTCTGTTTGCCATTTGGTGCTGAGCAGGTAGTGTACAGTGATGTCTTAGAGCTTTTTCTCTGAAAACAGCTGCCTGCTGTGGTCGAAAACAACACTATGAGAGCATTGAGACAGAACTGAAAGAGTAAAGTTGCAGTCGGACAGCAAAAAAATTAGCTGAAACTCATTATGAAGCTCTATAAAGCTGCAGAGTCACTATGGAGATTCATCATGGTGAGTTACTGCTGTCACATTACACACTGTCATTTGCTATATTGTTAATATAAAGATGATTCATTGTAGTCACTTTAAGGTGATGGGAAGGATGGCTGACATTTAACCAACAGTTTAATTCAAACTCCAGGATCTGCTCTGCTGAAGTGAGGCACCAAACGTCCGAAAAACTGCTCTGAAGCTCCAGATGATGTAATTCAGCTCTGACTAGCGACCCTCTGATACCTGAAACATGCTCTATGTCTCTGTACCTGTGTTTGGCAGCCTGAGGATGACTCAAGAGTCTAATTACATCAAATATGATCCAAACTGAAACATATTTTCATACAGAGCAGAACAACTGAACACTGATTCAGATTTATTGCTAATACTGCCCATTCTGACTGCACACTGGGCATCAATCCATGTCCCAAATCCAATTTTTACCATTACGCTTCATTTCCTGGTAAAGTGCATGTTGTTTAATGTCCAATATGAGCCCATCATTTAGTTTAACAGTACAGAAGACTGATGCGTTTATTGAATTTACTTCTATAAACCAAACTTATTAGATCTGCAGCCTGTTATGTCAACCTTATGGAAAACTGGAGTCATGATTATCTTAAATTTAATAAAACAAGACAGCTTTGTGATGCTGCATACAACACTAAACCCCCCTCTTAGTAAATGACTTTACACTCTTGGAGTCAAATCTTTATGTAAGTGTGGAAAATAAAGGTTTGCACCATGCAGGTTTTATGAACTGTGTTAAAAAGTGTCAGGCAGTTTATACACTGCTGCCCTCTGCAGGTGAGAAGCTGTAATTACGTGCAAACTATGAGATTTGACTTGGATGTGACTTTATATGCAGTTTATGGTTCTTAAGTATACTTATTTCTTTCTGGATAACATTTTTGACATGTTTTATTGCTGCAGTAACACTATGATTATTCCTCAGTAATAAATCTCTAATTTTGCCATAAATAAAAAAGGTACTTCTGTCACACAAAATATGAATCTTTTTCTGATTTTGTTTTAGTTTGGGTGAAAGAACTGAACACTTCCACCTCTCCACACCTCTTAAAATCCTTTAAATTGAACAATCCAAGAAAGAAAATCAATCTTTGGATAAACTGATACACAAATCATGTCCATAGAAAGCCTATAATGTGCAATAAAGGTCAATAATATACATTTTACAGGGTCACTATGCCAAAAACAGTTGAGAAGCTGCAGCTGTGGTTGAGAAGCTGCTTTCACTGATAGAAAATAAGAATTAGATGATTTACAGTTTATCTGAGCCCAGGCAGTAAAATTCACTTAAAAAAAAAAAAAGTGTAAACCCCACTCACCAGTGTGCAGATTTGACTTTGACTGGACGGTTTAAAGCAGTATTTTAACAGTTTGATTTCCTGTTTTATAAAAGCAGCGTTTCCATTCAAACTTATATATTATATTCAGAAATAGCGTTCATATAAAAAAAGATTAAAAGACATCACAGGTTTCTTAATTCACATAATTTATTTGTCTTACAATAAAAATGCACTGAACAGTATATACAAAAAAACAGCAAAATATAACTTTATTTAATCAAGTCATTCTAGGTAATAAAAAAAAGGGATCACACTTAACATGGTTGAAGGATAGTCTCATACACACATACAGTACATACAAACATCAGGCACAGATTTGGTGATCATCTCTGACTCTAGTGCAGTAAGAGTACAGTAACAACGGATTTTCTGACGTTAACGTGTTAACAGGAGATTTAATGCAGAGATGTACAATAAAAAATAAAATAAAAAGGTTGTTTGTTTGAGTTTGAGTTGAGCTCATAAAACAAAAAAAAAATAAAAAAAAATCATAATTTATTTGAAGATTTCATCTAATAAAAGACAGATATTTCAGCCAAATCCTAAATTGACCAAATCCTGTTGTTGAGCAATTTATGGGATTTTTATGACATGATAACTCCTACTCCTAAACTCCTCTACTCCTCCCCTACTAAGGTTTTATTCAATATTTTGACCCTGGGGTTGAACCAATTCATCACCCTGAAGCTACTGTGACATTTAAAAGCATATAAATTATAATAAATAAATAGTAATGTTGTTTATCTTTTACCCACTGGTTCACTGTTGTTCACAGAAGATCAGACTAAAAAAAATAATACACATATTGGCAACTACGACTGGAGAAACTGTGAGACAAAAAAACACAGTGAACATGTGCATCTAACAGTGAAACTAAAAATGTACAATAATAAAGCACGGTCATGGCTGAGAGTTTAAATTCCAAAACATAAAAAAAAAAAAAAAAAAGGGAGGAGGAAGTTGCTTATCATCCCTAAACCTGGAAAAATACCCCCACCCCCACCCCACCCCCTCTGCCACAAACACACACACACACACATACACAGCCAATCATCAGACAGGAGTACCAATTATAAAAAAATAAGTGATGATGACTTTTTTTACAAAGACATGTAAACATTTCAAGTAGCCACAAACTGTGCAGCGACCAAAACAAAACAAAACATAACCTACTAATCAGGATATGAGGGGTGAACATGTTGAGGATAAAAGACCCCCACAGTGAGACCAATTAAATATGTTTTTAATTAAGTATGAAATTAGCTCCACTCAGCCCTCGGCTCTTATTTCATCTCTCTCTCTCTCTCTTTTTCTTAGTGTTTGTTGAATCCCACTCAAAGATAGACTGATACTACCACATGAGCAATTCAAATAGTGTCTATCAGGTGGTAATCCCACATAAAACAGTGCAGAATTATACTTTTATAACCTTGCTGTGATTGTCTAGATTTTTAAAAAAAAAGGTACAATTTTTTGTTGTTGCCATGAGGAGCTTTTTACAAACAGTGAAAAGCAGAGATAAGTTTCTGTGAGTGATGACGTGGGGAATCTGAGGAGTCAAAAGCCAACATAATGAACGGATGTTTAAAAATATGAATAAATAAACGAGTCATTGGAGTTACCAGTGTCTGTATAAAGCTCTAAGCCACACAAACTTTAAAAATGTCCTCCCTGACCAGCAGGGGGAGCTCTGACAGAGGAGGAGGAGGAGTAGGAGCGTGAAAGATGTAAGTTCAGGTTCAGGGTGAATTTTTAAAGTCTGAAACCGACATTCATACGACTTATTTTCAGTGTTGACTTCACGGATCAGGGTCCAGTGACATTCTGAGTGTAAAATACTGAAGGAAATCCACTTCTTGAGCTGAAATCAATGACAAATCAAAGTGGACTGACCCTTAGACCTGGGTAAAAGATCTGACATTCAATGTAATACACTTCCCCGAGCTTTACCGTCAGGCTCTGAGCTTTCCAAAAACAACAACAACAACAACAACAACAAAGAAACGTGTAACCAGCATGTGTCACCCTTGATAAGTGTCTGAGACTCACATACAGCTGAAAAAAAGAACATATTTCTTACAAGAATGCAGAGTCAATGCGCAGCATTTCTTTCATAAAGTGAGCACAAAGAAGTCACAGCAATGTTTTTGTGCTAAAGCGATACAGTAGTGAGCTGAGCATTAACCTTCAAATATATCAAATAACGCTTCCCAAATGAGCAATCCAACGTTTTCTTTCTTTAAAACCCTTCCCCATCTCCTGAACACGCTCTAGAAAGAACGTAACAATAAATTCCTGAATATAATGGGAGCCTCTTAAATTAGAGAGAGTTCTTCATGAATAATTTTTTTTTAAATAAAAGAAATACACCATCTCTGGATAGATAAGAGATAATTAAAGATATTTTCCTCCAAAAAAAAAAAAAAAAAAGGGATATGTAACATTATGAAATGAAGCCTTGAATGTGATCAGTGAACTTTTCAGAGACAATTTGTCAAGTAACAAAAAGCTTTAGGCGTCTTAACTGTCTCAATGATATCACATTAAAGCAACATTTAACAGTGTCTACCAGACACATGAGGCGAGTAATGATGAGTATTTCAGACAAGAAGCGCTACTCTAGCAGCTTGAAATATAATCTCTCTGGGAAATAAAAGCACTTTGGGTTTTACATGAGCGTTTGTTGTTTCTTTTTTTCCTTTTCTTTTTTTTTGTGTAAAAGTGAAAACCTGAAGCAACATTAAGACAGCATTTTGGATTTCTCTCCATCCATGTAAAGGACCTTAACCCAGACCCGCTGGGCTCCTATTCCTCCAGTTTCCTGAAAGCAAAGTGTGTGTTCGCCCCACCCAAAAAACACACCATTTCAAAGCTTTTAACAATGATTACAAGTTTCGTCCAAACATAACAGACAGCGCAGATAATGCAACAGAGAAACTATAATAACTATCTGGATATTCTCTCAAGTCTTTATTGAGGAGAAACTGGTTGAGTTTGAGGTGGAGCGAGTCACATGTAAATACTTTAAGGAGTGTAGATGGGAATAGCAGCACAAACTAAGCCTCCAGCAACTGTTACCAGGATGTGTTCACCAGGAAGCTCCTCTAGAGTTAGCAGCCATAAAATGTATGTCTCACTCTTTGATTTAAGTTCAGATACTCAGTTTTTTCCCTCCTCACCGTTAATTACTGACGACGCAGCGTCTTTTCCCTTAACCCAAACAACAAACAGAGCCCCAGATGAACACACCCCAGTCATTAGTCTCCTTATCTCTATAATACAGCATTGAGACGCTCCGTAATGGAGCCGACACACAGTGTTAAAGCATTATAAAGGCCATATAAATAGTTGTGATATAAATATGTGCACGCAAAGACAGACAGACACGGTCACATTGGGTGAAGCTCATTCGACAGACAGTAACGCAGGTTATTAGCTCATCTGTGGAAGTCTGAAAGACATCAAGTCAAAATACTATGGTGGCCACTCTGAAAACTGTAGCTAAACGTGATATGAGCGCGTCTTTGTTTTCAGGAGTACATGATGCATCGAGTCGCACCAAGACGAGGCTTCAAGTGACCATTGCAATAACTTAAAGCTGCCAACTTTAAAGTCACGACCCTGTTCAACATTAAATATTTCTAACTTTGACCTTTTGGAACAACCCTCATCTCCAGGGGTCATTTAAGTCCGTCCCACACTGGCTGCTGTGGAACCATCACTGGCAGTTCAGTTTAGGACTACTGAGCCAGTCCCAGATCTGGATTATCTCCTGTGGGGTCCTCGGGTGAACGAGCATCAAGCTCTTGTAAGCGCAGGGGTTCGCCCTGTACTTCTCCTCTATGTTAAATGTCCTGAAGCCTTTGTGCTTCTCTGGAGAAAGCCCGATCTTCCTCATACACATACCTGTGTAGACGTCATCTATTGGGTAGAGTGCCACTTTTCGCGATGCATTGTGCAGACGAGCAGCGATGTCACCAGAATAAAGGTACCCGCCTCCTCCTGCGTAGGGAGGGTACGCCCCCTTGTACATGCTCTCTGGGATGAAGTATTTGACTTTCTTGTCTCGGTGTGGACCCGCGTTGGTGATCACATCACCCACAAACAGATCCCTGGCCTTGGGCGGCGAGAGGCCCTTGAGGAAGTCCAGGATGCGGTACGTGTTGACAAAGACGTCGTCGTCACCTTTGAAGATGAAGCGAGCGCCGGGACAGCGAGTCTGTATCCACTCCAGGAACAGAACTTCTTTGACAGTCAAGTTGAAGAATGAATCCCTGTAATCCCACTGGATGATGTCTTTGTGGCGTTTGCTCTCGTAGCGCAGCATCTCGGACAGATCCGGGTGGTGGTCCCCCGCTGTGGCGTTCCCAAGAAGAAAGATAGTAACCACCGTCTGATTGGCCATGACACCCGCCCGTCCCCAGGACTGACGGATGGCCTGACGGCGGTCGAAGTGCGGTGAGAGCGATTTAACGGCCAGAAGCAGGAACGGCGGATCCTTACAGATGTTAGGCTGGTCCACCATGATCGGGTAAGAGCGGCAGCGCATGTAAAGCAGGAAGTCCTTAAAGCGGTTTGGTAGCGAGTTGTAGTCTTTCACCTGAGTGGTAATACTCAAGTCAGGCTGGCAGGGGTCAGAGGTCATATTGCGTTCAGTAAGCCAGTCAGGCAAGTCTGAGGTGCTGATGTTTGCCATCAGGATTGGATTATTCTTTAAGTCCAGAATCTGCTGCTGGCGGTTCCAGTAGGACGAGCTCAGTACCAGTTTGGTCCAGAAGGGTCTGGGAGGAATGACAACCTTGTGACGCCCGTTTTTGTCCTGGCTGCTGTGTCGGGAGATGATGATGAAGATGAAGAAGTTGATCATCACTATTGTCACCCCAAGCTTCAGCCTCCTTCGCATCAGCGCCATGACAGTTCCTACACTCGTCACCACCTGAACAGAAACAGAGAAGATAAAAAGACGTCAGGGATGACACACGACTCCTTTCACTCACAGAATTTCCAAGAAAAAGATGAAAGGATGGAAACAAACGTCTAAAGACATCAATGAAGTGTAACCTGGTAGTGAACTGGTCGAAATCTCTTCTTTGGAAATTAATATTATTGTGAAAACCGCAGACAGTCAAAAGTAGAGCGCAACACGCAAAGCTTCTGTAAGAGTTGACGTTACTTTACAGGAAACTCTTTGTGGAGCCACCAACGAGTTATGTAAGCTGCTCCTCCACTGTCTGCACTGCAACCTTCTCTCTCCCACATGATTTCACATTTCAACAGTGAACAGAAGTAACCATCACAGTGCAGCTTCTGTATTTTTACATTTTTTTAAATTTAAAAAGCACGAGTGAAGTCGTCATCATGTGCACCGCATTCATTCATTGACAGTTTGGATCTTTCTGTCCTGTAGGGCTGCAAACAGACTGGAAATGTCTTTATAGTAAATTCAACAATCCTTTTCCATCACTGTTAAATTAACTACTGCTAAAACCATGCCTGTCATAGATCTTTCTAGTAGCTAAACCCTTTAAGAGATGGTCAGTGTTCACAGGAAGTCCTGATGGAAAGAAAAAAAATCAATTAATTTTCCAGAGTAATGATCATGTGCTTTCCATTTGAGAGAAAACAAGATACTAATTGCAGTTTTATTGGAGCAGCAGTGGAGTGCGTAGCTGCAGCACTTCTCTCTTTGTTAAAGAAGAACTGGTGGAGAAAAGGAAGGAGAAAAAAAAAGAAGATATGTTTCAACCACAAGACCACCGTGACATGAAGTCACATGAGAGGTTGTTTCTGACAAAGTTCATTTACTGCTGCTGGAAGTTAAAAGAAAAAAAAAAACCCAACCCAAAATCAGAAGATTAAATATGAAGAAGTCCAAATCAACACAACAAATGAAACACTTCCTAGTTCCTCGGCCATAGTGAACTCTGTGGGAGCGACTGACGGCCTCTCATTGAACGTGTGACGTAACTTTAAACTAACAGAGATACTAAGCAGCTGCTGTCTGTGGCCTCCAAACACACACGGTTTTATTTTTAACAATTCACAACATAAACCATAAGTGCTGCTGCTTTGCATCTGTGCATATGATTACACCATATCTAGCACGTACTGTATATATAGAAGGGAGCTGTCAGTATTAAGCTGTGAACTTATATAACTCGTATTGATTGAGTAAATCAACAAAAATATTAATAATAATATCTTTAGGTTGGTTGGAACAAACAGAACATTTTAAAGATATCACTTTGGGGTTTGAAAGGTGGCACAAACTTTTTTTTTTTTTTTTTCAAGATTTTTAATATTTTATAGACTAAAATAATAGAGATCATTAATAATTATTTTTAGTGTATTTAATTGATTTGAACATACAGTAAAGACAGATCCAAAGCAGTTTATCCCTACTTCAGAGGATATGCTTGTAAAGAGAGAACATTAATGCATGGAGGCATTAGTGTTACAGTCACTCTATTGATCTCTGTATGGCTGGGTTTTTGCTTGCTGCTCTTAACGTGGAGATCAGCGGTCAGGCTCAGCAGCCGAACGTCATCACAGGTAACTGAAAGGGATTCGGGAGGTGAGTCACAACCAGGAATGCCAACATCGCACTTGTCTGTCTGGAAATTTGTGCCACGCTGGAAGCAGCTGGGATAATGTAATGTGATATCAGGGCTTTCTATTCACTATCCGATGTTTTTCACTGGACCGTTTATCTATCTTCTCTTATCCTGCACTCATGTCAGCAGTTAATGGGAAGATATTACGCAAAAAACAAGAGCTAATTTCCTGCAAGACGCATCAGAAGGGTGTTACTGTCTAAACACACATCCTTTCCTAATAGGGATTCCTGGCAAGAACAGTGTGTAATTGTTTTAAACCTTTTGTTTGACATAAAGAGAGAAAATCACTGTGGATACTTCACAAATCAGCAACCAGACTTCATCATTCAGGTGATCCAGCGGAGTGTTCATGCGCTCACTGACATGACAGACGGTTATCACGCTTTGTGAACGCATAAACTCAGAGATCTGGCCACGATCCAAACGAAACACAATAAAGCAATTAGACAATTATCCGCTATAAAAATGGTTCACTTGAGTTCATGTTGAGAAGGTTATTGTGTAATGAAGCATAGTCTCTGAAACAGGTATCATTCGCTCCCACAGCTGCAGTGTCTTGTTATTAATGATGATTTATTGTTTATGTGGCAGAAGATGATTTTAAAAAAAGAGGCCAAATATTTAAGGATTTATTATCACCTTGGATCAAGCCCCCTGGAGTCAAACCAAAAAAAGAAAAAAGAAAAAAAAAAACGAGGACAGCATGTGAGTGGTGGATTCATGCTAACAATACAGCCTTTCAGGAGGGTTTGAGTGTGCTTCAGGTTTCTGCTTTGGCCAGCTCGCACGTCCTCGCTGACAACTTTCTCTCTGCCATGTCTCACTTTCTTCTCTCTGCTTACTGTTAAACGTCTGTATCCTGCCTTCTTCCCCTCGCTCTATCTGCAGCCTCTTATTCCAGATTTCTTCATCCGTTTTTTTTTTTTGTATTGTGCTTGCTAGCGAGGTTGCCACACTGCAGGTTTTTCACTTGCACACATGTTTGAGTCATTGCAGGATTTTCATTCAGTAATTTCAAAATGACTAGTGGTGCTGAACTTTCTTTTAAACACTTGAACAACTCCAACCACCAAAATCAACCACGACTATTAAAAACTACTTTTTGAACTGTGGTTTGACTGTGGGTTCACAATTTTTCAATAGTATAGGCGTCCATATGAACACTGGAATAGGTTTTTCTTGCCATAATCATATCTACTGTTCACACAGACTGTTAGGATTTAACATAATGCACTTATGAGTGATTGGGGCCGAAATGAAAAAGCCTCCTTCTGTGCAAAAATGTGTTTACGTTTATCTGAAGCTAATACTGCTAATAGCTACACCTTATGGACTACACACAGCTGCTAACAGTGCTCTTTGTGTCTGCATGTCGGTGCTTCTTTCAGTCAGTAAAATGTGTGTTTATAAAACTAATCATTGCCACAAGGTACCAAAAAATTGGCACAGATCAATTAAGTGTGGCTAACATGAAGTAACAAGTTCAGTACCCCACCCTAGTATGCAAATGAATCTGGAAAACCAACATACGTAACCGTTGTTAGTGGTTAACTTGAGTAATGGTTACCTGTTGAAATCCCTACTTGAGAGCAGTAAATTATTCATTTCTTAACCCAAGCTAAGGCTAAGAATCCGTAGCCATGATGACAATGCCAGTGGTGTCTGCTACTACAACGCCTTTATTTTCTGACGAGGCTAACGAGAGCCAACTTCCCCCACAAACTGTTGCTCAACTTTTACAGATGCACCATAGAGAGCATCCTAACACGCTGCCTGACAGTTTGGTACTGCAGCTACACCAAAACTGTCGAAATCAAAGCCCTGCAGCGTGTTGTAAGAGCAGCACAGAGCACTGAGTTGCTGTCACTTGAACACCTCGGTAAACACGCTTAGTGAGAAGGGCTAAAAAAAGTCCTCAGAAACACCACTCATCCTGGACATAACCTCTTTAAGCTACAACAAACTACAAAATAGCTTCTTCCCAACTACCACAAACCCTCTGAGCTCTGACAATAAGCTATGTCGATGATGTGCAATACACTCTTCACCATATGTGCAATAACAATCTGTGCTACTGAGCCTGGCATCATTACCATATTGTGATTTTTTGTCTTTATTTGTACTGTATTTATCTACTTATTTAGTTATGTATTTGTATTGGTGTATTGATAAGAATGTCATTAGTTTAGCAGGTGATGTTAAAGAGTCACCACCATTATTACAATTAATCCTGAAGCAGAGGAATGTATGTACAACATTTCATATCAATCCATTCAAATCAATACTTGTTGAGATGTTTCAGTCTGAACCGAAGTAGTGGAGCAACGCTGCATGAACATTTCCAGCCCTGCTGCTTTGTAGTGAAAAGTCACAGGCTTTGATAATGATCATGATGTAAACAGGAAAGAGAGATAAAGAGAGATGTAGAGAACTAAAGAAAGGAAACAACACAAAATGAAAAATGTAGAGAGAGTGTGAAGGACACACACAGAGAGACACACACAAAAATACAAAAATGTGAAAGTGAGAAAAGTGAGTTTTTATTTTAGTAATGGGGAAACTCTTCTTGACGTGTAACATGGATAAGTGACTGACTTCAGTGGGTTTACCCTCCTCTGCACTGCATCTGTATCGTGTTGCTCTCTCTGCCTCCTAGCAACAACTCTGCACTGCCGCTCCTCCTTTCCTTAACCCCATACTCACTACGCCTTCTTCACCTTCCCTCCACCCCCCTTTTTTCCTCTCCTCCTCCTCTGCTGTCTATTTTATTCTGTCCTCCCCTGTGTTATCTTAAATTTTGCTCATATTTACATCTAAACAGAGAGACAAAAGACAAGTGGCAGCAACACAGGATGACAATATAATCCTGAAGGTATATCAGTGTTATATTACTAACAAAAAGACAAGCAGAGGCAAGGAGTTTCCTCCTTGGACATCCTGCGTTCTCTTCCCATATTTTTCTCAAGGATAATTACCTTCCTGTCCTCAGCATCGCCATACAAACAAAAAAGACTTCTGGGAAATGAGTGGGTGGGGCAAGGACGGGAGGGGGGGATTTCTAAAGAAGAAAGCTGAACAACATGTTGATGAGGCAGCAGCTTCCGGATGTCTAATTTACCATCAACAGTCCAAGGCTTAACACACACCTTCCTGGACCATCTGTGGCTGGTTAGAAAGCATGTATTTAAGCTGTAATGATGCTCTGATCAGTGGCATCTATATGTTTACATTGACTACAATAATTTGACTAGCGGCCTACAGTCTAAGATGTTTACATATTCCAGTCAGACTCATGTTTTAATGCCACAAAAGAGAGCACATTTACAACCCAATGAGGCCTCTGTACGTTCATTCTGAAGTGCAAACTCAGTTTTGTTCGGTGGTTTACTCTTGTGGTTATCTTTATGCACATTTTTGCAACAAAACATTTGCATTAAAATGCAGAGCACACACACACACACACACACACACACACACACACACACACACACACACACACACACACACACACACACACACACACACACACACACACACACACACACACACACACACACACACACACACACACACACACACACACACACACACGAGTTAGAAAGTAGCTGCACAGGAAGCACAGCATGGTTGTACTTAATAATAGTATCGAACCATCGTAGACAGACAGAGTGGTGCGTCTTCTCCGGCGAACATCTTTGGCTGGATTTCTGAGTTTTTACAGTACAGAGACTGTTTGTACACTGATGTATGAAAGTGATACAGTATGAGATGTTCAGATATAGGGGAAAACAAAAGGACCGGGAACAGAGAGATATCTTCTCTTGAAAATCAATATCACAGTATACTGTAAACATATACTTCCACACACACACACACACACACACACACTTACTTGCCTTTGTATCCTTGTTTAACCTTTACCATCACAACTTAATGACTAAACCAAACCCTGACCCTTAACTGGACCTAAACCCAAGTATAACCTTAACCTTAAAATAAAGTGTTAACCTTCATATTTCCCTTTGAAGTTTTTGTGATCGGCCAAAATGTCCTCACAACGCTGGTGGCTCCAACTTGTTTTTATCTCCTGGGATGGAGATGGAGTGGGATGTTTTGGGTATTTAGTGACATTATTTTAACAAGCGTTTGGTGACAGGGTTAAACCCGTTCCCATCAGTATAACCAGTATAACTCAGCTGCTGGTAAACTAATCTGGTAAACTGGTGAACAAGGCTCTTGGGGGGCGGGGGGGGGGGTCATTTATATTTATATCTATGTTTACTGTTAAATTCACTGTAACCTGACTCGCTACAATAGTCAGCGTCTGACTCCTTCTCCCACACACACGCACACGCACACACACACACACACACATTACACTAAGCGCTCCCACAGCGTCTAATCGATTTGGTGCTATGTTTCAACAGTATTACATTTGGCTTTGATTTGTTCTGTATTGCACTGCAAAGTATTCTGTACCAGCTGTACCCACCCCCCCTCCCAGCTGACATTTCTCCAACATCTTAGTGGGTGTTATCCATCGCCTGCTAACTGGACCAATGCTGACTTGACATATGAGGTGAACTCACACTCTCAGTGAGTGTTTATTGGTCATTGCTGACTAACTGTGACTGTGACGTTTGCTTGGGTTTTGTTAATCAGAAAATTCTTATTATGTGAAGTCAGTGAAAACGATGAATGTGTAAACATCGTGAACGTTAGTTAGACTGAGACGGTACCACAAATCGCAGCTTGTCGATTCTAATTCACTCAAGTCTGAAACAGGAAACACACACTGTGGACTTCTCATAAACAAAAGATTTTGTTTACAGCCAGAGTTACTCACTGAAACGCACTTGCAATATGTTGAAATGAACAAAACGTGCTGAATTTTAAAAAGCTGTTTAAACTCTGGATTGCTTACATCCGTGTTTACTAGCTTGCGGCCTTTTCCCTGCCTTTGCTGGCACGATGATACACTTCTTGGTGTTTTATCAACACCATCAGAGACCAGGTATTGGAGTAGATTGACGGCGTCTCGTGACACGTGTTGTAACTTCAGATTAACAGAGATACTGAGCAGCAGCTGGGTCTGACATTCTGTCATCTGCCACCACCAAACACACACGCACATTTATTTTTAACGATTTACAACACAAACCATGTGTTGCATGCAAATGTGTATGTTTGTTTAGACAGTAGTTATATCTATAGTAATCACTTTTATGAATATAACAACACATAGCTATGTTTATTATGCTTGTTTTAAGCAGTGCAAATGTTTTTAATACATGTACTGTATGCAATCTCTGCTGACAACAAAAAAAGAAGAACTCTGCAAACAAAATAGGCAGTAAAGTCCTTATTTCCCCTTAGTGTTGTAACTGGTTTGGGGTTTATGTGTTTGATATTTTTTGATCGACAGTTTTAGTATGCCACTGAACCTTCAGTTACAGCAGCAGTCGATGTTGAGCATGAATTTGAATATAACAAGATTAAAAAGTCTATTTCTGATGTAATTTAAAGTGAATCGTCTCCTCTTTTAGTACCAGAATAAATTCACAGAGCAACAAAAAAGATGTTAAGACTGAATAAACCAGTTGATATTTGAAGCTTTACTTGTTATGCTCTTAAAACCTAACAAGCAGTTTCATATTTATCGACGGTATATTCTGGATCTTAGTAACATCAATGGGCCAGATGGACAATGATGCTGTTAGCGGTTTAATTGATTGGTACAGGAAACAGGTTTATATCATATTGATTAGATCTGGCAGTAATCTTACTGGACAGTGCCAGGCTGTGTTTGGCCACTGTGGCGTCCACCTGATAAAAAGGTTCAATGAGGTGAAACATCCCACCTGTGAGGGGGGGTGGGGGGTGGGGGGTGGGTGTGACAGTAGAAAACAATGGCAGTAACAGGTCATTGTATGTGTCCCTGTGTGTATTTAAATTTAGTTTCTAGTAGTAATAAAACACTTTTTAGGATGAACTTTGCAGATTATATTGTGTGTCTTAATCTGATGTGACTTCTACCTCTCTCTGAGCGTGTGTGTGTGTGTTTCTTCCACCAACTCTTCCAAAAAGAGTTGTGCCACGTCATGCTACATGTGTGCCAAGAATGTTTCTGAAAGTGTGTGTGTGTGTGTGTGATCTTACCTGTGCAGGTGAGTGGGCCTCCGCGCCGCTCGTGTGCTTGTTCTCTTTGTGTCTCCCGTCGGCTCTCTTACCCCATACTTAGCCACGCCCTGATGGGAACAAGGACCAATGGGGAGAAGGGATCAGGAAGGGAGGAAGCTGACAGGGGGAGGAGGAGGAGGAGGAGGAGGAGGAGGGGGGTCGGGGGTTGCACCTGAAAACAGAAGAAAGAAATGGTGTGTAAATAGCTGTGAGCAGCGGAGCCTGACGAAAATAACTAGACAAATATTACCACACATAAAGAATTCTAACACTGTGTTAATGTCATTCAGTACAAGCCGAAAAGCTGAGTGCCTTTTCCTTTTAAATCTAACAAATGGGAAAACTGAAAAAGTTAGCAGGAAGTGTGCGAATTCCCTATTATTTTATGAAGATAAGTAAACTGTGCAGCTCTGGATAGCTTCAGGTTGATGATGAAGCTGCAACACAATATGAATAACAGCTCAGCATTAAAGTTTATCTACAGATGTTTAATATTTTATCATCAGAATTTGAGCTTTGCATAACATTAAGTACAAAATGCAAAGCTTGATATCAAATGACGCACAGTGGACATAAATCAAACTAAACTTGCACTAATTAACCTACATTTAGCCCTTTTTTTCTCCCTGCTGTGTAATGGAGTCATGGCTCAGTGTGCCTACCCCTCCAAAAAAAAGAGAAAAAAAAGCCCTGATGTTAATAGAGCGGAGCGGTGATGAAGTCGTGAGCTGTGTGCGGAGAAGACGACCATATAAAGAAATCGATCACGAGATGATGTCAGCTTGAGTTTAAAGTAGAAAAAAACCGTTGCAAACAGAGCGTTGAGAGCAAGGTGGTTTTTGCTAACAGGGATTACTGATACACACATTTACCTCATTATTTCAAACTTTGTCTACATTCAATATAAACATCTGTCATTAGAAATATGTCTGAAAATAAATACAAAGTGTAATAGTTTCCCTTTAAATATATCATGTGACTGCCAAAAGTGAAGACTGGTTATGTAAGTTCATGTAAACACACTGACTGACGGCTAAGCACACAGAGGCACGGTGAGAATAAAAAGACTAAATGTTAATGTTTTAGCACACGAGGAACGTTCAAGACAGAAGACAGGCGCTGACCCTACATGTAGAGAAAATATGTGAGGAATTGCTACTTTTTAACCAGACGGCCCAGACAAAGTCCTCAAGACGTCTTTCCCACCACAGAAACAAACGGGTGGTCTAATAGCTGTTTTCAGGGATTTTCATGAGCTTGCAGACATTTGTGCTCGTACATGTAATCCTTCCTCCTCAGGCTTATGTTTGAGCTTCTCATACTCATACTGTAAACACGCCGCTTGGACGTCCGCCGTGCTCCAGATCCACCGAGCTGAGCCGTCTCAATGTACGACCCCCGGCACCACGGTTCTCTGCAGTTTCCTGTGAAGCACGTCTTTAAAAAGGCACTGCCGCCATTACTCGGAAGTGTGTGTGTATATAATAGCCGATAACACTAACATTACCGGTGGAGGACGAGGTTAACTCTAAAAGTCACGGTCACGTCTTGTATCTGGCGTTCAGATCTAAGCTTAAATACTGCGACGTCTCTCTCAAGTTCAAGCTCAGACTAATTTGTGATAACTTCTCTTTCTCTCACATTAAATTTTATGGGCTGGGAAGTAGAAAATAAAAACAGGAGGTCTGCAGAGGCCCTTTTTGGTACTTTCGCAGACTTTGAAACCTTACTCAAGAGTGTTGGAAGACTACTATGTGTCAGAGTTGCCCCACTTGTGATTCAAATCAAAACAGGATGCATTTTAATGTTCAGAGCAAACAGCGTGAAAGCCAAATGCAGAAGGGAAAAAAACAACAACAAAAAAAAAAACCATTAGTGCGGTACACACCATTCCTGTAAACTCCCATGTACAGTTTGTTTTTTTAAGCCTGAGCGCACACCAACTATGAATACAGAGCCAGTCATAAGTTACGACACACCTTCTAGTTCACTTTAATGAGAAGAAGTGTGGGTCCAAACTCTTTACTGGTGCTTTATTTTTTAAGCTAACACTACGGCCCTGCTGTCTACACACTGTAAAAAAATAATGATTAATAATAAAAAGTGAGGGCTCATAAAACAGGCGGGGTTGGCACCATACGAGCACCGAATGCCTGTAGGGTTGGTGTTTTTGGTGCACATTTCAAAACAACTATAATCTTTAGCTTGTGTGTCAAAGTTGCTCTTGTGGAAAGCTCCATTTAATACACACGGCTGGGTTTTTGTTAATCATTAATCCACGGGTTGTGCAGGTTTAGATAGGGGGGAGGGGGAGGGGGAGGGGGGGGTGGGTCTGCAGAACAAAGACATATCACCTCTCAGCGCTGTAACGTACTGACTGAAATTAGAGATTACCCAAAGAAAGCATGAGCAAGAAGAGTTAATCAGCTGTTGAATGTGTGTATGGTTTCTGGATGTCCTCAGTGACACTGATCTCATTATGACCTGTGTGTGCACTCTGCTTTTCTCCTCCTTTCTTACTCCTGTTTCATTCAAAAAAAAAAAAAAAAAAAAAGAAGAAAGAAAGAAAGTACCTCTTCACTTTGACAGTCTGTTTAAAATTTCCCATTTTTCCTTCCTGGTTTCTATTCTTCAATTTTTATTTAAAATAACATGTAGTGGAGCTGCTTTAACTCTTTTTTAAATAGCTTTTTAATGCTAATGATTGAAGAAGACACCTAAGAATCCCCTCCATCTTTAAACACACTTTATTAACAATGTTTTAAACCTTAAAGGGGAAATGATCTCATGCAGTTTATTAAGTTATAGTCATATTTATTTTTCAATTGACTTAACAGAGCAATATTTGCATGTAAAAATAAGCATTTTAACTTTTGTACTACCACAAAGAATTAGAGCTTGAGGTTTCCTTACATTTGAAATCATTTCTGGGTCTTTATAACTATCAAGTATAAACGTGTCAGACACACACAACCATTTTTTAACGAGAAGTGAGATTCAGGTTTAAGGTCACGTTGAATGGCTTTTCTGTTTAGCAGCCGCCGAAAACAAAACTAATGAAGCTGCACTGATTAGCGCAACCTGCTTTTCTGTTAGACAAACTCCAATGCCAACGCTCAGTATTAGTGAGGCGTTTCATTTCCAGTCACTGTATGCAAAAAGGTCATAAAAGTGTGAAAGTACACATCCAACACAGACCGATTAATATCTGTGTGTGGAGTAACATTTGTGGTTCACTCATCGTGAGCACAGAGCAATAAACCTTTATCTCCCATAGTAAGTAATGTGAATGAAGTCACCAGGTCACAAAATGTGAAGCTGATTCATGTTTATAGTGCTGACTACTGGGCGTGTGTTTCAGTGAGTGTGTGTGTGTGAGAGAGATAACAAATGAGAAGGCATGTCTCATCAGGGGTCAGATGCATAATAAAACTGTATATTCATGATGTAAGCTGAGTGCACACATTTTTAAAAATCAGCTTTATGAAACAGTGTGTACACATATTTATTTATTTTTTTATAAATCTATAGGTCATTGTGGAACTGGAGCTTCAGTTTTACTCCTATATTATTCATAAGTAGATGGAAATGGGGAAAGGGGGGGCTGCAGAGGCAGAGGTGTGCTGCTATCTCAGCCAGCAGCCAAGTTCACAAGACTAAGCTAAACCAGCTACATAGAGACAGCTTTAGCCTGATTAGCTTCACCAGTGTGCTAAGTAGGTGGAAATATCTCTGTTATGTTGAACAAGTGTTTGGATTAATTACTTTTATTGGCTTTTTACATGTGAAGGTTTTATTGCACTTTCAGTAACAAATGGCAACCTGGTTTACTGTCTCCACCTCTCTGCTAGTATGAACATAAATGACAGTAGACACTCTGAGCATAGTTTGGTTTTCTGTTAATTTGGCTTAGACGCTGTGAACCCCCCCCCCCCCCCCAAAAAAAAAACACACACACCTGGACGCTACACTTAAGTGTTATAATGGTTGGGAAAAGTAGTAGATTTTTTTGCTTGAATAACAACTAATCGATTTATATTTGCAGCACTGAAGACAATTGTTGTCCGTCACCCTGATCAAGAATAGACATTTTACCATTCTTTGAAGATTATGTTACATCTTAAAGTCCTTTATCTCTTTTACCTTGAAGGCATTTATCTGTGTTTTAACTTTTAATTGCTGCACGGCTTATTTCACTCCTACGCATTATGTGAAACACTCTAAATTGCCTTTGTGAAAAACCTGCCCCGCCTATATATTCGTCTCAGTCCTGTGATGCAATTTGGTGCACGCGTAGTCCGTTCTCCACCCGTGTAGCTTACTAATACTCGAGATATTTTCGAGAACTACTTGACCTGTGTCAGAAAAGCACAAGAGGATGTTACGGCATGAGGGAATGTGGGCCTAATGGCAACATGGTGTGAACAGAGAGTGCCATAAATAGCCCGTGGGCTGCAATCAGGTAAAGTGTTGTCTGAGCTGGAGTGTGCACACCAAATATCTACAGTCAACACGAGTATTCGCACTGAGCTAAAAGGCATGACCTAATCTTTTACTGTTAGCCACACACCCATGGGCTTGACTGATGGTTTGTGGTTTTTATAAACTGCTGTTTGTGGTATCCTTATTAGTCAGCAAACTACAAAAGAAATGGCAGAGGTTAAGATGTTGTCAGTAATTTTTGCTCTAAATGTCTACGTAAAGTGCAAATTAATACCAGACCACTCTTGAGTTTGATGCCTTTTAGGACTAAAATCCATAGAGGGGCTAACATTAATACTATGTAAGCGACACAGCTACAATTAATACAATTGCTAATGGATGTGTTAGGTTTACAGTAGGCGTGCATCATTAGCTTTTAAAATAGTCAACAGTATTGGCAGTGCTGAGGTGGGGGTGGGGGTTAAATTAAATTCTGCTTTGGTCCCATGAAACCTTTGGCCGGCCCTGACAATCGATTACCTTAAAAGAAATCTGCACTTAAAATCTGACACTGAAAATGGAGAATGTTATTTGTAGAAAGACTACATTTCTACTCCCTCACCATCATAATTTATTAGATACATTTTGCTAATTGTTTGAAGGTTGTTTATTGATCCCTGTGGAGGCCAGGTTAGCTATGACTCAGTGTACATGCATCTTATTTTTCTCACACTGCATTAACACCACAAAAAGGCCTAAACCAGAGTCTATTTAGGGCCAGCCAAAATGAACACACCAGAGTCATACCATCTTACACAAAAATAAAATCAAGGTTAAACTCTGTTCCACCTCACAACATAAAAAGCAACATTAAAGTGACATTTAGACCTACATTAGCCCAGTGCGACAAAAATACAGCCCTCTAATTTATATCTCTCTTAACAGTAAATACTGTAAAGAGGGGTATTTTAGGCTGTGCACTGACACAAAGAGCTTTAAAAAAGAAAAGAAAAAAGAAAAGAAAAGAAAGTATACAAGTAACAGTAGCATCATATTCACAGTAATTTGTTTATGCAACTTGAGAACAAGGATCACAGTTAATACCATGCCAGAGGGAATAAGGATGGAAATAAACAGCTAAATAAAAATCTTTTAAAGGTTTAAGAGGTGGAGACATGTATTGTATTGGGAATTTTGTTTTTATTTTGGCGGGAAAATTTGGATCTATGAATATAGAATTTGGACAAAATTATAAGAAAATTTGTCAAATAAATAAAATAAAATACTACATGCTGCATTACTGTATTTTTCCCTAAGTAAATTGAAGTGTGGGGGTAGATATGATCGGAATAACCGTACAGTATGTGATCAAGATGCTTTGACACAGAGAGCTCCGGCAAAACACAGGATCAACGTGACGTTATCCATCAAGGCGCTGCTGCGTTGGCCGCTCACATACTGTACGTGCAAGCTCACATTCCTGCTGGATTATTTTGTAATGTGGACACTGTGTTTCTGTACCGTGTGTTTACCTCGCAATTGTTGCTATGAAAGATAAAATGGTTGCCACCTCGATAACTTTCCAGAGTTGTAAAAATCAGTCAGCGCAGTGTTTTCATATCTGATAAAGACTTTAAGGATAAAAGTGTAGCTCTAACTGGACTTCTTGGGTGGTATTTCATTTTCTCACTGATACTTTAAACAACACACACACACACACACACATTTATATTATTTTAAGGCCGGACTATTTTCTGTGTAGTCTACTTCCTATATTAGCATATATGGACATACAGTACCAGTATATAGTTTGGACACACCTTCTTATCTCCTTTAATGAAGAAACTCTTGACTGGTACTGTCAACTGTGAGGTGCACACTCATCCAGTATAAATGTTCTTACTTGGATTACTGCGCTGAAACGATGGAGGGATAAAGGGAAGTCTACATGACCCCCCCCCCCCCCTCCACACACACACACTTAAAATAGAAAGGAATTTCTTATTATCAACATATACTTGTCACTCAAACTTGGCACGCTAAGGTCAACTGTCAGCATGGTGAGATCTGGTCACTCACACTCAACGTAATCTAAACTGAAAGATGTGTGTGTGTGAGTGTGTGTGAGTGTGTGTGTGTGTCGCCGCCCATAACGATGCTCAGTTAATGCATTATATAAACACGCTGAGTTTAAACCTAACACATGACTCATAGTGTGACCTGATGAGGGAAGACACTGTGTGCATATGTAAGGCTGCTAAATTAAATCATGTACTTTATCTTGCCGTGTGAAAACATTTCCAAGATTTAGAAGTGTGGAGTGGTGGGTCAAAAAAAAAAAAAAGTCAAGATTATTTTATAAATATGTACGTGTTCTCATTATTTCATCTTATCTCTTATGTCAGTGATTGACAAAAAAGCATGATCATTAAAAAAAGGCAATCAGATCATCTATCTAGGACAATCTATATTGGATCTGTGGGACAAAGTGCCGATGATTGCTCAACCTTAAATCACTTCTGTTAGTACACTGCGTACACCATGTACTTACTTGTGTCAAGCACAGATTTCGACAGGTTAGCGTTGTCTCAAATCAAACACTGCCTTTACGCACTCTTACCAGAAACGACGATTAGCTAGTGCCAAGTCATCACAGACTGCTAAATTAACCCAATAAACCAACTGATGTTCACAGTAGTTACAGCATCCTTGGCCACCATTCCCAGGTTGAAAAGTGGCCCCTCCCCTTCTGCTACGGAGCCAAGATGAGTGTGAGAAGTATCCATAGTTCCACGCACAACTTTTTGACTGTTTTGAGTGCATCATCCAGGTAATCATAGTGCACTGCATTTTTCCATACTTTTCAATGTGAACGCACTTATGCACTCAAAATATTAAGGGTAAGTACAGAAGTACGCAATTTAAGACGGCAGCAGACTGTGGTAAATTTAATTGTATAAATAACTCATTTTGTGTACTTTTTGGGATGATGATGCAACTACCAAGAAGAGAAAAAAAAGACTTCTGGCTTCTCTCCTGGTGGACATTGAATTTCGACATTTATTAATTTTATGCATTAAAAAGACAGACTGACATAAAGCATGCACAACAGCTGTGGTTGAGGTTTTGTGCAGTCTAGCAGTGGAAAATAGAAAATTGCAGCTAATGACAGCAGTTATTACTGGAAGGCAAATAGATGAGGATTTTTTCCCCCCTTCTAAACCAGAGAAACACAGTCTCAGAGTATTACAGAGTACATCCTCTCACAAAGATCAGTCCACAAGAAAACATCAAACTGATAGCCAGTAAGATAGGATGAGGCAGTCTAGGAAATGTGTGCCAGTTAGGGAAAAGGGACACACAGACAGAGCGGCTGTGTTTACAGTAATAATGCAACTAATGCTAATGCAGTGAGGAAGGCAACAGTCTCATTAAGCTGTTTATGTGATGGAGTATTTGGACTCAGCCCAGGGATAAAAATCGAATGAAAGAATTTCTTGATTTTAAGCAGTGAAAAAAACAGACCGCTGTTTTTCTGTTTAGCTCTCCAGTAAAACATTCAGTGCTTCTTTGGTTTTTCTGATATTCTGAAAAATGTAGACTTACCATGTAACCTAGCACACTTCCCTTCTTCTGTCATGACACTGAGCTGCACTGACCGTTCAAAACATCACCCTGAAATCAGTGAAATGTCTAATAGGGTTTAGCTTGTGACTATCAAAGTAAATAAAATGAAGTACCTCATATTGTGCTTCATCTCAATTAAGAGCAAAATCACATGAAGATAATCACGTTATAATTTTCCATGTGCGTTAAGTGCATGTGGGTCATTAGGTAAAGAAGAGGCCAGAGCTTTGGATAACCTCACATTACCTCTCTTTTCTTTTTTTGTGCAACTGCTTAAAGAAACAGCCCTGCTAATACTGTAAAAGTAGAGCCACTCACTATCTAACAACTAAGGCACGGACCTTGGATTATATACAAGAGAAAAGACAAATTGAGTCTTCAGCAGACATGAAAGGAAAGGGACAAAAATTGTAAAAAAGTTGGATTATGCTTTTAAAAGAAAATAACAAGATCAGAAAGTCAGATTATTTCTGTGCAAACATCACAGAACTGGACTATCCGGCCTTACGTCTCTGGTTATGAAACATAAACCAAATAAGTATGTTACTACATATCCTGAGGGACAGTGGGCAGGAAGAAGGAGTCAAGCAGAGAAAGAGGGAGGGTGCATACGATGTTGAGAAGTGTAGCTACAAATAGATAAATGACGTGTTGAACTTACTTCTTTCTCAATGTGTTTCTGTGAATCAATGAATCTAGTATAACCTCTGATTTCTATAAATGTTCTTGTGTTATATCAATCTTTTTTTTAGGTTACTCTGAGACACTGTGTGTTGGGTGTAAAATTGTCTGGTGGCGAGCTAGTTCTTCGAAGGCTTTGTTATCTCCTTGTGTGTCCCGGTGCGTAGCGACAGCTCACAACTCTCCAAAGTCCAAACAAGCGTATCCTGTTGCAGAAGCACTGAAACCTGCCTCATTAACCAAACTGCCAAACAGTTAACAGAAACAAAGCACGAAACCCCAACAACCTCCAAGGGACCGGCGTCCGCAACATATTTTTGCTGTCACATGGCACGTTTCCACTACGAGAACTTGACAACCTGTATCCTGCTGCTCCCCATAACAGGAACTATTACAAATCTGTAAGGCTGTGGCGCTAGACTCAGCCTCGTGCTTCCGATGTGTTTCACAAACCAGAACATTTTGGATATGTGCTATCATCAAAAAGGCAACACGGGGACAAACATGGTCATTTTTATGCACAGTTTGGTGGGAAACATAACATAATAAATAAGCAGCTCCAATACTGATTTTCTTTCACATTTACACTGTGTAGCTTTTAAACATCAGTACCATTAAAGTTAACAGGAGGGTCCCACCAATATTTAAGGCTGACAGAATGGAGCGGAAAAGACCACCAGACCAGCTCCAGTCCAGTTAGGGCTGCAACCAATAAGTACTTTTTAATCTGTTGATTACTTTTGGTTTTACAATGTCAGAAAATTATGTAAAAACCAGTCGGAGGTAAAAACAGTTAAAACGTCTCGATATAAGTCCTTTTAATTCCAGATAATGATACATATCACAATATAGCACATTTCCTGTTAATTCAATGGATAATGGAGTAATGCAGCATGTTCTCCAGGCAACTGCATTGGTTTACTTTGGGTGCTTCGGCATCCTCCCACAGACCAAAATTAATGCCCGTAGGTGTAAATGTCAGTGTGACTGGTTGGTTTCACAATATGTCGGCCCTGAGATGGACTGTCTGGCGACCTGTCGAGTGTGAACCCCACCTCACGCCCAATGTCAGCTGGGATTGGCTGATTAGCCCAGACTGTGACTAGAGGATAAGCAGTATAGAAAATGAATGAATCAATTAATAAAACCGCCTCTGGTCCGTGCTTTCCGAGCATGTGTGGAGGGGATGCCCCGCTCTCACTGAACCTCAGAAAGTGGAGCAGTTCAACCATGCACTATGCCAAAATGCCACAGCAACTCCCACAGTGAGTGAAATAAAACTAGTGCATTTCCTGTCTACTCATTCTGTGAGTCTGCTGGGAAGCAAATGGACAATGATCAAGAAGTGAAAGTAAATTTGGACTCAACAGACACAAAAGTATTAAAAAGTGAGAGACAAGCAATCAGTGATAATATGTCTCTCAAAGTAAGATGACACATGCCGGTGACGAGTCTTCCTGAGCACACACTGGAACTGAAAGTAACAATCACTATTAGGTTCGGCTGCTCAGTAGCCACTTTTATACATAGTTCCCCTGAAAAAGGTACAAGAAAACCAACCTAAAACCACCTGAGCAACAGTTTCACCTGCTGAGGACCAGACTGAGAGCAAAAAGCCTATGAAACAAGCAAGAAGGAGGCTGCAGTACAGTCCTCGCAGAGCATCTGTGTATCGGTGTGTGTTGGATTTCAGGTTGTCAGTGACCACCAGAGTATTTGCCACCAAATATTTTTAAAAAAGAGAGGGAAAAGAGGGAGGTGAATCAGTGAATCTAGTTTAACCTCTGATTTCTATAAATTTTCTTGTGTTATATCAGTCTAGTTTTAGGTTACTCTGAGGCATAGTGGATGCAAAGAGACAATGTTACCATCCTGAATGGCAACTAGCAGATTGTCAGACTACAAAAATAAGCCGTGTAGCTGTGGTGTTTCCAGTTTAACAGCAGATTGCAGGCGGCAGGTATGTTTGTGTGCTCTGAAAGGTTTTACAGTGTGGATATAAAGCTACAAAGCTGACAGACTGTTAGCCTAGCATGCTGACCATATGCAAACTTATGGATTAGATATGTTCGCAGGCATCTGGAGATAGAAACAGGAGGGGAGCAGGGGGAGTTAACAGATAATTAGAACAGTTATGATTAAAATTAAACTAGTTCCCTTTCAAATCAAACAATCCAAGATATGAGTGGAAAAGCATTGTTTTGACCAAGTCTTGTTTAAGCAATCGTTTCCCCCATTGGTTTCCATTCATGAAATTTATCTGGCAGAGACCTGAATCTTTCTCAACATAGCTAATGAATCCAAAATGAAACAAACATCTGTACTGGATCAACTACAGCATCACGCTCTTGAAAGAGACATTTTGTAGACACAGCTAGAGGAGGTGGAGCAAGGAATGCATATCTCCTTCGTTGCAATTACCTTCCAGATAAACGATTGTTTTTTTACGAGAAAAGTTGTAATTACCAAAAGTGTCTGTTTGTGAAAATGACCGGCACAAACAGAAGGTGTGAGCAGATGCTAGTTATTTAGCGTAAACATGCAAAACCATTAGTACGGTCCTTTAAGCTTTTTTAGATTATGTTCACTTTTATAATAACTTACTTTCCCCTAAAATTTGGGGACCATGTCTAAAAAGAAACAGTCAATTTAAAAGCTGAGAGCAAAACACTTAGATCTCAAGGTCACCATTTCAAATCCAATGTGCTCCAGTACTCAATCACTTAGATACATGTTCTTCCTATTGCCATTAATGCCTTTAAAAAGAGTTTAAACCCACTGATGTATTTGCAGCAGTCAGGAGCTACAGCTGACTGCAACATAATGGACTAGCACTTTAAACTCTTTTTAATGTTTCAGGAAACAGTGGGAGTGAAGTACATTCATGGCAGCAGCTTATTCTGACTAGGGCGGATATAATAAATATAATTTGGGTTGGTTGTTTGGCGATAAAGAAACCTGCCCTCTAAAGAAGTTTGAATGACATTTGGTTGGACAAAGAATTTCTGTTTTATTTTGTGTCTCATATCTCTATCTATAAAATTGATACTATAGACCTGGTGATCATAGCAGTTAAAATGAGCAGTCATTCATAAATTCTGTGTCTTCGTTGGGTGTTTAAAAAAAACAATTGTTGCCAGAACAAAGGTAACCTAAAAGGGGAAATAGTGGATATCGTGTGATGACAAAAAAGGAAGTGGGGACATAAGACACTACTCAGCATTGCTTAAAATAATGGTTTTGCCATGAATTAGCATTGTACTTTCTGCAAAAAGAAAAAAAAAACAAGTATGTGAACTAACTTCTGGTATGCTAGGCAGTTACTCAGTGTTGAGCCTGTGTCCCAAATCAATCACTTGTTCTTTCACTCATTCACTAATCTCTACATAACAGACAATCAATAACTTACTCAATAGTGAGCAGTAAACTGAGACTTACTAATCATCAGTCACCACATCCAGAATTTGGACACTCAAATAAGATGCACTGTGGAGTAAATAAGGAGTGATGTAAGACAGTGTAAGGGCGCACTCACATTAGGCAATCGTACCGTGCCCAAGCACGTTTGCCCCCTAAAGTCCGGATTATTTGGCTAGTGTGAGTGCAAGTGTACCGTGCTTGAGTACGGTACACTTCCCTGGCACGGTACGCTTGGAAGAGGTGTGCTTGAGCACGGTACACTTAGTCACTCATGCGCACTAGGGATTAATATTTTTCCCGAAAATAAGACATTTTAAATCCCGGTAAAATAAGCCAATTTTCTCAGTCAATGAAAATCAACGATTTTTAAAAGGCAACATTAGCTGAGCCCTGGTAATATGGGTTCCCAATCTGAGTTTATTGTCTGTGACTGTGACCCTAATAAAAGTAATATTTTACAAATCTGCGTTGTATAAACTAATAAAATTGGTGACTTCTAAGTCATTCAGTTAAACTAAGTCTATTCCTGCGAGTGTGAATGATCACTCAAAGTGATCGAACGTTCTTACTTTTACTGGAGTTACTGTAGTACTGCATTCTACACATGCATGACTCAGAAGAACATGCTTGTACTTTTTAAATCATAGTGCGTTGATTGGCTATGTTGTGTTTTACTGGTGCACAGCACACAAACACACACCTGTGCATGTTTTATGAGAGTAAACTGTCTGCCTATGTTTTTGCGCAACGTACGTGTCGGAGGAAACCGTGCTTGAGTACACTTGGGTTTGAGGTCATGTGAGTGCGGGCCAGCGGGGGACATTCGTGCTTCGTGCATGGTATGGAACAACTGGCCCTAGTGTGAGTGCATCCTAAGTGTCAAATACATGACCTACAAAGCATTGAATAAAAGACTGTTAATATTTGGATGATTAGGCATCTTCTCAGGATCTGTGTAGACTCCTGTCTGAACAAACTGTCTGATTGTTTGAAAAGTTCAAACGCTCAAGAAAACTGTGAGCCAAACTCTGTGTCTAAAAGGCTCACGTTGTACTTTCATACATATGGAAACTGAACAGGGGCCACTGTGGTTTATTGAGCACTTAGCACATGCAGTGGAACTATTTCTTGACAGACGACAGCTGTGCTCAGTGTCTGCAGGCAGCATCTCATTAGTGCCGTCCTCATATTTAAGCTGTCGATTCTTACGCTGGGACATTGGTGACCAGTCACTGCTGCAATGAATGTACAGAGATTACATTTACATTGATGTTTTCATCTAGTTAAGAGAACAACAAAAGATGAACTCCTCTTTTTTTGTAAACATCTTGTCAATTCTGAGACAAAGTGGAGGTCTGTGAGCCACAACCTGCAACAAAAGGTTCAGGCTGATGCTCCTCCTGGCTGGCAGTCAGCTGGTGTAGCAGCAGCCAAATGGGAGTTTTTCAGCTCAGGTTGCACAATAATGTTCGCTAAATGTGAGTCAATAAGATGAATGTCATCATTTCTTTTGCTGACACAAGGAGAAAGATAGTGGTGGCATGATTTTCAAGAAATTTTGCGTCAACATACAAATAAATTAGCTGATGGAAACCCTGACGACTCCTGAGTGTTTATTTGGCTGCAACTGTTTCCTCTGCTCATGTTACTGCTAAATCTGACTGTCTTATCTGTTTACCAAGGCTAGTTAGCAGAGTTAACAAGGGGATGCTCTTTGTTTTATCACAGTCTTTCCGTCTGCTCAGCTGCTCAGTTTGTTTCTGTGTTGTTCCATATCATAAACATCCACACAATGCCTGTCTTGTTTGCAGACTCGTTAGGCGAGCTTGATTTAATTTGGGAGTTATAAGGAGCTCAGGCTGGTCTGGTTTCACTGCTGGAAAAGTTGCATGCAATGAAAGCTGGTACTAATAGGGACTGTGGGACAGGCTATCTAAAAAGAGGACAAGGCAAGATTTCTGTAACATGAATGACTACAGTATGGTTATAGTACAGATTTAATGGGATGTCACCAGAATTAGCTGCACCCCTGGGCATCAGCAGGTCTCCCATGTGGGATGTGCTGAAATTAGTGACCTTGAAGAAGTGAGAAGAAGTCTATTAGTGAGCTGGATCTTTAAAATCAGAGGCAATCGCTAGAGCCTTAAGCCAAAAGTGCAGAGCTTTATTCATTTAATTTAATCAATTACAAGTTAGACCTTTGAATGCTCATTGAAATAAGGTGTACTGATAGATTCTGGTCAAAATGAGTATCACTTATTTTCTTCCATGTTTCTTAAGGATACCATTTCATAAACAAAAAAACTGATAGGAGCATTACCTACTAGGTAACCATATTTTCATGACAATGTTCGTGGAAACCATATTTTCCTATGCAAATGTTTCTTTGTCAGCATTAACTATGCGATTAATTTACATCAATATACTGCCCTTCTCCACCCGTGGAGTTTGTCTGAGACAGCTGTGGGAGAAATTAGGTGTGTTTACTTTCATGCAGTGACTCTCACTACAAATATATAAATAAAAAAATCACACATATTGATCTGATGAATAATCAGCCTGTGTGTTCTTGAACATGTTGATGTTATAGGGAAAAACTCCATGCCTTATGCAGATGATTTATTACTCACTGCTATTCCTCTCTGCCTTCCTAGAAACTGTTAGTCAGCTGCTATCAGGAGTGTCTGGACTCATAATGAGGAACAGTTCATTAGGTTATAGATGAATACAGAGGGGGATTAAAGAATGGGTAGGGAAAATGTCTTTTAAAAAAAGGGGCACAGACTTGATTGAATCAACAGGTGAATGCACATTATGTGACGGTCAAAGTGTCCTTGAGCTGGAAACTGGAGCTCAACCCGGGTTGCTGACTGCTGCTGAGCTGGAGGAGATCAGCAAATGTCTCTACAAATGATGAGGGGTACAAATGATTGGCTATTCATGCAGAGTGATGGTTGTTTCTGAATAAAAAGGAGGCTCAGTTAGTCCATTTGGGAATCTATGTCAGAGGTGTATATACACAAAGTGACCTAAAAATTCTGCAATGCTGCAACGGCTGCTATCATCTTTGATCATGAAATGAAACAAAACTTAATATCTGTTCCTCTAAAATAGCAACTTGATAGCGCAACTGAGAAGCTAATTGGATCTTCTGAAAACATGCCGTTAAAATCTCTTCCTCTAGCCGTCACACACACACACACACACACACACACACACACACACACACACACACACACACACAGTGGTCATTTTAACTTCCTCTAATGCAACTAACCACGAGACATATGTACGTACATGCTGTTCTGTACTGGGCTACTATGCATACCATGCATAGATGCAGCGCAGGGGCGAGACAAGACTCACAGGAGAATAAAGAAGAGACTTGAAATCTGGTGTGCAGAACAGAAAGCTAGAGATGCTACAAAATATGAATCCAAGATCATGTATCCATATGCGAGTGTGAACCTTAAATCAATCCAAAATTTAAAAAGGGTCATTTGGTAAAGAGCAATTATTGTGGCAGGGTGCAGGTAAATGGACAGTACTTATATAGAGCTTTTCCAGTCTTTTGACCACTCAAAGTGCTTTTACACTACATGTCACATTCATGGCAGGGGTTACCACCATCAGGAGAAAACTAACCATACATACACAATCACACACCATTGGCACAGTAACGGGAGGTTACTTGGGGGTTAAGTAAGGACAGATCGACAGGAAGACCTTCCGATTGGTGGACGCCCGCTCTAGCTGCTGAGCCACACCTCACTCTATAGGGGTTATCTTTCCTGCTAATTGGCAGCACTAACGTGTCATGCCTCAAAGTCTTATCATGTCTTCTGTGGCATTCTGTGTTTGTGCCATTTTTTCAAAATAGTGCACATCCTGCTAGCTATCTAAAACCACACCCTGCACGCTTCTGCAAAACATCAATTGAGTATTGCTGCAAAAATGAAAGAGTATTGTGGTTCATAAAATTGTTACATTATATTTTTGCCTTATTGCTGACCCCTAGTTAAAAGTCAAGTTAGGCTTTTCAGTCGGCAGTGTTTGAGGGAGGAGCCGTTTCACTGTGGTTACATCCTAAAGCACGTATATAACGTTAGCGCTTGGATGCTTCACTGTGGAGACTGACACTCAAAAGTTTCATTTTCTTGCCTCTCTTACTCATCTTCACTTTCCATTCACTCTTTACAGATCAGCTCCATGTGTTCAGTAGTCAAGTGCACCGCATGAAAGGAGTGAACACATAGACAAACAAAGGCCGTTATGTACTTTCCCTCACTGCTTTTTTATCTTTTATCTTAACAAGTACACTTCTACAGATCACTCTGCACTGTCTCAGTACTTGACACAACAGTTTTAATATCAAGGTCATCCATTAGCTGATATGTTACTATCATCAACACTGTTCTTTCCAGCCTGTTTATTCCTGGAGAAACCCTACATTAAGTTACTGATCCAGTATGTGCTTAGCTTAATATTTTGCATATTTGTGTACTATATCAACATTAGATAACTAAAGGAAAATAACCATCTACAAAACGGGAGCTTAACTGTTGTACCATATTATGTATACAATGAATAAATCTCTAAAATTATGGGGGGAAAAAGGAGTTATTTACATTTTTTGGCTGCTGGGCCAGTGAAAATATACAAAAGGGCCAGTATAATTGATCTACTGGCCAAGTGGGCCACTGGGGAAACTGTAAGGACTCAGCATATGTAGGGTTATTATTTGGATTATGATCATTAAGGATATGAATATAACGTTTAAAAAAAGGGCTTAGCTATATATCTTCATTTGGCTCTCTTTCCCTCCATGATGTTGACTAGACTATCATAGTTGAGCCCCATTTTATCCAGTAAGAGAGAAACTGCGCCTACCAGAGTGTGGTTTGGACTTTTCCATGTAAACATAGCATGGGACTCAGAGCTGACACACACACACACACACACACACACACACACACACACACACACACACACACACACACACACACACACACACACACACACACACATCTGTATCTGCTGCAAACCCTGGAAAATGTTGCTCATGTGATTAAAAACTTTTTATCTTGGAGAGCACATATGGCATCAGAGAGAAATGAAGAGGAAGGAGGAGTAAGAAGAGAGGAGAAAGAAAAAACATCAAGTCCTCAAAAGTTTAAGGTTTAAAATGTTGACAATCAGAAATCAGGCAATCAGGTTCAATTTATCTCCTTTAAATATTAGATTATAGCCTACTATTGATGTTTGTGTTTGTGTCTCCAACGTTACAGAGACACTTATCACTGAGTGTGGTATAAACCTAATGTTTAAACTGACCTTTTACAAGCTGAAAATAACTATTCCCATTACGGATTCATCTACTTGACATTTTTCAAGTACTTCATCAAGCGTTTAGTGTACAACGAAGTCAAAACCTGGTTGAGTAATGTTGTTAAAATGCGTATTTTACCACCCAAAACTTAACGATATTCAGCTTATATTAGTATAAAACAGATACATGGATGTTTCTAGGTTTTATTCAGTACTCTTACATTGGCTACAAGTCTATAAATGGATGTAAAACACTAACAGAAGTGAACCTACTTCAAGCTACTGTTGCCATAAAAACACAACGTGCTTGTAACATATGAGTTTTAATGTTTTACTTTGTTTCCTAGTTTATATAAGCTTTCTATAATGAATATACCGGAGCTTAGTTACTATAATTACACATGTCTGTTATTTAAAGCGGGTTGTTTTCATAAGAGGTTGTTTTTCTAACACACACAGAGCGAGATACACACACAGACTGACACACACCCATGCTAAAAGTGAACCTACCTTTTTACACAGCAGGTTAGCTCACTCCTCGGAGCTGTTTGATGGTCGTCGATAATAAGAAAAAAAACACACGTAACGTCCTCTTGACAGAAACTGCTCCTGGGTGAGTAAATGTACTCGGTTGCTTTGAAGCCTCCCTGCCTGCTTTTAGCCCCAAGTGAGTCCAGGAACAGCGGAAAAGTTAAATAAATCCATGTGTCTTTTTCTTTTTTTTTTTTAATGTCGGCGTCTGAACGTCGTGAGTTGAGTTGAGTTTGCTCTGTGCAGACGACTGAAACACTGAGTTGTACGCAGAGGGGCTGTCTCTATTTTTCTAACCCGGAGGAGTCGCTGCCTTTCAAAGAGGCGGAGCAAGGTGGGCTCTCTCTCTCTCTCTCTCTCTCTCTCTCTCTATCTCTCTCTCGCGCGCGCTCTCTCTCTCTCTCTCTCTCTGGGCTTCAAGGTGCTTCAATCAACGGACTTTTCGCAGGGTAATTAGTCCGATACCTGGCTTGGTTGTGCCAAGTCAACGTCCGTAATTAACCCTTACATACTGTGTTCATATTCTAAGTCATTATTAGTCTAATTCATACATTTCCCTGTCAGTCAATATGATTAATCCTTATGTTTGATTAACCGTATGGCGCGCGCGGGGGGTTAAGACATTTACAATCACTATTTTATGGTCCAGGACAATTTTATAGAATATGATGAATACAATATGTTTGAATGCTGATTTTTTTTCATTATTATTATTATTATTATTAAAATTTGTACATTTGAATATCTTAATGTTCATGGTACAAATGGAAGTAAAGCTGACTGTGTAGAAATCCAATTGCAGGTAAGGTTGTCTCTCTTACTCCAAACACACACAAGATGTCTATAGGCTATATTTCTGTCAAGTTGCGTTGACTTTACACGTGATAATAAGTCCCATATCTGGCTTGGGTGTGTCATTGTCTTTAATTAACTGACATTCATTGTTCAAATACACATATACAAATGTACAGCAGTGTGTTAAAGTGCTTTGACATTTGAGATAGTGAATATTATAGTGTTCACTGTACAAATGGAAGTAATGCTGACCATGTAGCTGACCAGTTGCAGGTTGTGATGTATTATTAACAAGAACTTGCATCCATTGTTCCAGACAGTGCATATGCACAAATGCACAACAGTGTCAAGGTGACCCAAATGAGGCACACTTGAAATTGTTGCCCTCCTCATTGCGTTCAAAAAATCTAAAAACACGCTATACAAATGGATGTAAAGAGGTATAGCTGACCAGTTGCAGGTAAGGTTGTCGCTCTTACTCCAAACACACACACAAGATGCCAGGCTATATCTTTGTCAAGTTGCGTTGACTTTACACATGATAATTAGACCCATATCTGACTTGGGTGTGTCATTGTCCTTAAATAACTGATATTCGTTGTTCAAACACACATATACATATGGACAACAGTGTCAAGGTGCTTTGAAATTTGAGATAGTGTAGAAATGGAAGTAAAGCTGACCATGTAACTGACCAGTTGTAGGTAAGGTTGTCTCTCTTACATCAAACACACACAAGATGCCAGGCTATATCTTTGTCAAGGTGCATTGACTTTACACATGATAATTAGTCCCATATCTGGCTTGGTTGTGTCAGTGTCCCTAAATAACTAATATCCATTATTCAAAATGCAAAACAATGTGTCAAGGTGCTTTCAAATTTGAGATAGTGGATATTATACTGTTCACTGTACAAATGGAAGTAAAATTGACCATGAAACTGCCCCGTTACAGGTAACAATTTATTATTAACAAGAACAGGGGCCGTGACAATGTTTCAATAAAGTCTGTTTGTTAACCTGTGTAAACTATGGCAATTGAAGCTGAATGTGGTGCTTGTTTGCAGCCCAAACGAAACTGATTATTGACATTTTCACCTGGCTCAGTTTGCCACTTATTAACCAACATCCATTGTCTAAGTACACATGCATAACGGTGTCAAGGAGACTCAGTGAGGCACATCTGTTGCCATCATGGTCCTTTAAAAAAAAAAAAATCCAAGCAA
This sequence comes from Scomber japonicus, assembly GCF_027409825.1. Classification (NCBI taxonomy): domain Eukaryota; kingdom Metazoa; phylum Chordata; class Actinopteri; order Scombriformes; family Scombridae; genus Scomber; species Scomber japonicus. Next base: position 9,045,233 of record NC_070591.1, on the reverse strand, counting down.
ACTTTTGATAATTAATATTATACTGTTTATACTGTTATATTTAAGAAGAATGAGGATGCAATTGTTTAATTAAAGAGGTGCCAACTGTGACATACATCTGATTGCAGTGCTTGTTTGAAGCCAAAAACATCACAGCCAGATCAAACCTTATTATTGACACCTGGCTTCTTTTTCTCATTGTCTCTGATGAACAGTCATTCATTCTTAACTAAATTAATTTCATGAGCATAACTTGACACACATACTCACACTGACAGTTATACCTTACTGAGCAGGTTAGCTTATTTAGAGCAGTAAATGGTAATCAATAAATCTTGACATCCTAACAGAAACTGCTCGGGGCTGCATGAACTCACTGGTCTGGTTTCCAGCACAAATGCACACATGAACCACAATGTTAAGGTGACTCAATGAGGCCCACTTGCTGCGATCGTAGCGCTTTCAAAAAAGGTTGTGAGAATAGTTAAATTTATGTAAATGTGATGTATATTGTTTTAAAGCTGTACTACCTCTCATTTATAAACATGATGTAATGATTTGGCATCTTTGAGTAGGAAGCGCTCTATGAATAAAACTTAAGGCCTATTATAATTACAATCTTTACAAAGGGAACAACAACCATGGCTGTCAATTGTTAAGCAGGAAGTGTTCTCAGGACTTATTAATTACTTAATAGCGTTCATGTCAAAATATGCAGCTTACTATTAATAATGCAGAAGTGCAAACTAACATGGATGCCTATCGTTTAAGTTAAATAAACACAAATTTAATTGATAAGCAACATGGTCAATGCACAGTATTTTAACTGTCACAGGACTAAATCAGCTGATATACAACAGTCATAATTAGCAGGATTATGTGAATGCTTGCCAGTTGTAAAGACTCTCATTTCTACTCATTCAACCTGATGTGAACCCTGCATTTAATCTGTCAAATGTCATCCTGATTGCTTGTTTGAAGCCAAATTCTTGACACTACAGCTATAACATACCTTATTATTGACAGCTGGCTTCTTTGACTCATTGTCTTTGATGAACAGACATACATTGTTAACTTAATTAATTCTTTTTATGATCATCACTTCACAAACGTACACACTCCCATGCTGAAAGATAAACCTTCATCCAACCTTACATAAACTCTTAATTGTATCTTTTGAATGCCATCCTGATTACTTCTTACTGTATGTCAGAAATGCAACCTTACAAGTTCCCTTAGATGATTGCATTAGTGATTGCATCATTTGGTTTGGCAACTTTTAAGACCTCTTAGGCAACTTAATTTAAGAGCGACTTCCTCTTTACTGTAATTTTTCATTCAACACTCAAGAAATGTATTCTCTGCATTCTCTGATTCATCCTGTATACGAGAAGCAGCAGCCAGGGTTCAACTCCAATTCTTCAGGGGGAGGAAGGAAGCTGGAGCACCCAGTGAATACCTACGCAAACAACAGCAACAAATGTATAGACTTTTTTCAGATTTTTGAGATTTAGGGAAATATGATCATTTGCTTACTTGATTGACACCACTCTCAGAGGAGCTAGAACCAGGAGTCAACTGCAGTTTGAAAAGAAAACCCATAAAAAGATTTTTTGTCAAGCGTTCAGGCAACTTTCTCCGTCTTTTTGTCATCAGTCTGTGAAATGAGTTACACCTATTACAGTTCACAAATCACAGCTCAGAGAGAGACTCTTCAACACATTTGGCAAATAAGGTGTGTTTCTGTATGTCCTTTAGTTTTTATTGTCATTATAGTCTCATTTACTTGCTGTAAAGATTAAACCAGAGGTAACATGTCTGGGCATTATTATCGATTCAGAGCTGAAGTTTAATTCCCACTTAAGACAGCTTTCTATTATGCCAAGCAGATGCAGAAAAATGTATCCACTCTTTTATTTCTAACAGATTAGATTACTGCAATGCTGTATTACCAGATTACCAAAGCAGTCACTTGCTGCTCGACTTTTAACAAAAACAAGGAAAAGTGAGCATATTACTCCAGTTTTAACTACACTTCACTGGCTCCCAGTGTCTTTTAGAATAGATTTTGAGGGTCTTTTACTTGTTTTTAAAGCTCTGAATGGTTTTTGGGGACCGGCCTACATCACAGTCACTCTCTGTCATTTTATAATCCCTCATGAGAATAGTCTACCCAAAGCTATAAGAGATGTGAGCTCTGTGAACATTGTTAAATTGAAAACATATCTATTCAATCTGGCTTTTAATTAGTGTCATTTTAACTTATTTTTACTGAATGTTTTTGTTTCTCCAACTAATTTATCTCGTGCTGTTGTTTTATTGTGTTTTTATCTGTAAAGCACTTTGAGCTACATGCCTTGTATGAATGTTGCTCAATACATAAAGTTTATTATTATTATTATTATCATTATTATTGTTATTTCTGTCCAAAAAACTTTTTATTATTGTTTATGAAAGGAAAAAACAGTTACTGGTGGTCAATTACCAAGTGTTTCTTCCTCCCCTACAGTATTTATTAAACACAAACCACAAATTCAAACAAAAACAAAGAAAGTATTTCCTCTTTACATATTTCTTGTCTAGGATAATAAGTCTTATTTTTTTCCGCCTTGAACTGATAATTCATCCTGTATATTCTCATCCACATTATACTCCATCCATGCTAACATATGAACTTGTCGTCCCTGTTTATTCTTACTTTAACCTGACACTTCAGCAGCAGAACATGTATTAAATGTTGTTGAAGGAAACAAGAAGCACTTAGATGGCAGTTGGAAGTAGGAGGTATGTGTTTGTGTGTGTGTGTGTGTGTGTGTGTGTGTGTGTGTGTGTGTGTGTGATGGGTGTGGGGGTCTCCAAACAGCATGGGGCCAGTCCCCCAAGGCTGTCTACTCCTAATGACCCAGGCCAAGACAATGGGGCTGTGCTGTGAGGAGAACTGGAGCCTCTGCCTCTCTGTGGTGAACAGACACACAGCTGGTCACCCAATGGAAACAATAGACACCCTGCCTCATACATAATCATCCTGAGGTGCAGATATAAATATGTTGCACTTGCACGCACTCATCGCGGTTGTGTGTTGTGAGGTGGCGATTTTTCCTTTCCACTCTCTCGTCTTACACCATGCTGCTTATTACAAAAGTGAGTCAATATTTCATCATAGGTTTGTTCACTGATGTACAGATATGACTCTACAGATATGTTTGAAGATGTAAAAATATACTCTTAAAATACTACTTTGACTAATAATTTGTGGGTTCTTTCCACCTACTAGCAGGTGAATATGAAAACAGCTTTCAAATGTCAAACTCTCCACATAAAAGCTCAATTATTAAACTGAATGAATAAGAAGAAAAACACATTTTTGAGAGGGTCTTTAAACATTTACTCAAAAACAACAAACACAGAGTTAAGGAGAGTAGAGTTGACTATAAATTGCCTGTTACTGGTAAGAATGGTTAAGCTGTGAAAACTGGCAATAAAAAATACATGTGGTCATTGTTATTGACTGATCATTGACATTTTCAGAAACCTAGGTGATCAATGATCTACAGTTCATTTTCCGCAAACACTTAACTTCTTTCAACTGTCCCTAAATGGTTTATAGTATTTCTTGTTTTGAGGAAAACTGATGGGAGCGGTTTCCCTCTTGGCTCCCCAGCTCCTTCGTGGATCTAGTCTTCATTAATCCTCCAGCTGCAGTTAGTATATTTACACAATTTGAGAGAACTGTTGGCTTTTAAAGGAAAAGGCTGGTGGTATTAAAAAACTATCATGTCAATTACAAAACAGCTCATTACACCAAGCAATATGTTCCTTCATTACAATTAACTCACACAATGTAGTTTTTTTTAAAGATTTTGTTTGCATAGACGCCGATAGGAAACATGGGAGAGAGAGGGGGGCGTGACATGCAACAAATGACCTCCGATTGGGATTCGAACCGGGCTCGGCTGCGTACATGGCATGCCCTCTAACCACCCAACCACCTGCTCGCCCCACAGTATAGTTTTTTTTTGAGTGAGTCCAACCTACGCCGTCCAGCTGCAGGAAATATTCACTTGCAAACTGAATGTGTAAAAAAAACAAAAAAACCCTCAAACATGCTACTTCCTGTTTTCTAAAAACTACAGTGTCCAGCTGTCAATGTGGAATTTTTTGGCCTTTGTAAAAATGAATTATTCATTTGTGATTCCTTTTTAAAAATCATCAAGAAAATAAATGGGCTTCAGACTCATTAGGGAAGTGGATACAAAGATGCAAAATAATGCCAGGCTTATACTTTAATGGACATGATGGAATAATATATATTTATCCAATTAGGGCATCATATATTTCCTGTGCTTCCTCCAATGTGGCTCTTCACTGGCAGAACGATTCCATATATACTGTATTAATATTTTAAGGCTAATCGATTACCTCCCATCAAATTGTATTCTCCTGTATAGAACATAGTTGCTGATATTACCACAAAGAGTAAATGCATAAATTCTCTTGAAGATTACATAGTGAATACATGAATTAACTTTATTTCTTATTCAAATTTCTTTTATAATGCACCTTTTATTCCTTAAATGCAGCTCAAAGCGAAATGGCAGACCTACAATCAATAAATACATTTTAAAGGAGGAAGGAAATTGGTTGAAACACTTAAAAATGATATGCATATGGTCAATACCATGCTGTTCATTATGGTTAATTCTCCATGGGCATAAGAGCCCTCCACCAATCACTGTGTCATCAGAACAGAGAGCAGCACATGTGCTCACAGCAGCTGATGACGTTAACGAGACAGGATAAGATGACACGGAGCAGTGGGTGTGAAGGAGCCCACAGACAGCCAGGACTCAGGTGTCTCTTCCATCCGCCTACCAGAGTCTCAGGTGGTCAGTGAGGCGTTGTTTGCTGCTTATGTGATCACCCAAGGGTATCTGCAGATCACACGCTGGCACTTGTAGCCACCGCTGCCACCCAGCTGCTTGCGTATCAGGTTTAATCAAAGTGGGGCTAAGACACGCTGCTGTTAATGGGGTGCAGGAGAAGAGAGCGAGAAATAAAATGGGTTGCTGAGCACAAGAAGCTCTGATGAAATTACTGAATCAAACAAGAAATGTTTTGACAGATTAAATTGCCTTTATCCCTGACGAGTTTAATCACTTTAATTTTGATCACATCACAGTAGGAAGACTTCTTATCTTGGCTGACACCTGATAGAATATGTATGATCAGCTTAATAAGGAGTGGACTTTTAACCAGGGACCACAATGATGTCGTTTAAGCTATACAGACTGCATCAACATCACCCCAAATCAGACATTCTTCATAGTGAAAGCTGGATAAAATGGAGTTAAAAGAGTCCCATTCAAAAAATATACTATTAATAAACATATTTCTTAAATCTCAAGAACAAATGTCTTACCATAACGTTCAACTTCAGTGTATGTATGCTTTAATATTGCTTTGATTCCAGCTACCACTTTTGTAAAGCACAGTTTCTTTTTCCATTTTAGCCTCTGTTATGTGTGAATAAACATTTCTCTCCAGATTTTGTCTTTTGACGGAGCTTTCACAGTCTGATGGATGCTGCTTTGGTTCACGGGTTCAAACGGAATTCAACTATATTTAATGAGTGCAATACCGCTCTATTATAGATGGTGTGAGTGATTACAGCCTACAGGGTAACTGAGCCAAGACTGACACAATGGAGTTTCCATAGCCCAGCCAACGGCAGGAGGCAAACACAGGAGTGCAACCCACCCCCGTAACACACAGACACACACACACACACACACGCACATGTACACACGCCCTCTTCCTGTTAGACATCAACAGAGAAGCAGGAAACCATAAAGAGGTGGATCGCTTTAATACTGAACACACACACACACACACACACACACACACACACACACACACAGACACACACTTTATATTTCCCCATCATGGGACTAATAAAGGATTATCTTATCTTATCTTACACTTAGATTGACCCTACTGTTGCTTATTACCTCATGAATGGTGTAATATGACCTCAATTTATATGAAATTCGTTAAATTGTTAACTGTTACAGTGAGTTTACCTTATTTTTAGAAACACTGGACGACTGTCTATTGGCTGTATCTGAGGACACATGTACTTGTTCTGTATCAGCATCTAATAGTGTAATAAAATCATTAAAACAGAGAAAACATCTGCACTCTAAATTATAAAAAGTAACTTCATTTCTTCTCACAGCTGCAAATGTTTATTTATTGCCAAAAACATACATATAACTTCACTATTCATTAAAGTAGGTAAAAGTCTGACAGACCTGTTTCAACCCAATAATAACCATTATCTCACCGTTTAAGTGAGATAATTACTTAAAATCATGATGATATGCTGAGCTGAGCTAATGTACAGTCGAGGCCTGTCTGACTCAGCTCTCTGGACTGTGGTTGTTTACACAGCAGAAACTTTTTGTTTACAAAATAAAATGGTTATTGTGACTACATGCGATAATAATGCAAAATGCAAAGTGTTAAACCTCAATGCAAGTGAAATTTTTCCCTGCCAACAAACATGTTGGTACAAATGAAAGATGAGACATTTCCCAGCATGCAGCTTCTTCCACTGAGTGCTGAGGAGTTGAAGCCACTCATGACCTGGACTGAGTCTAGAAATCAACCCTGGCAATTTTGGTCCAGACCAACTCTTCACAATCGGTCAACCGCCACCCACCATTTCACCAAATATGCATATTGGACTATTCCCCCAAACCACTACAAGTCTGAGAATCAAGTGCAGTGGACAAGTGGACCAGTGTACTGGCAATATCCATACTCAAGTAGGAGTAAAAGTAATTGTCAAAGCTTGGCTTGAAGTCAATGTATCATTTCAAATTATAGTATACAAGTACACAATCTTAAATTCATATAGGCTATAGTAAACATAGGACAACTTTGTTGACTGTGTTGGAAATGAAAACTTTTGCTAGGCTATTACATAAGCAGGTATACATACATTTTAGCACAGATAAGCTACAGATGTAACTTATATAGCCATTTTTCAGATCTTTATCAAGGGAAATTTTAGCCAAAAATATTTAAATGTATGATATGATATGACCTAGGTCACTCACTGCTTACTATCCCTCACTGCCAAATGCTAACGTTAGCTTAGCACAATGCAGCTCCCAATGCAGGTATTTATTTAGATATATCACCAGCGTGACGTTTAGAGGACAGTACTCTTCTTCACGCTGGTGATATCCAAATAAATACCTGCATTGGGAGCTGCAGTGTAGTGTTTCTCTTGTATTTCATTTGTTGTTTTGGTCTAGCACTTCCTCGTCTTTCTGGATGTGCGCATCCGCCTCAGATGTTTTTAATGTTAGCTGGTTACCATTAGAAAGTTCAGCTGAAGTTAGTGTTCCGATTATCCCATTTCATTATCATTGTCTGTAATTGAATTTATCATCATCATCATCATCGTCGTCATCATGACACACACACCAGCTTACCTCCGTGAGACTCCCTGTTTCCCTTCATGTTACTACCAGCGTACCACTTCAACTACACTCTCCTCTTTGCTCAGTTCCTCTGCTCCTCCTGGACATAACCAGCCACCTCTCCTCCTTTTACCTGTTTTTGCATAAAGGTGGGTGCTGCTGTCATTTTAGATGTCAAAGCCCATGCTGCATCTGCATCCATACTAGATTCTTAATTTTTTTGGCCTTTTTGATTTCTCTGCATCCCCCTTCTTTTGTTTTTGCTTATCCATCTTAAAAATTGACAAAATGCCTTCATTCATTTACAGATGTTTGACTCTGAGCAATGGCATATGAAAAAGAGAGAGACCAGAGGGGGGAGGGATCCCAGTAAGAGATGTGATTGTGCTAGCCTAGTGTCATTATAGAAAATGAACCAATGGGCCTTTTCCCTTGCTTCATAGGCCAGTTGTTAGCAATATATACATACATATATCTTTATATTAAAAGAGGAACTGCCTGTACGAGATTTTGACTGGTTTGTTGTGCAAAAAAATCTGAGAGCAGACATTTCACAAGCACAAAGAAACACCCTGAGTATGAGGAAAAGGGCTGAAGTTGAAACAGGAAATCTGTGCAGTCAACAATACATCTGAAGCTGCTGGCGTATGTGAGCAGAAGCAGAACAAATCTATACGCACGTTGCAACTATTAGCATGTGAGGGTAGGGTTTGAGGGACTGCATTACAAGGTCTGAATGAGAAATCAATAAATCATGCTTTCAAACTGGAAGAACAAACTTTTGATTAAAGGGGAAAGCACCACAGTCATTAAAGTAAAGTTTGTTTGCTGTCAGAGATATATGCCTACATTTTCTTAAGTAGTTTTTCCTGAAAGGATGCTTTAACGCTAATTGTAAACACAAGAGGACAATGGATCACACAGGAAAACAAAGGTCATCCAAACCACAACAAACGGCTGTAAAACTCATGTCAGGGGAATCCAAGTTTATGATGGGAAATTCCCGAGACGTCTCTGAGTAGCAGAGACATTGTATTCCTGGGTCAAGCTGGAGGGAGACCTCATAATCAAGTAAGACATCTCATGTGGACTCAGTCACACAAACACACATACACACATACACAAAACCTCATATAACCTTCATGTAAAACAAAAGCAAAAAAAACATGGGGAAAGAGCTCAGTTGTCTTTGCAACAGGTCAAAGCCATGGGAAAATACTTTAGATAATGCTGCATGATGAATCCCTGGGTGATAAACTAATTAGATTTGACCAGGAGGCTTTGAGGTCCAATATCACTCCCATTTAATCATCACTCTTTATGTTCAAAAAAATAATGTCAATACGTTTTTAAGCATATCGGTAATAGTTTTTTTATGATTTAAATAAAGAAAAAATGTCAGGAATTCTCCTTTAGCTGTGTCGCTAACAGGGATTTAATGTCCTCAGCACTTTTCCCTGGTGAGTGCTTGTTTGGAAACTCATTCAACAAGCTAAAGTGCAGAGTAAGATGTGTGATCATGTTTGTAAGATAGATAAGAAGCAAACTTTAGCATGAAAGCTAGTGTGGGTTGATGATTAGAGTCTGTGGCTCTCGTGTTGTCAAGCAGGATGCAGACTCAGTGCGACTGTCGATTCTGCACCATGTTGCTTTATTGCTTTATTCAAGATCTGATTTACTGTATTGAAATAAGGTTGATAACTACACAGGCAGATAACAGAATGATATTTAACTGAAATGATAACTACTGGGCACAATCATGGACCGAAAGATTTTGCAAAATAATGATCTTCTTTTTGGTTTCTGATTCTGAGTTATTTACAGAGTGGACATATCTGCTGTCAGAGATTTCAGTTGAACTATAAATATGAGCTATTTTTGTCATACTTCTGCAGAAGTGCACAATCAACTGACCCTAATCCTCCTCCACAGACCCCAGGGCTATATTTTATGCCATTTCTCACAGGTGCTTTATTCTATTATTCACATTTTTTATGATTTCATATAATTGTTTTCTTTTTCTGTTTTAATTAGCACTTTAAAAATACCAATATATTAGGCTTCTAGGGAACCCAATTGATGAAAGCACCAAATTCCACCTGATCCCACCAGTATTTATTGAGTAAATGTTTGCCATGGTGTCCTAAATTAATAATAATCTATTCTTTGAATCTATATAACTAATAATATTTTAAGAGGAAATACGTTTTGAAATACATTTTGCTATGTCGGTTGTTTCTTTCAGTTCCAGTCAGTAGTCCTTGTATGTTAAATATGTTAGGAGGAGGTCGTTTGGGGTTAAAGCAGATGTTTGTGGTTGTCGGTGAGGCATTTCCCAACCAATGTTTGGTGGGTGGGATGTGAAGCATAATGGAATGCAGGTCAACCAGATGAGCACGAAAGCACAATGGGGTGTTGCAGAAGAAGTTTACCAGCTGCCATTTCTGGATTCATTTTTTTAACGGATACCTTGAAAGGTATGAGGAAGTACCACCAGGATATTTTATTCACTGCGTCTGTGAATTCAATAAGGTGACAGTCAGTCATGTATTGGACCTCCAGCAGACCAGAACCCAGAACATACAAAGTCTGAAAACTTTAATAAACCATTATCTCTTTATCTGCTAAGTAGATAAAGGGAGTAGATTAAAAAAAAAAAAAAAAATGAATAGCTACTGAAGGAATTGGGGTATCTGGAAACTCAAAAACCTAAAAAAAAGTCCATCTATATATACACACCTCTGACACAGTGTCAAAAAACAGGACAAGCTTCAGGCTGGTAATTCAGTTTATTTTACTCAGGCTGTCCCAAGTTGTTGGGACTGTTTATACAATTTGTGTTGCAGAAATAGCATGCAAACCAAAAAAAATAAAGGTTTATAGCATATTTTCTTTTTTATTTTACAGTAACTCCAGTTGGATGTAAGTGGAGGGCTGGTTGAAATTCTTTGTCATTTGTCTGCTCGAGGTTCCTTTTGGAGCAACAATAGCAGCTTTGTAACTCTTTGCCCAGATCCTGGCAGCGATATCCTTGGGTCCTGTGACTTTGGGTCCCTGGTGTCCTTCCTCTAACACAATCCAACCACTCTTTTGCTTCCAATTGGTGGGGGCAGATCAGAAGGCTGTCTGACCATAAGCAGCTGATAAAACATAATCACTGATCAGACCAGTGAGATGGATCAAAGTAAACGTAAAGGTGAGTCCACTGGCAGATGATACAGCATTAATTCTCTGCCATGCAGTGTAAGAAGTGTGTCTTTAAAAGTTCTGCATTCACACAGGTGTTTTCAATTATTCAGGTTATTTAAAAACTCTGCTCAGGTTAAAGCTGGGTGTAGCCACAGGCATTTTTAAAAAGAGGACATCAGAGAAGGAAAAGCACAGGTGTAAATAATAAAATTTAGCTGCTGCAGAGTCCTGGTACAGGAAGCTTAAGTCATGACGTCACATCTGGTTAGCCTCTGCTCCACTAGCTTTACTTCCATATTCTTAAGACTGCTCAGCATCCACTACAGCAGCTGCTATCAGATATTTAAACATTTATTGTCTTAATTCAAATGTTTTCATTGCACACACATAAAGGTATATATTCCACACTAAAAGGACTTCAAGCCTCTCTATTGTGCATGCTGGTTCACTTTCACTCTATCATGGCTAAGCTAACTGGGACCCTTGAATTAGTATGGAGCCATCGTTAATGTAATTAGTAACACCTGTGCTTTTCCTACTATGACCCGACAAAATGGTATTTGAGTATTTCCTTGTAGCAGACGTCTCCAGAAATGACTGTTATTAGTAAAACCTGTTTGACAAGTTATAATGGTTGCTGTAAGAAAAGTCTGTAACAAAATGTCTACAAAATATCTCTAAAATATCTAACTGAGTTTCAAATTTCACTTGATTCATTTAATATGTATTTAATGCCACCTTCAATTTTCTACCAGTGATTTACCTTCACACTCACTGATCTTTATTCATTAAATTTTCAGTTTCACAAACAGAGGATGTCAAAAGTTATTTCTCTTACAATTTGCACCACTGGCCAATCAATGCACAACTCTCCAAGTCTCTTCACTGCCACAGTCCAACCTGTTCAAGCAAGAAGGTTTTTAAATATGATTTTGTATTGTAAAATGAATATAATATTTCTATTAAAAGCACTTTAACATCCATAGAGCACCCACAAAGGCGTTTTCACTTATTTTGCTTGGTTAGATCTCCTCTCAAGACTGTGTAGGTGTGTTTGATTGACATCCTCCATTCAAGTCTGTCTTAAAACGATGATTTAAACATTTGAATGATGGCTCACTGAGAGTGTATTAGACAGACTGAGCATGTAGGCGTTCACCTCCATCTATCAGTGGACATGCTCTGACCCTGTCGCCAAGCTGGACTGTGCAAACAGCATACATGACGGAAAAGAGATTATTACCCAAGGCCAATATGTGAAGCAAAAGCAGCAGGTTCCCAGAGCTGGTTGACATGTTAATCATTAGCTATAACACTAGCTACTGTAGCTACTTACAGTACTGACAGTCTGCACAGGATGTTCTGGTGTGATTGGTGAGGAATGCAGCAGCTATCACTTCAGTATCATGTTTGATAGAGAAATGCATCCCGAGCACCTCATAGTGACGTTTGTTTTTCTGTTGATTGCATATCATATCGTTGCAATGGGTCTGTTGCATCATTTGTTTTCAGCACAGTCCGACAGTGAGCTGTGTTTTCTATTTTTTTGTGATTTGTGATGTCATTTCCAGATTTCTTTGGCACTGAGAGTAAATGTGTTTCACATCCATAAAGTTGTCGAGCTCTTGCCCGTCATTTGAACTTCTCATGATTGAATTTAGGAAGTAGTTTGAATCCATCCAACTTATAAACAATAAGAAATACATACATAATGTGTATGATATGTAGTACCAAGATGTTTTTTTTAAAGGAAATCTGATTTTATTGGTTAATTACTTTTGTTATTTTTATAATTAGTATTATTACCATGTCCTGTTACCACATTGAATATATCAACCAATTCAAAGTGAAGTCATGCCTATTATCTCATCTCATTTAATTATAAGGCCAAAGTGTTTTCTTAGTAATGATAACTAAATATGAAACTGTGAGGCAAACATTATGCTGATCGTATCTTTAACATTTGACCCAGAGGGTCACGGGACACAACCAGATGCTCTGTGGGGAGAAACTTCTCATGACTTTGGTTTTGTAATACTGCGTGTGTGTGTGTCTGTGTGTGTGTGTCATAGGCTACTTTTAGGGACTTCTCTCACATAAAAGATAACTGGTTAACTGGTGTCAGCTTGTGCAACTGGGGACAAAGCCCATGTCCCCAATTTGGAAAAAGCTCATATTTGGGTCAGTGGTTAGGGTTAGGGTTAGGTTAAGTTTCCAGGAAATTAATGAAAAGTCTATGTAGTGTCCCCAAAATGGACCTAAGTAAACATGTGTGTGTATGTGTGCATGTGTGTATCTTCTGAAACAGAATACATCCTCTTGCTGAAATCACAGAATTCGTCAGACGACGGTTGATGAGTCAGACAGACGGAAGAATCATGTGAGTGCCTTTAAAAACTCTTTATGTCACTAGTTGGTGCAGTTGAAACTCAGTTTGTTAGGTAAACCTAGATAAAACTAATGCAATGTAATACAAGGGCCCTGCAATGAATTATGATGTCCCATTTTAATGTAACGTATTTCAGAGAGAGATTTATTTTATCGTTATTTGTTTGTGGTGCTCTTAGATTATGCTGAGAGGCGTCGCTAATATTCCATTTGCATTAAATACTGTAGACTATACAGTATAATATTCTATACATATACATATACTATACATACTGTATATACTATACAGATAAGAAAGTTCTGTTTATTAATTAACATCCCCCAACAGTCTCAGCAATAAGGAAAATAAATAAACAAAGATAATAATATGTACATACCCACATACATATACCTACATATACACACACGACACATAGTGCATCCATATAAATAATCGTAAAAGTATTAACATATATTCAAGAAATATACACATGTGCACTCATACCTATATACTTTACCTTACCAGTTAGTGAGTGCATATCTAAGCAAAGTTTGAAGACTGACAATTTCCCTCAAAATAAGCGTGCGTAAAAACTTTTTAAAGCCAAACTAGAATGAACTGAGAGAAAAACAGATCAGTTAAAGGGCTTAAAATTTCAACTGACTCATGTTGCTGATATTTTTGTTGGATTAATGTTGATTAAAACTGTTTTAGGATGTTGAATATGTAAAAATACTGACAGTGATTTTAAACTTTATTAATGTTGCACACATTCACAGACTTGCTTTATTTCTCTCTCTCTCTCTCTCTCTCTCTCTCCCTCTCTCCCTCTCTCGTGTTTCAGTGCTGAGTCAAGTTTCCATGAAGTTTATCTGAAAAAAACCCTCATTTAACTTGCAGTCATTCCTACTGACTCATCCTTTTTAAACCCAGTTTAATGCCAGCGACATGAGCAAAGCACTGAAATGAAATCCTTGTGTAGATCTGATGCCGTAAATGATGCCTGCTCTCATGTTGCAGTCAAGGACAAAAGCTGGCAAGATTAGAAAGGACACAATGCACCGCGCCTTATTGAACAGCAGCGACTCATACTTTCATAGTTTATTTCAGCCCGCTTTGATGTCAGGCTTTCCAAGTAAACTCAGAGCGCTATTCACTTAAATCGCAAATAATATACGAGGATTAGTCTTGATAAAAACGATTTGAAATTCAAATATTTGAATGCAAATCTCATATGCTTTTATCTGGTCATTAACTTTTCTGATGTTAAAGAGATGACAAGTCTTAAACAAATCATCATGTGGTGCATCAATGAAAGCACAGCGCAGAGCCTGGTTTCCAAGACTTATTTAAACCAGATTTGTTTAGAGAAGACAACTTATTATTTATATTAGATGCAAATATCATTTTCCTTTCCTAGATTTCTCTCCCAGTCAAGTGTGCCTGGACCAATTTAGAGTTCACAAATGTCCTTGATTTGGATAGGAAACTGAGACTGAGCATGTGTATTCATCATAATCAGGACACAGCTTTAGACAGATTAAAGGTTTTAGGGTTTGCGTGTTTGCACTGCCTTTTGTTTTGGGTCAGGAAGAGGAAACAGTGTCCATGGAGATTTAACCATTCATCAAGGGTTAATAGAGGGAAACTGTGTGAGTGCTAGATGACAAATTGTTGTTTTATCACTGGCCAGACAGATGTTATTTACAACTTATACTGTGTGTATGACGTAGTAATTGGACTTCAAACATTAACCAGCTTCCTGGACCATGTAGATTCTCTGGTTACACATGTTATTTCAGATGCATTTTAGGCATTTCAGATATCAGAGAGGAGCTGACGTGTTGTAAAGAAGAAGAAGAAAAAGGAGATTCATACAAAAAAGCTAAAAAAAGAAAACTCAAATATACATGAGCACTGCTGTTGTGGTCCCAGATCTTCTAGGAAATGACTAAATGACCAACTGGGTAAAGCACACAGCTGCACCAGAGAGAAGCCTGAAGTGTGTTAATTTTATTTGTTTTACTTAGTTTGGGAATGTGCACTAAAACACTGACATACTTAAGGTTGCTCCTGCTTTTTTATGCCAAGGTCTTAAACCTAGTTTTATTTGGTAACACATACTTTTGCAGTTGACATTGTGTGTACATTTGGGGAATTCCTAAATGTAATGAGTTGAATCAGGTTACCACACAAGAAACGTTGGACTATATATGATTCCAGCACAGGAGTACTGTACAAAATATAGAGTTCACAGCTCATTTTCCCCCCGGGGAACCAAACAGGTTCATCTGAGCGTTCACATGGACTTGATTTATGTGATTTTGGATGAATCATAATACAAAACGGAGTTGAAACTGGGTGTGTATTTCATTCCCATAAAGCCTTCTTTAGGGTGTGAGATTAGAGTTGAGATCATTTTTATATATAGGGCCTCCTTTATCCTTTTGAATTCAGTGAGAGTCACAAAAAAACACCCAATATATCAGTTAATATTTCAGCCGTATAACACATTAACTCTTTTTTAGATAAAAATCACATAACAAAAGATATAGATTATTGCTCATTTATCATATTTAAACACAGCTCTATAATACCATAATAAGACTTTTGATTTAATACTTCCTTCAGTCTATAACCATTGTTTTTTAAGATGTATGAGCACTTTCTTTATAGTGGACTTTAGAGTGGACTGTTTCTTTAAGGAAACACGTACTGTAAACAAATGCATAAATCTCCAACTTTGCTGCCGTTAGGATTCCTCTGCTCAGAGGAAATTCCTCAGACACCACCTACGTCACTGTTTGGATCTGCGGTCTCCCCACTCTGCTGAAGCTCTGCAATTATCCATGATGGGCCCTCGACGATGGTTATCACATATGCTCCTGGAATGTTATTTGAGGAAAGACAGGGCTTAAGAAATGTGAGTTTATACGTGTGTAACATTTATTTCTGTAACATCTAACCATTTGAAACTTGCATTATCTATTTCCTCGTGTTATTTAAAAAGAGAGAAAGTACAGTGTCATCTAAATTTTTTTAAACATCTCTACTAACAATACATTGCATATTTTTAACATCTTAATATGTCTTAAATTTATTTCATAGGAGAACAAACACATTACATGAGAACATCAAATACTCTAAGCATTCTGTATCTGCATATTAAAACATATGATTAAAGCTAATGAGAAAATTGAATGAGCAAACCTGAGATGCAGTGTTACAGGAAATTAAAGTATTATATATGCAGTTTATTCTGAACTATCAAGACACTTTGGGATCTGGCAGAAAAGGGTACTTACTAGTCTTTTATTGTATAAAAATGCAGATGTTATGATGTGTTCAATTTCTCGGTATTTGTTAGTTAGTGTATGTAGTGTATGTGTCCTATCTCCACCACAGGTTATATATCCACAGTCAAAAAGGCTCTGGGTAGATTCAACTCTTTTGTTAGGTAATGTCAACAGAACGTGTTGAATCACATCTGAATTCAACACATAGGATATAGATATAGTATAAAGGATACTTCATTTCAAATGGAGCAAATACAGATGGGTTTGGGTGGGACATAACTGTGGTGCATTTTTGCCGGGTGTATTCACGTGTGTCTTTGTTCATGCGGTTGTCTGTGATACACTCTCACGGGAATAACACAGCAAAGCAAACCTGCTCTGCATTCTGCTCCAGGGACACCTGAGCTCAGGTGTCACTCATCCCAACACTGTGCCCTCGCACACAGTGTGTGTGTGTGTGTGTGTGTGTGTGTGTGAAGAGAAACCGAGAGAAAGGCTGAATGCAGGAGTGTATGGGACACTTCATCTTATATTAACTACCCAATACACCCCAACATTTTATTATGATTCCTGGTGGTTATTTTACATTTCATTCACTAACCTCATCGCTATAGTCTAAAGCAAAACCTCAGAAACAGCGCTGGGCTGGGTGCAGAGTTGCAGATCATGTCATACCCGCTGGCCCAAAAAGACACAACGCACATTCCTCACAAAAGAAACCTCTGTGAAATGACGAACACATTTTTATGAGTATCACACACAATCTCGGCTCTTTATTTCGTCATAATTTGATCCATTAAATACAATAAAAAAGTCTCAGTCAAAGGACTCTAATGCACCCAGAGAGCAAATTGGTGAGTCATCTGGCAAACACATTATCCAGCTCTTAGTTCTTAAGGTCTATATTTATATTCTGGAGATGTGCAGGGTTATCTTTGCATGATTTGCAGTTTTAAAAAACCTCCTTATTTATTTTATACAGGCTCTTTATGCAACCTCTCAGTTTGGCCTCTGTCTAAAACAGGCCATTTTAGCTCCTGTCTGTTTAAGGTCGCCCTCCCAATGAGTCCACTCTCTTCTGATTTATTATCATACATGCTTCAGCCTGGAATCTAATCCAAAATACACAGCTCAACAAGGGAAACAACCTGTGTAACAATATTAGTAACAAAGAGTGGGCGGTTGTTTTTGTGCACGCGTGAACAAACAAACATCACAGAATGGAAGTAGAGGAACTATGCAAATGAAGCATTCAGAGCAGGTTGAAGCCTCATTTTACATATATTCACTTAACCCTTACATACTGTTCATATTCTCACTCATAATTAGTCTCTACACCAATTGATAGTCATAAATTTCCCATCATTCATAAATGTTGGATTAACCCTCAATGAAGCTGTCAGAGAGCAGAAAGAGTGTATTCTTTTCCCTCCCTTCCTTCCTTCCCTTGAATCACACCATTGGACTCACTGACACTGCCCTTAAGTGGTTTCAATCTTATCTCACCGGCAGAACGGAGTACATTTCCTTTAGAATAGCAAAGTCCCGGATGCACACCATCACCTGCGGGGTCCCCAAGGGGTCAAATCTTGGCCCCCGTCCTTTTTACACTATACATGCTCCCCCTCTGTCATGCCATCAGTCGCTCTGGAATCTCATTTCATTGCTACGCTGATGACACACAACTTTACATGAGAACTTACACACACTCCTCTGCAGCTTCGTTATCATAATCATCATCATTATCATCATCTTCTCTGTCAACACTCTCCACCTGCCTGGAGGAGATAAAGGTGTGGTAGAAACATGACTTTCAGCATTACTTTCCCTGGTCGTGACACTCCCCTGTCCTCATCAGTCACCAACCTTGCTGTAAGATTTGACCCTCAGCTCACCTTTGAAGCCCATATCAAACACCTCTGCAAGATTCCCTTTCATCATCTTAGAACTATTGCCAAACTCCGTCCCACACTAACCTTATCTGATGCTGAAAAGCTGGTCCACGCCTTTGTCTCCTCCAGACCAGAGACTACAATAGGTTCAGAACAGCACTTCAAGGATCCTGATTCTACATACACTTCATTGGCTTCCCATCTTCACCAGGATTGATTACAAGATCTCCGTCCGTACTCACCAGTGCCTCTATAGCAATGCCCCCAATTCTCACACCACTAACCTCAGTTCGACCCCTCCGCTCTACAAATTCAAATTGCCTCCTCCTCCCCAAGACTAGACTCAGCACCATGGGTGATCGAGCCTTTTGTTCAGCTGACCCTCGTCTGTGGAACGCCCCTTCCCGAACAGCTGAGGGAGCCAACATCTATTAAGACTTTTGAAAAAGGACTTAAAACATTTCTTTTTAATATATCTTTTGTATTTTAATTATTTTCTGATGTTTTATAAAGTGCTTTATAAATAAAATGAGTCAATTGTGCATTTGCAAATACAGAAATTTAAAAAAAGATGCATTTTATTTCCATTATTGTATATTCTGGGTTGCATTAGGGAAATTGCAGCTAATAAAAACAGAGGGTTAACGATGATATAGAGCTACAGCGGCAACCAAGAACATTTACCAAAAGTCTTTTATACCTTATGCAATAACTTTGATACATTTCGTTATTGTTGTCTGTGCATGTTGGATTATTTGTTATTTATTATTGTATGTATTGTGTTTTAGTGTGATGTAATGTGAACCTGTGAAGCTGAAGGCAAATTTCCACATTTAGTAGTAGTAGCAGTAACTTTATTGTCATTATATTAAGGGTCAGACAACAATATAAGACATTTGGATACATTTCTGTGTGATCTCTGACCATTCATGTTCACTGGTTTTAGGCTATGGATGTACTGAAGGGGAAGTATCATGCTTTTTATGATTTTCTGTTATGTTTATACCGCTATGATGTCAGATGTCTGCGTTAAACATTTTCGAAAGTCCCAAACTTGAGGTGAACAATAGGAGCGGTATAAACATAACGGAAAATCATAAAATCTCGCAGAGTGTTTGATATGGGCTTCAAAAGTGAGCTGAGGGTCAATAACGGAAAATCATAAAAAGCATGATACTTCCCCTTCAGTACACCCATGGCCTAAAACCAGAATGAATGGTCAGAGATCACACAGATTGTGAACTACTGTTTGGTGAGTTGGTGAGTAAAATAATATCATGACTGATACAGTTGATGGTCAAAATTATAAAAATAAGACTCAAGGTGAAAAAGTTAGATGATTCTGGGTTTGTGCCTCACCACTGTGCTGTATTCATAAACCAAAACTAGCTTAGATGTAACTTGACATCATCCTAAAACCACTCTTACCCTGATCTAAATTTAACGTGATTAATTATCTGAATCTAATCCAACAAACTAAAATCAACTTTAAGCCCCAACTCTAAACATGTGAAGTGTTTTCATATTTCTGTCTTTGTGAGAACATTAAGTCCTCGTTTCATGACTGTCGTTTAAAACAGAAATACAGAGGCACACATAAACAGACATCCCCTTTTCTCCCTCGATGGAGATAAGAGATTTGGTCTGTGCTCTGAAATATAAATCATCCGGTTTAAAAATTTTCACTTTCATTTTGAGATCTTGCTTTTCGGTGGAGAAAAAAAAAACTAACAAGCATGGACATATTGTACTGTTCAGTGTACTGAGTTCAGCATAGTCAATTATTACAATGAGTATTTGACTGTATGTTTGCCTGACAGCTCAGAGCACACAGTCATGGTAATGTGCCTCAACATAGCTGCGGCCATATTACATCACACTGCATTCACTGTGCACTCTGAGCTGTCAGCACATACAGTGGCTCTGTACATAAATCTGATTTCAATACATGTTGAGATGTTTTTGAGTGAGAGGACAATACCAACCAGCCTGTGTTTTACCACCTGGTACTGACACTTTGTTTCCTTTACAGGTCTGATGGGTTTTTATACAACAACACTGTAAAAAGATACTTTTAAATAGATTTCAAATCACAGCTGATTTTAACCACTAACACTCAACAACTCAGCAGGCAGGCAGGAGGTTGCCCAGCATCCGGGCAAGAACCATCAGATTGAAGAACAGCTTATTCCCGGATCCCACACTGCCTTGTTGAATCACACAGACACTGAACTGCAATCAACTGCTGCTGCTACTTTTATTGACTTTACACTGTTTATTATCCGTCAGGAACATACTGCTGTAATGTCTCTCAGGCTGTGAGACTTTTTTTTTACAGTATGCACTTCTCACTTCACCTCTTATCTCTTACTTTATTTAATTTATTTATTTTCTGACTCATTACGCCTATTGTGTTGCTAGATGTTCTTTATATAATATGTGTGTGCGTATGTTAGAATATTTAATTAAAAAAAAAGCACTTTTTTTTCTAAATGTAAGTTTTTAATACTCTTATTAACATGGGAGAGGACACATATGCTTGTTTTATTTGCAAATGTATGTTTATTATTATTGAAACAATCCAGAACAATGAAATACTGCATGCTCCAAAAATCTGCTGTTATGATATCAGTTAGGAACTAGTTACATTCACTTACCCGTTCACACACATAGGGCCCCATTTTAACGATCTATAGCGCATGATGTGAAGCGAGTTGTGCAAGTGCCTTTGGGGTGGGTCCAAAACCACTTCTGCTATTTTAACGGTGGAAAAATGGTCACTGTGCCAGGTGCATGGTCTAAAAGGGATGGACTTAGCGCGGCGGCTAGCGCAGCAGCTAATTCAGTGGCTAGCGTGGCAGTTAACTCAGCTCAGTTTGTGAAGCCTAGCTCCACAATTCAAATCTAAATGGTTGAAATGCTTTTTACACTGTCTTTAAATAACAGTGACCTATGGGACCTAACCCTAACCTGTTTTTTTTTTGGTCAGTAGCGCAATCGCTTTCCTCTGCCTCAAAACAGCAACGTGCTACCAATGTGCCTGATCACACCTAATTTTGAGACCAACATGCCTATAGGTGCACAGACTGGTGCAAGTGCATTTGCTATTTAGACAACGTGGGCGCAGGGGGAGAAAATGACAACTGCACCGGGGGAAACTAACAAAGACACATGAGCCACGCCCGCCATCCGCTGTGTGCCGACCGCAAGATGGGGCCCATAGTCTCTCTCTCTCTCTCTCTCTCTCTCTCTCTCACGCACACACACACACACGCACACACACACAGTGAGATTCACCTGACATCACCCTTTTTGCCTTTCGCTTATGAAGCTATATGAACTCTTAAGTTAACTTTACACTTTGGTATGACAGATTTTGCTCCAAAATCTTTTGACAGTTATTTCTATTGGCAGCATGATAAAACAAATAATCATCATTTCTTTGTGCTAACTTGAAATTCATACAGCTGCTGTTTGCAGGCTTTAAAAGTTTATTATTTTGGGCTCTGCAAAATAATTCTTATAATGTGGCATGTATAATTGAACGTTAAACTCATAGCATCATGCTCTGCCATTTACTTTACCTTTTACTCATACTACATCTTTATTTCTGAACTTCAAAGAGTCACGAACACCACCACAAGGAGGAAGATACCTCACTTCTCGAAACTCCCCCCTGACTGTGGTAAATAAAGGCGAGCGGAGCGATACTGAGACACAAAACTGGCAAATGATCAAAACTTTTTTCCTGGTACTATATTTCTTGGCAACACATTCCTTGTAAGCGATTAATGCTTTGAATTAGTGCCAATCCGATGGACTCTGTTGCCTTAAATGGTGCCCTGAAGAATACTGGCTTTAGTGGAAAATAACATCCATTTAAGAAACGTGTGTGTATTGAGGTAAACTCAAAGACTGTATTGAAAGAGCAACAGAAAAGGGAATGTGTTCTGCACAAGGAGAAGACTGCAAAAGACAAAAGTTGGAAATCAGAACTAAAACAGATGAGTATAGCAAAGGCAGCTATCACCTGGTTCATATGCCCTCTCGCTGACCGCAACTTAATCTGCCTGACACCAAATCCGAAATGAGAAACCGGCTTGAGCATAACACTGCAGAAATCCGCTGTGTGCTTTTCAAGAAAATGCTGTCTCTGGGGAGCATGGGTCAAGTCCGGCTTCTTCATCACATACCATAAAACACTCACTCACTCACTCACTCACTCATATGTCCTGCTGTCTGTCTTTGACTTTCTGTATTCACACTGATGTGCCGACATGGAGGTCATGCAGGCTGAGATGGCTGTAGCCTGGAGAGTAGGCCGGATGGTCCAGGTTAAAGTTGAGGAGTTCAATCCTAAGAAAGGCTTGAGGACACTTAATATGTAACATCAGCTATTAGCATCACAATACTGCTGTACAAAACAAATTAAACTCTTACATGCTGTTGATATTCTGACTCATAAGTAGTCTCTACACCAAATCCCTTTAATAAATTCCCCATCAGTCATTAATATGTTTAATTGATCCATTCACAATCATTATTTTATGGTCCAGGAGAACATTTTATAGAATATAAAAATATGTATCAGCTGCACAGACATTTAAAAAATAGTTGCATTTTATCTCTATTTTTGTACACTGCAGGTCACATAAGGTAAAGTCTGGCTAAAGAAATGTGTATAGGGTGTTTTTACAGCTCTCCAAAAATGGGTCAAATCTGAGTATGTAAGGGTTAAAGATCATAACAGGAGGGGTATTTTTAGCCCACTAAGTGTATCATTTACGTGACTGTTGAAAGTGTATTGATTGATCTGTCAAAGGAAACCCGTAGTCAAAAGAAATGAGAGAATGGCATGCAAATAAATGTGGTTTCTTTGTAGCCATATTGAAGTTGGTTTAGTAGTTTTAACTGTGCACTGTACAAGCTGCAGCTGCCACATGCATGAGTTTAAGAGGTCACATGTTTTAGTGAGGTTTGAGTATTCACCTATTGATTTCTCTATCAGTCCATGATGTGATGACATTGCAGAGACTTGAAATGTAACTTAGATTTTGATTTAAATTTTTCTGTCCGCTTTATGTATCAATGACAAAAACATAACAGTACTCAGAAACCGACAGCTGCTTATACAGTGAATACAATTTCTGTTGAAAAACCAGTAAGCCATGAAACCAAACCACATACTGAGCTCTGATCTCATTGGACACAGGTGGTAGTCTGAGTACTGGCGCTGACAGTTACCAGTAAACAGGACATTGTTTCATAATAATTTGCCTTTTGTGACCTTCCTCGTGCCTTATACAATGAGAGAAAAGCAGCCTTCAAAAGGTTTACAGTAACTCTGAGTTGTCAGGAAAAGGAAAGGTGGAGCAAAATGGTTCTCTGAAGCGGATGGGGTTTTTAAAAAGGAACTCATTGCAGCAAGAGAAATCCTTTCAGCGTTCAAGGTGTTCAGGTTGTTAAGTTTTGTTTTACTCAGAAATGCAGTCAGTAAATGTGAAAGTGTGTTACTGTGTGACTGTGTGATAGCTGGTGACTCATCTTCCTTTTCATCTATTTTAGCCTTAGGTACTTTATAAACTGTAGAGACATTTTTAAAATGTAGGTTAGAAACAAGTTATTGATGACATCTTTATTTAATTGATTTTTTTTTGCTGCTTTTGATGTGCACACAGAATCAGTTTAACTTTGGTTTGGAAGCTCTCGTGACATGTTGACTGCCTGTTACATAAAAGCTACTACTGTAAAGAGCCACTTACAAATAAAAAGTGCGTTCACTATGATGTTATCCAAGAATTTAAAAGCAGTGTTTTATTTAATGTATTGTATTTAGATTTTTATGTGCTGTATCATTTGAGAAAAGCTTTCTGTGCTGATAAGAGCTTGGGCAGATTTCACCCGAATCACACACACACACACATACACACACACATGCACACTCATAAACATATTTTCTCACTTTGTGGTATCCAGCCATGTAGATAGTTTTGGTTTTATCAGCAGACACTCTCAGATATCTGTCTCTGAGATTTCTTCCTCCACCTAAATACAATGGAGATGAATGGAGCTTCCTTTGTGGTACTTAAAGCAATGAAAATTTAATTTTTCTAAATTAAATTGCATAGTCTTTTTCCAGAGACAACGCCCTGGTTATTTTGGACAATACACAGACCTCGCTAGTTTTTATGTATATTTTCTACCAAAGAACTTGTCCCAATGAAAATAAGTCACTGTCAAGTCTGTGTATTTGACTAGGACAGAATTTTTCTCAGGAGTTTCTCTTTCAAGAAGACATGTTGTTGCCCATCATCTCATATCATAAAGTCTGCCCTTGCTTTCTATTCACTGTATTATATGTCAAAGCTTTTAGTAAGACAACTTCCATTTTTTTCTATATTGTATTTTGATGTGAACCTCTCACTTAACTTAAGAAGATAAACCCACAATTATCTACACACTTTAACACTACTGGCAGTGAGCACTTAGTTGAACTGACCGTTGATGGTTCTTACATGATAAAGGAAAAACAAAAAGTTGGAACAAAATGTCTACAATATTCTGCTCATAATGGCCAGTAAATACAAGATGATACAAGCCAGGCGCCACAGATGTGCTGTAAATACATTAACAAGCGTCTAGTTCGGTCGTGTGTCAGCGCAGACTTTGTGGCTCTGCCAGCGACACACAGCGAGGAGCCAGGCTGTCTAATCAGAGCTGGAACAGAACACTCAGGTTGTGTTTGAGAGATTAGAGGAAGAGATGAGGAGAGCAGCACGACTAGACAACAGTGTGAAACAACGCTGGATCAACATCAAGGTCCTTTTGACAAGAGCTGCAAACAAACGATCGCATCTAATAGGCCACTTCCTCTGCAGTGAGACTCTCCCTCTGTCTCTCTCAGGCTATCAACATTTTTTGTGGGCGTGATATCACAGGAGATACACAGTACATCAGAGCTCACACAACATCACACGCTGTATCGAAAGGGGATGATAACGCTACTGCTGTAGATGATTAATGGCGGTCGAGCGGTGATAGCTTTCATTTTTTTATCATGGCGCTGGAGCCATAAAGTTTCGAGAATATCTGGATTAATAGTGCAGGACTTTGCATGACTTAATTTGACCTAATTTGGCTTTCAATTGAGTTTTATTTATTTATTAATCTGGCTTTTACTTTCTATTTTAGCCTGTTTTACTACTTGGACTATTTCTAAGTAGTAAATTTCCTTTTGTTTGTTTGTTCCGAATATGTAAAGCACTTGCATTGCAATGTATGAAAAGTGCTATACAAAGTTTGATTGACTGATGGCCTCCAATTTAATAGCAAGTAGCTGATCCTATAACTTTAACAGGTTAATGGAGAGATTCCATTTCTGATTGGTTGGTGGTGCCCTTAAAAATTATATCAGAAAACCTCCAACGTAGTTCCCATGTAACGCGTGTAAATTAAGTTATACTGAACTTTAGGTAACCAGAGCAACATGGAGGATTCATTTAAGAAGTGGCCAAGCAAACATTGTAAAAGGGGACATATCATTTACACACATTTACCAGGTCACCACCTCACCAAGTCTATATTTATATTCTGGGGCTCTGTCTGAATCAGGACGTTTAGCCTGTCTCTTTAAGGCCCCCCAGATGGGCCCACTTCTGCTCTGTTTGGTCAGTTCCCGGAAGTTGCCCCTAGAAAGACTTCTAGGAGCTCAGGTTGCTATATAAACAAATAGTAGCCATTAGGATTTCACTTCCATGTGTGTTCGAGCCCAAATCCTATTCAAAATGACCAAATATAGAAAGTAAACAACCTATCAGACAACCTTTGCAACAAAAGCTACAGAATAGGATGGATTTATTTGGGCATGTATGGTGACAACACAAATGCAGGACCCACAGAATGAAAAAGTGATGGTTTATTGCAAAAAGGGGGAAGGGGATGAGGATAAGTGGCAGGGAGGAATGTCCAGTGGCCCGCAGGGAATAAGATGAGAGTAATGGTGGAGTGTGGCTGGTGTGAGCAGGCTGAATGGGAGACCAGGCAAGTCAGTGGAGCAGAGGGAGTGGAATAAGCCACAAAGAAGCAAAAAACACTCACTAGATGTAAGCAAATTTTGGCCTGTGTAGTACCACAGAGGGTTGAACAACAATCTGGCAATGAGTAGGTGTAAAACCAGAATAAATATACTGCAGGATGAAGGGCTTGATGGGAGACAGGTGTGTGTGTGGTCAGCCAGGGAAGGAGTGCCACGCCCACGCTCACACCACACAGACACAGAGACAGAGATGGGAAAAAAGGAGAGGGGGGAATCCAATACGGGAAAATAATCGGAAATTCAGGGGAAATGCAGGATTATGTCCATGACTATTACAGGAAGTAGACGTAACTTTGCAAATGAGTGTTCAGAGCAGCAGTAGCCCTGTCTATTGACTCACAGGAAGCATTTTTACATACGTTCACCTCAAGTTTTGAATCTTTTACCAGATTTAACATACACATCTAACATTATAACAGTATAGAGATAACAGAAAGTCATGAAAAGCACAATATATTGACTGTTACCTGGAATTCAAGGGCAACATAGTCACAATAATGAGCAGTAATCACAGCAGCAGCATCTGAATTTAAATGCACTAATCCGACTGAGTAAGCTTTACAGTAAATGCTCCTGTCAAATGAATGCTTTTACCGGCATTATTCTCATACTACACTCGTAAATGAGGGTGGATCTAAAAAACACCAACGAAGAAAAAACGCAGTAGTAATTAATAGCCACTCAAGCATTGTTAGCTTAGCTTTTTGTCCACCACTGCTTTGTCTTTTGTTGGAAAAGGTAACTATAAAGGCTTTGTTTATCATACCCTAGCATTTTTTGTTTAGCTTTGTTTATCATACCCTAGCATTTTTTGTTTAGCTTTGTTGATCATGCCCTAGCATTGTTAGCTTAGCTGGGTCAAACCGCTACTGCTACCAATAAGGAAATAGGAATAGGTTTTTACCGTTGCATCATAATTGGAATCTGTCTCCCGGTGCTCATGTGGAGCCAGCCACGACAAAAAGAAGTAAACAGCGGGGACCTTTTTCCCACCTGGATCCCCACTTCGTGATGCCATTTTCTTTCGATAGTGGACGTATTTGTCCCTCAGGTTCTTCCACTTTTTCATACAGTCAGTCACGTCCAGGCCTATCGACTGCGAAATTTCCCTCCACAAATTGTTTGCCATCTGGCAGTCTTTATAACGGGGTCCGCGTCGACACAGAGAGCTCTGCGTAGGTACGCCGTCATTCTAACGCAGAAGCATAAATCAGCCTTAAGTGTCTTTAATAAAGGCTGGTGTCAGTCCTTCTCTCAGTACTCTCAAGACTTCTCTATCCTGACTGTAAAACATACATGGCTTCATTTACTCAACATCTGGACACTGTATTTTTTGGGTGGTGTAATTATTGCATTTGTAAGGGACTATTTTATGTTTTTCTTTTACAATAGACATCTATGGAATTAAATTAGCTGTCAATGAGAAAAAAAAGTGAAATATCAACTTTAAAACGTTTAATTAGTGACTCGTTTCTGAATTATGAGTGACTTCCACATGGCCTGGTTTTGTGTTGAGTGGAAGTGAAGGATTAATACATTTCTCAAAACTTTGGCTGCTCTCCATCTTTGCATTGTGTGGGCCACTGGATAAATTGAGGTGAATTAGAGATATGTAAACAAAAAGCAGTCCAGAGCAAACGTTATATGGAGAGGATAAAGTGTGAACACAAACTCACAGGACTGACTCCACTGCTGCCTAATATGTTTGTATCTGATCTCCACTTGTTTGGACAAGCTACTGCGATGCCTATACAAGGGAACAGGAATCTTCCCTCGCTGTAAAGGCCAACTACAATGATAGAAGATGTCTCTCTCTCTCTTTCTCTCCCTCTCTTTCTCAGAACAGACCAACCACAGTGACCATGAAGCATTTCTCTCTCTTTCATTAGTTTGAAATAGTTGCTGAACAGAGTGATAAAACAGTTTGATGGTGTACACAAACACATTCATAGCTCACACTGAACAAAACACAAGTGTGTGGTCGCGTTATATGTATTGTCTTCTGTTCCTTTTAATTCAAACACATGTAGAAAGCAGCAGGAGTTTGCCTCACATCTGCATCTTTTTGCTCCTTGCTCTTACACTCTCAAATCATTTTAACAACATCGAAATCACCTCTCAGCTCTGTTTGATTTAGCTGATTAACATTTAAGACTCATTATTTTCACCTCAGGGTTGAGTGCAAATCATTTGTAGTGCAATGACTCTGCAATGGAAGATGTCTTCTTGCAGCAGGAAACTGGGTTTTAGATGTACATGGATGGTTGAAAATGAGCTTAAAGTGATCTTTTTATCAACTATGTAAGATACAAACTAAAAGACAAGCATTACGATGTGCTTTGAAACTGTAAACTAGCGATAATTCGTTTGGTTAAGTGAGCTTTCCCGACTGCCTGTAAAAGTCATCTTTCAGCTCTCCCTGCTATACAAATATTTTGGAGAAACATGGTTATTTTGGTCGCCCTAATAATAATATTACCACAGCTTGGATCTGTCTTTCTTCTGAGGGGACAGTGCATGCTCCATATAAAAGTTACATAACTAAAGCACTTCCAGTGAACTTCAACATTGGTCAAAACTGTGAGTATATACGGTGTTGTAAAAATTAGGATTATATAGTGATTCAGATGTCTTAAATCATACAATGTGTGTGTTCCTATTTTTACATGACTGTTTTAATACTTCCTGTCTCAACGGTTTGCTGAGATTGGCAGAAAAAGAGTTCAACTCTACATGTGATGGAGGGTCAGAGACAGGTGAGGAAGGTGTCACTTTTTTGACTTGTGCTTGTCTACTGATTAAGGGAACTGAGGAATGACGCTATCTAGGCAGGGGTGCATTAATGAATGGGCTAACCTGGGCTACAGCCCCAGGGCCTCCACAATTATGTAGGCTAATGAACACTCGATCGTAAAGCACATGACGCTGCACTACAGTGACATCTGGTGGTAAAAGTGATGGGGATGGTGCGACACCGAGAGCCCCCCCCCCCATTAGCTAAACCTGTTCGAAAATAAACCGAGGTCGATCACATAGGCTCTTATTGAATTACTCTTAAACAGCACACTTCTGTACACTGAGCGACCTCTGTTTTACTTTTCAATTGTGTTGTACAGCACATTATGTCTAGATATAAAATGAAGAGTGACACAAATGTTGTTTATACCAAAGAGCAAACAGATGATCCTTTGAGCGCTCATATTTTTTAACTTCACAGTTTCTCTAAATCATTTTAATTCATTTTTTACTCATATTCTGTGACTTCTTTTTCCCTCCAACAGTCTGTGAATGTGTTAAAAAGTCACCACTGTCACTTCCTGCCTGAGTCAAAAAGTAATTTAACACCAGTCTTATCAGAGTAATGACACCATGTCAGTCTGACAGTTGAAACTCATCAGACAGTTTTCTCTCTTATGATCTGTGAGATAAGTTAAAGAGCAAGAAATACAAAGATGAAAAAATGAAAAGCATGAAAGCAAACATGCTTCAAGCTGAAAATAAACTTACATTAAGTGCTATGTTTAAGTCAGCTGAACCAGCTTCTTCATGCCGGATTTAAAACTTTCCAACAGTGACAGAACTGCACAGTTTGAGAGTCTGCTGTTTACTTTCATTTTTTCAAAATCTTTTACATCTGAATGTTGGTTAATACTTTGGAGATGGCGTGAAGTTTGGGGGTCGGATCTCTGTATATACCCTTAACCACAAACACAAGTGGAACTGCATTGCAGCTAAACTATGTGCATCATTTCTAGGTTACTGTGCACTTTTTTTTTATCAGGGTTAGATAATGTGCTGTTAAAGCATTGGCCAAAAATACATTTGAAACCTGCAAAAACCAAATCAAAACAACAACTGTTTGACAAGTGATCTATATGAACACATCCTCCATACATCTAAAATCACGCAGCAAGCAAAGTGCTATGACAAAGCAGTTTCTACAGGCATTCAAGTCAAGTTTCCTAGTCTGCAGCACCAATGCTCACAGCTATAGCAAATCTGAACAAGAGAATTTTTCATCCATTAAATTTAGGAAATACATGTGCGTGTAAGTGGGCAAGTGTGTATGTAGAGCACAGTAACCTCAACTGACCAGAATGTATGATAACCACAAGATGTATTTTCAGTAAGTGCTGCAAATGGAAACTTGTTGTTCGCTCTCATGTGTAACCCACCAACAAATTTTGAGCAAGGTTTTATTTTATTTGAGGGTGAAGTATCCATTCAAGCAGCGATAAAGCAGGTATTTCAAAAATTGCAAACACCAAAAAAAGTATTCCAGGAATGTATTTACCATCACAGAGAAGATTAATATGTTTACTATATAATCAGCTACCCACACAAATATAGCATTCAGTCAGTCTGTATTTTCAGCTGCACACGAATACAGTTATAGGTGAAACTGAATATCTGTGACTGCCTACAGCTACAGGTCCTTCCCCTGAGAGTTACGGTGTGTTGGTAAAGGTCAAACAGATCATGTATCTTAACTTACAGTAGATTCTTCCTGGTGGAAAGGCCTTCAAAACAACATTTCACAGCACGTGGCACATGATCTCCCTGCAGCCCCTGCGGCTTGCAGTTTGTGCTCGAGCATTAAGATTAGAGTCTGGCATGCAGAGCAGATGCAGAGCTTGTGGCAGGCAGAGTTGCAGGAAATATTAACATGAGAGGACTGTCTGTTTCCACAGTCGTCCTGCAGGAATCGAAAACACAAGCAACAACCCATGAATTTAATGATTGTGTTTTGGTGGTGGAAAAAAACTGAGACGATTATTAAAATCTTGCATGATCCGTTTACACAAACAAAAATATGTTTCATCTGATTAACTGGACTGCATTCTTTTAAGTGTTTTTTTTTCTCCTGCTAATTGTGTTAATTCTTGGAAACCATGAAATGAAACGCTGTTTTACTGTAGCAGAGCATTTAAATTAAAAATGATATGCATTGCCATGTTGCAGTCAAGTCAAATTTAAGTTTACAGAACTTATTTTTGTGTCCTTTTTGTTATATAAAATAATGCATAGTATAGCAGTTCGTGGGTAAAATAAATGCTTACTGAATCTGTCATCTCTGCTACTGTTGACATATCATGTTGCATACACACACAGCCAAAAGTATGTGGACACCCAAACATTACATACACATATTATATTCTAGGAAGGATATCCACACCATTTTGGACACTGAGGCCGGTCATGTTCTTCTGCACTTCCACTTATGTTGAAACAGGAAATGGACCCCCACTAACTATTTTCACCAAGGTGGAAGCACACTATTGTCTATAGCATCATTATATGCACTGGTATTTATATCTTCCTTAACCCTCCTATTGCGGTCAGGTCAAATCTTACCCATTTTCAAGTTTAGATGTGTTGAACTTCATCTTTTACAATGACCTACAGAACATGTATGTATGTATGTATGTAATGGCTCTGTAGAAAATACAAGTTACATCTGTTAGATTATCGGTCAAATTTGGCCCAGTAGGAAATATAGGTTGTTTATGCAGAGAAACAGTAAAGGTTGCCAATCCACCATAAATAACAAAAATCACAATAGCAGTAATAATATCCAATAATAATAGTGTTAGAATATTACATAATAATATTGAAATTGTGTTTCATGCCAAGAAAGAGTATTGACTTGAAATCAATTGTAGAGCTGCACGCTGTGGTACAAATTTTCAAGCAGTGGCTTTCATACAAGCATAATGAGAAAGAGAGCCAGACAGAGCATGGTTTTAAATATAAATTATTAATATTTCTACTGCAGGAAATGACTCGTAGTAGACAAGAGCATTAAAAATACTGTAAACAACTAGAAAGTGGTGCAACAATCAACAAAGTAAGGTCAAAGGGACTCAAGTGTTTTCAAGTGTTTTTTCAATGAAATGTATCAGATTTTCATAAAACATTCCCAGGTTTTGGACATTTTTATATACTGTGTATTTTAGCACAATTTAATTAATTTCAATTGATTTCATATCTTATTGGTCTATTATAGTGCTATTAACTTGTCTTATCCATCTGCCTTTATGAAATTGCAAATGTTATATCCACATGAACTATTTACTCTCTGTATGTGTCCATGATGATTTTAAATTAGATGGTAGAAAGCACAGCTTTATTTGGTTTTACCCTTCATTGCTTCCCATTTCGTCTCCAGGGCGGTAGTCATGTTTGTCTGAGTCTCATATTTAGTCTGCAATCAGCCTCCCATTCAAAGCCCAGCCTGTGTAACAGAAGTGGTTTGAGGAACTTAATGAGCAGGGCCTGTTGATGAGAGGTTGGAGTATTCCTCTCAAAAACAAACAGGTTGTGAAGTACTGCTGTGAAATGGGAGGTCAGCAGATGAGAGAACCACTCCACTCCTGCACCTCGTCATCCCACGTCTATGTCACAGTTTGTTCCTGTGAAGGACGAAATGTCAACATGGTTTCTGAGTACAGGTGCTTCATCAGCGAGTGTAAGCACTTATGTATGTTGCTATGTAATCATATGCACCCTGTTAAATGTGGGTAGGTGCTTTGAGGTGACGTGAGGTGAGGTGAGGGGGATTTTGCACTGTATCTCTGTAATGGCGACGTGGCTGAAACGGTCCTGACAGGAAAAGATATCTTGTGGTTTGTACAGAAAAGAGATACAAAATCAGACGTTTCAAATTTAAGAAGTAGTTTAATCAAAAGACGACAGAATAATAAATGTATTGTATGAATGAAGGCAACTAATTTGATCCCAATTTAATTCTTATTTATCTCTTTCTTGAGTTAACACATACATTCTGTTGAAGGCCTAAATCAGTTTACAGGTTACATCTAGAGGCAACAATGTCCATACTGAAGTTGCTTATCTGTGCTCAAACATATCCAGTATATGCATATACATGTTGGAACAAAAAACTCTAACATAATATAGGAAACTGGATTTGATGAATATTATATAATATTATCTGGATTGCACTATGAGAATCTCATCAAACAAAAACAAACCAAGAGACTTCAAATCTTCAAATCTGGGACACAGATAAAATATCCCATGAACAGTAGTTTGACTGTTAGATTCATGTTCCAGGTTGGTATGCATTGAAGTGACATTCAGCAAGACACCAAACCTTGACCAGGTACCTGCAGAAGAGAGTCTGACCTTAAGGGATCTGTAAAGAAAAGATATTTGGTGTCTCGGTAACTGTCGTTGTGCAGAGCTGTGGCATTGTGCCGCCACATTACTCTGTGTGGCAGAGGAAGGCCAAGCTTGTGATGACTGTTTACTCAGCCCCACTCTGACTGAACACTGCCACTATTCATCCCACGCCAACACACCGAGGAGCCCAGTGGAAAACTGGACACACACAGAAGAAATACAGTAAGACTGAATGCCCCACAAAGTCATAAACCTGTGAATTTTACACTGTATGGTCTCTCTAAGGAAATCAGAACTGAATAACCAGATACTTGATGCACAGTGGAAATATATTTATGACTAAATAACTTATTTTTCTTTGGATTTCTTTGAAACTCAATGATTTGAGTCACTTATTTGTGTTTATCAAGAATATACTTCTACCTAACCCCTACAACACACACACGCACATGCACATGCACACACACACACACACACACACATATGCACGCACATACGTATGCATGCTTATGACACAAAGGGGGGTCTGTAACTGAGAGATGGGAGGAAGTGGAGGAGAAGTTCTGTGAACCTTGAAAGTGAGGTTCCTTTTTTCCTGGAACTGCAGGTACAACAATGCTCCTTTAATGAAAGAGAAACTATCAAAGGAACAAACACTTCACTAAAACCACTGCTGCAAAATATCTAAACATTATGTTAAAATTCAAAATATCTGAATGGTCATTACTCAGAATGACATCATGAAACTGTAAAAGTCACATGCATATGATAATAATGACGGTGAGACAGATGAACATAATTATCTTATTTGAAATTAAAAGAGCTCCAATGTACATGAAATACTGAAACCTCTTTGTTTCACAGCTGTGGATGAAAACAAACGTTAAAAGTGCAACAGCTCCATCTTGTGGCCAGATGTTGTCACTGCTAGTGAACTGCGATGTCGTTGGGTTCAGTGAAGAAAGTAATCACAGAAGAAGAAGAAAACAAAGAAGAAAGAGGAAGAGAAAGAAATAAGAAGAAATCTCTGAAATAGTGCCGTGTGACTGAATTCTGAGATTATAATGATTTTTTAAAAAATCATTAAGGCATTGAGATCCACGAAATATTACACCATCATAGTGAATGTGTTTCCCTAATAAAGGTCTGAATGAAAACACACAACTATTTCAATGAGGTGCTGGTTTTCTAGTACATCAAGAAACAGAGGGAAAAGCTGCACAGCATGAGCACAGAAATGGCCTACAGAGAAATACTTGATTTTGTCACAGCTTATATAGAGAAGTGAGAGAGAGAGTCTATGGAAGTATAATAAGCAATGAATTCACAAATAAAAGGGCTACAACATTATCTACACTGCTAAAACAAACTATTTACTATATATTTGTATAACATTTCATTGACAGTGACATTTTGCTTGAGTGACACTGAAACATGTTTTAAACTAGGAATAGATTTTGGTCATCCTCTCCACAGTTTTTACTCCAAGTATCACCAAAAAAACTGTCCTTGTTCTCCTGCTGTCTCAGACTCTTAGGTAGATGGACGGAGGATAGAATAGAGTGAGACAGGAGCCAGATGGAGAAGGTGTTGCAGCATGAGGTGAAGACTTGTAATGACAGTGATGAGAAACCGGAGTAAACGGATTAACACAGTTGACTCTGGTGAATGTCGTCCCTCTCTAGCTTCAGCTGTCAAATCCTAAAAATCTCACAGCTGAACTGAGGCCAGACTTCACTTCACGTGATCCTAGCCTAAGCCATTAGAAACAAACCATTGGGGACTTTCAACATTGACAACAGGGGCAGTGGTTGTCATGGGTGACAACACTGTCACCCATGACACCAATTCATGATCACGACATTACTTGTAAATAACCTGGAGTCTGCTTGGGTTTGAAGCCCCATCTTCTTACCTCCACTGTGATCAAAAACATGCAAAAAATGATGAATCAGTAATAATTGAAAGGATGCCACATTTTATTAGTGTTGCTATCATTTTTTTCACGTAATTTTGGATTAATTAAACAAGTTTAACTCAAATTTAAACATCTGCATACAATATATACACAACTTTGTTGCCTATGCCTATAAAATGAAGGGGGTAAATATTTGCAGTGGGAAGGTTGTTTAAATTATGTAGCATTGAGTGCAGTACTGAAAATTAAATAGTGAAAAATTACATATTTGTACATTGAACTCAGTATTTATTGTATTTTGTGGTTTGTGTCTTCTGAGGGACTGAGGATGTGTGACAGCTTGTAGCTCCAGTATATATAGTACAAAACAACTCTTCTACTTACATTAGATTCATGCATTTGGACATGATTTCTGACAAATAGAAGTAACAAAATCAAATCAAATAAAAAAAGTTTATGATTACATCCAATACCAACTTCAAACACATAACCTCAGTATTCCTTTCCGAATTCAGACACTGTGCCTTTATTTATGCCAGACATGCCTTATAATGCAGTAGTTAATATTACATGTCCAATTACTAATAGATCTATATAGGCACGTGTATTTATTTGCTACTTTAAGTAACCCTTATGGTGTTTATTCACTTCTTGACCTTTTTTCCTGCAGATCTTTTGCAAACAGCAACAGGTGCAGGATACTGTAGATGAGTGCTTGTGCTGTATTTAAGAAAGTTAATCTGTAAATCAGATTGGGAGCATTCACATAGACATCTATCTCACTGAATCATGTCCTCAAGTGAAAAGCCACTAGACCATCTGGCTGACCGCAGCTCCTGACGACTGTAAAATCACGACTTCTCCAAGAGAGGATAAAGCTCTCGGTCTGTTTGTGTATGTGTGTGTCTGTGTGTGTGTGTGTGTGTGTGTGTGTGTGTGTGTGTGTGTGTGTGTGTGTGTGTGAGGGAATTAGCTGTGTGTGTTAATCTTTTCTGGAGTCCTGCTCTGAATTAACTGTGCTGTTTGTTTAGCAGGTCAGTGTGCAGGCTGAGGTGACAGAGGATACATTGCACAGGAGCTACACTCTGCTTCAGGCAGTAAAATTTATGTTCTTTTGGGAGGATAAGGAGAAAGATAGCAGTGATGCATCGGTCACGCTCTCTGGGAAACAAGGAATTAAAGGCTCTGTTTGGAGGAGAAGGAGAACAATGCTTTGTGAGAGATGAGGACTGCTACAGTGAGGTGAGGATGTATTAAAGATTTGTAAATAATATTTTAAACTGCCTGCAAACTATGGGAAAACTACTATTATTATTTGTTATATGGAAATGCTCCAATTATTATAAAAGATCTACAAGACTCTGATAACATTTGCATTTCAGTTCATATTTCAAGTTGACAATCCAAGCAATACTTACAGTTTATGAGTTTCATGTAGAGTAGGAGAATTTTATAGTTATTGTGTCTCATACATACAAGTACCTATCCCACATGGACCTATAAGATACCAAAATACAGCTGTAAACTTCTGACATTACATTGCAAACAAAGCATGTATGAGGGTCTTCAAATCAAATCAGCCACACAAAAAGTTCCTGAAACATAGCAACCCCCCCCCCCCCCCATAATCATTCATCCATTGTGTTATTTTCTTATATGTTGGTAAGCTGCAATATTTTTCCAAATACAGTTTAATAGATTGAAACGTATTTAAAGGACCAGTGTGGGGATTTAGTGGCATCTAGTGGTGAAGTTGTAGATAGCAACTAACTGAATACCCCTCCACTTCAAGTATGTAAGGAGATTTTTAAGAGATCTCAGGATGGCCACAACACTCACAAAAAACATGAAAGTGTCACTATTTAGTTTGTCCTTTATGGACTACTGTAGAAACAGGGTGGTGGCCTCCATGGAAGAGGACCTACTCAACAAATACATACCCCAGGCCTGTGTTAAAGACAATCATAAAGATACATTTAATGTTCCAGTAAATGTGACCACAGTTGTTAGGTGAAATAGATGCACTGCAAGATTAAAATAAATGTAAGCTCATTCTAAGGTTTTGCCAGTTTTTACTGTAAGTAGTGTAATGATCCTGTTGCAGCAAACCAATGTAGAAAATTTTGCCTAAATGTAATGCCTTATTTTTCCCTGGTAAGTAATAATAATATTATTTGGTTTCATTAAAAGTTGACTGTTGAAACTAGTGTTGTGTTAAAATGGGGCAGATGTTTACTCTTTTTTGTTGTCACTGTGTTTTTTAATTTGATACCCACTGTATAACTGAATGCATCCACCAACATAATGTTTCCAACTTCCAACCTTTCAGGAGTATGATCTGGGTTCAGAGTACAGCGGGGAAAGAAGAGGCAGCAAAGGCATTCGCAGCTCTCTATCCCTGGAAATCTACGGCCTGCAGAGGGAGCAGCAGGTTATTTTCTCCAACCAAGAATACTACAGGAGGCTGGAGGAGCTGAAGAGCACACATCTGAGGAACATGGCTGAGCTGGAGAAGATGTACATTAGCCAGGCCAGGGAGCGAAATGAACAGGAAGAAGAAAGAGAGAGAAACAGAGAGGCCAGACACTCAATCAGGTTGGCCTTATAATATAACTGATTAATAAAAGGCTCTAAAAATTAAATGTTTAGATCATGATAAATCAAGTTATAATTTCAATGATACTGTAACCATGGTTACTGTAATTTTCTAGACTTCTATACACACCTAGCTAGACTGCAGGATTTAATTCACTAAATGTCAGAGTGTAGCAGATCAAAGGTCAAAATATGACATTTTAAAAACATAACTTGCATTGTACAACTATTAGAAGCATGGCTTATAGACATTGTTGTACCCTATAGGGGCCGCTATAACATGCATACAGTATGCAGAAAATATAGAAAGCAGTGGTTAAACCAACTATAAAATGGAGTGAGTCCACAATAATGTCATGACTAGAGACGAGGCCTAATCTCAAAAACATAAATGCAGTAAGTGACAATTGAAAACATTAACAGACACATCATTATTATTATTATTTGAGGATTTGCTTGACACTAAAATTTAAACTGAAATACTTAGAGAGGTCTAAAAAGATTCACATGTCAAACTAATTTTGCTCTCTTTCAATCCCAACAACCAGATGTTGTTATTTATTTATTTACGGCTGTTGATTAATAACAGTTTGATCTGATTTGTGGCAGTAATAGTGACAGTTTTATACATATACAGACCACACTGTTCATGGGATCATGAATAAGAAGGGATGTGAGCCACAATAATCTCTACACAGTCATGTAGAATTATTCTTAGCTTCCTATAGCCTTCTTCAAAATCATAAAGAACAGCTTCTCCTATTGATTGTTCGTTCAGTTTGTGTTTTTTGAAGGAAAGCCATAAGAGGGTGCTATTGTGTTAATTTCCAGGCAGCAAGATGATGAGCTAGTCTGCATTTAATGACTGCATGTCAGATATGCATGATTATGAAATATTTATTCTCAATCAAAAGTTGTCATATCATTTTAACCCTTTATAGGACACTCATTGAAAGGAAGGGAGGAAGGAAGGAAGGAAGGGAGGAAGGAAGGACGGAGGAAAGAAGGAAGGAAGGAAGGGAGGAAGGAAGGACGGAGGAAAGAAGGAAGGAAGGAAGGACGGAAAGAAAGAAGGAAGGAAGGAAGGAAGGGGGGAGGAAAGAAAGAGAGAAGGAGGGAGGGAGGAAGGGAAGAAAGAAGGAAGGAAGGAAGAAAAAAGGGCGATGGAGGAAGGAAAGAAGTAAGGGAGGAGAGAAGGAGGGAGGGAGGAAGAACAGATGGAAGTAAGGAAAGGAAGGAAGGAAGGATGGAGGAAGGAAAGAAGTAAGGGAGGAGAGAAGGAGGGAGGGAGGAAGGACAGATGGAAGGAAGGAAAGGAAGGAAGGACGGAGGAAATAAGGAACGAGGGAGGGAGAAAGGAAAAAAAGAGGAAGGGAAGAAAGAAGGCAGGGAGGAAGGAAAGGAGGGAAGGAAGGAAAGAAGGAAGGAAGGAAGGAAGGAAGGAAGGATATTTTGGGATATTTACAGAAGTGACCAAATATAATTATTTGCCCAATAAAGGGTTAAAGCAAAAACGGCAAATATTTGCTTGTTCCAGCTTCTAATATTTGAGGTTATTATGATTTCTTTGTCTTCTTTGAGAGTAAATTGAATGTCTTAGGTTTTTGGATGGTTGGTGTATAAAACGTTGTGTATATAAGACGTCTGAAGGGCTGTGGGGAAATGATAATGAGCATTTTTCCCTATTTTCTGTTTTATAGACAAAACCATCAATGGAGAGAGTATTTGGCAGATTAATCCTTAATGAAAAGAATCATTTGTTGCAGTCCTAAATGACTGTGATTTTGGCAGGAATGTTAACGTCTCCCCATCCCTGATGTCTAATCCCTGCATTCTGCAATAGCGGCCCCACCAGGACCCTACAGAGGATCAATTCCCAGGAAGAGCTGGACTTCCATGAGACATCAAGTGGCTCTGACCAGTCAGACCTCTGTGGAGAGGACAGCATGGAGGACCTGGAGATGCACAATCCAAGAGCAACTTTTGGTCGGGACCGAACCTTTGGGAGGTTAGTGAAATATTAGCAGATGTGCCGTTAAATCCAGCTTTTGTGAAGCTTTCTTGCTGATTGACTCCATTATTACCAATTCAAAAGAATCACATTGTACTGTTATGTTTCTCACCCTCCTCTATTCCAGAGACATTCTGATGAGCCTCGAAGACATGATGACCCAGAAACAGTTCAGGCTTCAGCCCAAGGCCTCCTGTCCTAAACCGAAAGGAAGACTGTCATGTCAAACTGGGGTCAGAGTGAAGTCTAACTCAAAGGTCACTGTTCCCAAACCGTTCCAGATGATGCTGAGAGAGGAGGAGAGGAAGAGGCACAAGGTGCGGACACGTTCAGAGATCGAGCTGGAGAACCACTTGCTGAAACAGGAGCTGGAGGAGCTCCGAGAGTGCCAGAAGAAGTTCAGGGCATCACCTGCACCGGCGCACATACACCTGCCTCTCTATGACATCATCAGCCATCGCTCCAGTAAGCGACCAAACAGGGGCAGTGGTAACAACAACCGTAACAAAAAGAGCGACCACACCTCTGCTGCTGCCTCGTCACAGCCTTTCAATTTCCTGGAAAGAGAGAGAAGGAAGAGGGAGGCGAAGATTGTGGCTGAGCTGGGAAGGCTGAAAGAGGAGCAACAGGCCTTCAAGGCTAGGCCCATGCCCAGCTCGGTGTATGGCACCAGACACAGAGCAGACAACAAGACCACAAGCCGTCGGTCCCAGTTTCTGAATATTTGCACAATGGAGAGAGAGGCCACAGAGGGCCAAAGTGATCCAAACTCCGACCTGGAGTTAGACACCTCACCTGACGCCTGTAGGCCTCAGAGATGTCTGTCCTCCAAGCCAGTGAAAAAGCAGATCGAGCTGTCCATTGAGATGGTGAAAGAGAGGGAGTGGTCCTACATCGACCCGCTCAAAGCTACCGCCTGCAGCATCTGTGACAAGAGTGACTATATAAGTGTCTGAGAGACAGTGTCAATCAAGGAAAAAGACAGTAGCTGCAACTAAACTGTTTGTGTTGTAGATGAGTTTAACTACTGGATAAACTCTTTATCAAACAGCAGCACATGGTAGCCTAATGAAAATGTAGCCTAGCACCCTGATGACAGTGGTTTGTAAATCCTGTAGCAAGGTATGTGTTGTTTTTATAATACAGTTGTGAAAGCTGATAGTTTCTTTCTAAGTTCTGTTTGTTAAAAGTATCCATAAGGCCTAATAAACTGATTTTTGGAAGAATGTTGTTTACTTTGTCCTTTCTTTCCTCCTTGAAACCATCAGCAAAGGCACAGTGCAAGGCATATTTATGCACGCGATAAAATGTGGACCCAGTCTTACAAAAATACATTGAGCTACTTGTGCCAAAAAATTGAGTGATCTACGGAGCTTTCTCTCTCTGAAAAGGAAAAAAACAGTTCCCTTTGACAAATTAAAGTAGGCTAATCCGGTCTGCGACAGAACGTCTATCAATCATCCATTGTCGTAGTGATGGGGTGTTCCTCCCAGACAGCTTCATACAACTGGCTGTCTCTCACTTTCTATAATCATTCCCTCTAGTCATACTGTCCATTACAGTAGCATCAATTCATGATGCACTACATTGTATCTGATAGGGGACAGAATCCAACATGTTTAAAAGTTGATCTGAAACTAATATGAAGCATCAGTTTTCCAAATGAGTCAAATCAAGAAGATTATCCTTCAAGTTCCCCTTTAGAAAATAAAGAAAACAAACATTACTCCTCTGCAGCTGAACAGGAAACCTGAAGAAACACACTGATGACATTTGACTCCAACACAGACTTTAAATGTGGCAGATGACTAACTCAGACTGCTAACGCCTCATGTAAGCTTCAGATCAGCTTTGTACTACGTGAAAGTGTGGACACGCTATGGATGTTATTATCATGACATTATGATCAAGATAAATGATTACAACTAGGAACACCACTTCAATTTTTGGTATGGGCACACGACTGTTGTTATAAGGGAGAAGAGTGGGATAAAAAACATCCGGAGGCATGCAGGCACACAGTGTAATAGACTACAGTAAAAGGACGAAACAATAACACTTCTTCCCCTCCTCCCCTCCTCCTTGCCCTCCCTCTACTTAGAGTGGCGTGATGATGATGAAAGTACCCGATCGCATTTTCCCCCAGCAGCGAGCATCGTGTGAATGGCAAACCATGTGATTTTTTGAGAGCTGCATCTCGTAAAATATCCACGCCCACATCTATAAATGCTGCTGCACAAGTGTACGGGTCACTCATACACGGGATTTAAGACTGAGAAGATGTGGCATTTGATCGTGGGCTCCCTGTGCCTGTTATCCTGTAAGTAGCCTACTTTACCTTTTATTCAGAAGCCGGAGCTTAATGTTGAAAGCCTTTTTTTGTGTGTGCAAAGTCTCACTGACTTACTTGTAGTGTAGTTTTGCAGCTGGTTTATTTGCTTACATGTGTGAATCAGTCTCCTCTCAGGTGACAACCACAACAGCACCGAATCATCAATTAAACTTTCAGACTACTCCGAAACTAACTCCTAGAAAGACATCTGAAATACAATAAGACTCACTCTATGAACTGGGGTTTAAGCCTGTGTGCAGGACAGAGGGAGTGGTGAGATGGAAGAGAGGTGGATGAAGAGTTTCCACCTGTGTGTGTGTGTGTGTTGGTATCGTCAGAGCGGGGCTGGGGGTTATCATCCTGCCTGACGGGCAGAGGAAGTGGTGGGATGTGATAGAGAGAAGTGTAG
Organism: Scomber japonicus; assembly: GCF_027409825.1. Classification (NCBI taxonomy): domain Eukaryota; kingdom Metazoa; phylum Chordata; class Actinopteri; order Scombriformes; family Scombridae; genus Scomber; species Scomber japonicus. The sequence continues at coordinate 9,002,516 of NC_070591.1, read as the reverse complement.
AGAAAATTCTTGGTAGCCTATTGTCTTAAACTGCAGATGTTTGTGTGTCTGTGTTTGTGCCTTTTTTGGGGGGGAGGATGGAAGAGAAGTGTTTCTTCCTGTGTGTGTGTGTGTGTGTGTGTGTCTTCAGGGCGGGGTGGGGATTATCACCCTGCCTGACGGGCACAGGAAGTGATGGGATGGGGAAACGAGAAGTGGAGAGAAAGTTCTTGGTAGCCTATTACTGCAGATGTTTGTGTGTGTGTGTGTGTGTGTGTGTGTGTGTGTGTGTGTGTGTTTGTGTGTGTGTGTGTGTGTGTGTGTGTGTGTGTGTCTTCAGGGCGGGGTGGGGATTATCACCCTGCCTGACGGGCAGAGGGATTGTTGCAGAGGAGTAAGCGTTTCACCTGTGGGTTTCACTTGTGTCTTTTTTTTTAGCGGAGGGTGGGGGGGGGGGGTTAAGCCTATGGGCAGGACAGAGGGAGTGGTGAGACGGAGGAGAGGTGCAGAGAAATGTTTTCGTCTGTGCGTGAGTGCATGTGCGTGCGTGTGTGTGTATAAAGTGTGAAAAAACGTTTAAGCCAACCAAATTAAATGCCTTACTGGCACTTTCAAATCTGTTCATAATTTACATAGAGGCAAATTACAACAGACTTTATCTAAGAACACTATCCACATTGAGCAGGTGTAGACTGCACTTTTTATTTTAATGGAGTCATCTAATATCACAAACAATGTGGTTTCATTAGTAAAACACAGCAGTTAATCTGCAGTGCTATGTCACTGTCTCATGAAGTGGCTTGCTTCTGCACACATGAGGTCATTAGTCCATAGACTTGTGATAAGTGTTGTGGCAGGGAATCACTAGAGGGAAATCCCAACAGGAAATGAAAGCTCACGTCAAAGAACTTATCATACATTTCTATCTGAAGTGATAAACCTAACCCTGACCACTCCATGTAATCTCATATGCACACATAGGCCATATCAACACATACATATCAACACATCCATATCTAATGTGGGTTTATAGGAGTAGCAAACCTCTACACACCAACACACCTTCTATCATGAAATCTCTGGTGAAATACTGCCGGAAACTTGATGAGGTTTTCAGATATAAGCTCTAGGTTGAAATTTTAACTCGTTCTCCATTTTTTTCTTATCAAATTTCTATTGTCTCTGTTTCCTTTTGCATCCCACTATATCCATCGTATCAGTTTTATTGATCATCCTTATTAGTTGACAGTTCATTTCATCCATTTTAATGACTTATTCTGTCTTTTGATTTATTCATTGGCCTGGTACGTGGACTTGCAAGTCAGCTGGTTAGTGTGTATTCCATCACCACAGGAGCTTTTGACCATGTGATCTCTTCTGTGAAACTTCCTGGTGAACTCTGCCACCTTATAAGGGCTTAAACAGTCAATTTCACAACAGGACAGCTGATATATGATCTACTGTCTTCATAAGGGAGGGGCTATTTATGAACTTGATCTTTAGCTTTCTGTGCAGTCCTTTGATTTTGATGTGTTCAGTTTTCAGTTTCAGTTCAGAAACAGAAACTGTTTTCCTAATTTTCCTAAACTACCTGAAACATATCTTACATGTTTCTTCTTGTTAGTTATCAGCTAGCATATACATAAATAGCAGTACATCTGAGATAATCCATAATACATCAGCCTAATAGCTCTAGTTTCTGAAGCTGCCGTGGTGGCCTGTATCTGCTGTGTGAACTTGGTGTATTTTCAAGATTCAGCAAACAGTGTACTGCAATGTTATAGATAACCGGATACTTAAATGGAAATTAGACACCTAGGGTAAGCCAATAAGCTCTGTGCATGTTAACATTGCTTGATGTTAATTATTTGGGGGCACAGCCTTTGAAATAATTACACTATTATCATGCTTCCTATGCTGTTTTTGTCTCTTTCTCTGCCAGATGATTTCATGCAAGCTGTCAGAGCAGATGACCTCCTATGCAATGTTACTCAGGATGATAGGGGGACGGTTTACAGTGTCCCAGAGTTCAAAGCAGAAGCTTGCGGCTACTCCTGGGCCAACCTGGCTAATGTAAGTTAGAATGATTTATTTCAGTGTTTCTGCTCAGTTTTGATGTGCTAGTTCAGTATGCCAGCATGTACAATAGCAGCACTCTGCCACCTGAATGCTAAAGCTGCTAAAGCTGCTACCTGCTAAAGCATCTCAAAATATCATATACATTTTCAGCTGTCATGTGACCTAAGGCTCACTATTTATACATATGCTGTCTTTAGCATGTACTGGCGAATCACAAAGGGACTCTGGAAGGGATCGTGGTTACAAATACCAACAGGACTCTTGTCACCCATGACTGCTACAATCTGATACATTACACGCGAGACTGCATCTCTGAGGTATCACACTGTTGTACACTGGAACAAAACATTATTGCATTGACAATGTCACCAATCTGCCAAATACCAGACAGTATTAATCTCACTGCATTATTCCTCTGTTCCTTCTGTTTAGGGCTCACAACTTACAGCAACTTGCACGAGTGAGTATTATTATCTATTATCCATAATACATTAAAAGATGTTAATTTTCCAGGTAAGATATACTTTATTGGGAAAAACTGTCTTGGGCTTAAGTTTTGCATACAGCTGCATATATAAGAATACATGGTACACACAATAGGTACATAATCTCCATATGTACATACACAATTGTATCCCTGGTACATATAGTTTATGCTGTTTATAAAATAATACAATAATCAGTAAGTAGTAAAGTATATTTGATACTATATTGTACTGGGTGTACAAACTAGTCCGTAAAAATAAACTATGCAATAGATGGATTTAAAGTCACACAGGTTATTTGTTCAGTGACTGAAGGATCAGTCATTGTCATTGTAAACATTAAGTTTAATCTTTAGTAGCGGTTTGACTTTGTTTCTTTACCATGTTGAAAAAAGTCTAATTCAAGTATTTCTTCTTTTTTTTACAGGTAATTGCACAAGAAATGTGGCTCCAGATGATCAAGGTACAGATAAAGAAAAGGTTTATTGTATAAAATGATGAGTTAACTCCTAGAACTGATATGAACAGCCATCTAAAAGAGAGATAGAAAATGATTCGAGCTGTGCAGGTAGCCATGCAGTGTGAATGTAATCTGTGTTTCTGCTCCGTGTGTTTGCATGTTGTCTAAGCTGTTATACTAAGATTGCATCATACACATTATACTTCCTGCTTTATCATTTGTATCATTGACTGTTTATAACCACAGTCAATGATCTGACTCGTGGGTGTGAACCAGTGCAACACCATAAACTACTACAAAGCTGTTTCCATTCATAAATAGTAGACAGCAGTTACAAGTCATTTAAGAAGTTAAAATGGCCTTTTGCATCATTAAATAATGCCTGCTCAGTCCTTAAGTCGCACTGTTTATGCTGCTGACGTCTGTTGTCTTTTTTGGAAATGTAGAGCAGTCTGAGAGAACACATGGATGCCATCAAACATGTGACACTACTAGACACACTGCCTGATCAATGTAGGGGATTGATTCCTTAATATACAGTGTCTGTAAAATACTCTTCCATTAAGAACAATATATGACAGCCTTTTGTATAAATGCAAACAGCACAACTGCATACAAAGTTAATGGAAAGATGTGAGGGGCGAGATTACATGCAAATTCACCCAGGACAGTGGAGTCCCATTTTGTATACATGCAAACAGCACAACTGCATACAAAGTTAATGGAAAGACATGAGGGGTGAGATTACATACAGCTATGAGGTGAAAGGAGTTTGAGTGGTTTCCCACTTGAGTCAGGCGCACACAGCCACACTGTGAACCAAACAGTCAATGTATCGTGAGGGGTGAGATTACATGCAAACTCACCCAGGACAGTGGAGTGCCATTCACTCTCAACTGCAATAAAAATATTTCAAAATGTATCCTTTTGTGAATCTGCATAGACATACAGCTATGAGGTGAAAGGAGTTTGAGGGGTTTTCCACTTGAGTCAGATGCACACAGCCACACTGTGAACCAAACAGTCAATGTGTCTGTTTCTCTTCACAGTCGGTACATTGGTTACAGTTAAAACATGTAAGAAATGTAAGCTAAAAGAAAGTGCCTATTTTGGGGGGCTTTAATGATGCATTGGCTTTTAAAGAAGCCAAATCACACCACCTTAAAATAAAATGTAACCTATGGAGGAAGTGATTTGTTAAAACTTTTGTGCTCCTCACAGTGATTCCTGTCTATGTGATTTCCATTTGTGCTGTTGCTGGCATCCTGGTGCTGCTGGGGCTTTGTCTTCTGTGCTGGAAGTTCAGAGATCGCATTTGCTGGTATTTTAAAAAACAATTTCATTATATAAAATGACAGACTATGCCCTCACTTAGCATATTTTGAATAATACTCTGTTTTTCTTGTGGGTATGCAGCTGCAACGGAACCATCGGGGTTTGCTTTACTGTTGAGAAGACTCTGGACCATCCCCCCAACACATCTGAGGAGGCAACAGGTTAGCATATAATGATAAATAGATTTTTATCACATGTATCTTTCTGTTGGATCTGTTACAGTGGTGTCATGACAACATGCTTTCCATTTTCAATGTATTATTGTAGGTCTAACTGGAACTCAACAGATGACTTCGGCCGTCTGATTTAACCTTGAACTGAATAAGCTTTCAAACCCTGAGGTCTTTCACTTTTCTAGCTATAATGTCGCCCAGCTGTAAGCTACCATTGGTCATTGTTTCATGTCATGCATGACATCATCAGGTCAACAAAACTAGAGCTCCGCCTCTGCACTTTCTCTCCTCTCCTGGTCCCTCCTCACTCCAGAGTTGTTCAGTTTAGAGATGCTCATCTCTTTCTGCTCTGAGTACACAGAACTTCTCCAAACTCTGCCAGCCAACCTCTCAAGCAACTGGAGCCATGAAGCTGGATAAGCACGGAGATTGTTCCAGACCGGTTTCCCTCCAACGTGTGACATTTTCCCAGCAAACCCTGCACCGTTGAGAATCTGAGCCACACGTCTTCTCGACCAGGCTCATTAATTAATTGCTGGACTTGTAAATATATAAAGCTCTATTGTGTGTTTTTTGCTTTTTACATGCTTTTGAATACACTCGCTGTCTATTTAATGTTGTAGAAAAAATGACCACTCCCTTTAAACAACCTTTACTAGCTATTGATTTGGTAGTTTTGGTTATAGTTATTAAATTAACTATTAACCAGAGTTCCAAATTGATAGTTTTTTTTGAGACTGAATCAGTCATTCGACTATCATTTCCCTGCGTCAGGGTGGTGCCCCTATTTTTTAAATTCGTCATACTTGATTCAAAGTAAACTGCTGTTTAGAGTGGTTTCCCAGCAAACATATTGTACTGTAGCACACTTAATATTTGATTTCTGCATTTTTATATATCGCAGTGTTGAAGCTATACTTTTTAACATGTTTCCCCTACAATTTTTAATAGCAGTGTGTTTTCATTCCTACTTTAGCTCTGTAGATCTGCCATGAAAGCCACTGGCTAAAATCAGTGTACCTTTCAATAGGAAACAAACCTTTTGCTGTTTAAACAATGCATGTTTTACGTTACGTTTCTATAATGAAGGACTAGGTTAGTTATAGGAAATAGCTACTTGGACAAACTAAACCACTTCTTCCTCTACCACCAAGATTTCATAATTTGTGGAGAAACATGTAAATCAACATGATTTTTGAAAGTGCTGTATGTTGGGTGTGGTTTCCTCAGTTAGTGTTTAAATGCAGTATTGTATCTTGAAACTATAAGCTTGACTTTTTCATTATTTGATCCAAACAAACCAAAACAGTTGATTTAATACTCCTAACTTGCACTCAAAAGAGCTCTTGCATGCCAAGTTTGGCCAAACATTTGAATCAGCCTCATGGTTAATGTGTTAAGTATTCTCATCCAAAGTTGTCTTAGACATTTGGACCCTACTGTACACAAACACAAACACAAACACACACACAGACACACACACACTGAAGAAAGAAAGAATGAAATGCATCAGTGTATGGCTTGCCTGAGTCAACGCCACGGTAACCACCACTTCCTCCAACGCTCTGTAGCACATGACAGACACACATACATTTCATACATATATCTATACCATCACAACAAAATGCCCAACCCTAACCCTTAACCAAAACTGAACTTTAACCTGCAGAACTTTAAAGCTGTGTCAGAAAGTGAGGACCAGCTAAAGATCTCACAAATACACACACACCATTTATATGGAAGGTCACAGCAAAAATTTTGTTTGTGTTTTCGTTATCTGTACGGTTTTCTTTTAGCTTTGTGAGTGTCTCTCTATCTCTATTTTTATAAATCTTTATCTCTTGCAGTGCAATTTATAATATAATTAAAGATGTTAAAATACAAGCAAGTGTTGTTTTTTTTTGTTTGACCAGGGGTGTGATGTTTTGTAGGCTGATAAATCCCAGCCAATAAGGTGGGTGTTTGCTCCTGTGGTGTGAGGAGTCTTGTGATAGGAAGTGACTCATGACAATCAGACACTGTTCTCAGCGGCTCAGGATACTGCAGGAGAGCACTGCACATGTTCACTAAACATACACAGATTTCTGACGTGCGTTTTGAAAAATGATTAAGAATAAGGCATTATTGTAAAAATCCCCATCAGCTGTTACACAGACAATGTTTAAGACAAGACGTAACAGCTTCTGCACTTCCAAGTACCGGTAATCTGACACCAGTGCCCTACATTTCCTTCCTGCCCAGACATTTAAAGAAGTTTCTCATGTGCACAAAATGCAACTCACATATTAAATTGCAGAACTGTAAAAGTGCTAGACAATGCACTCACAAACAGTGTAGACATTTTTTTCCATGCAGTTTTTATTAACAGACTGAAAGGAAGAAAGTTTGATCAAATAAAGTGGAGTAATTATACTTTTTCAATGATTACAATATGCGTTATCAGTGACACACCAATAAAAGATAATTCATTAAAATGTGGTAAAAAAAAATATGAAAGATAAGCATCATTACAAACACATTATGCCACTTCTGGTTCACTGGAGGTCACAACCAAGTAAAAGGGAAATGGTATGTAAACACAGCATGCTGTACGGAGAGTTCAAAGTAAGTTTGTCTGGTGTTAGTGGAGTGACTGACTCAGCCAATGAGAAGTCAGCACCAATATGACGTAACAATGACGTCATTTTCCATGTTTTGCTTTCTTTCTTTGCTCCCTTCCTTCTTTCCTCCCTCCATCCCCTTTTCTTCCTTCCTTCCTTCCTTCCTTCTCTTTCCCCCTTCCTCCTTTCCCCCTTCCTCCTTTCCACCTTCCTCCTTTCCACCTTCCTCCTTTCCACATTCCTCCTTTCCACCTTCCTCCTTTCTCCCTCCCTCCCTTCCTCCCTCCCTTCCTTCCTTCCTTCCTTCCTTTTAATAACATGCAATGACCACAAACAATAAATGAATTATGCTTGTGGCTCTGTGCTACTGGACAAGTGGAAACTTTCACCTGATGGTAGCCAGAAATTAAATTCAGAGGATCAATTCATCCAGATGGTTTTATGAAAGTATGGAAATGTCACAACAGCCCATCCAATAGTCAATAATCAACTGCGGTAGCACTAAAGGGAGAGAGCGGTAGGGCACCAGGGAACTAGTCCAAAGGTCATTTGACAAGCAGTATGTAAAACTACTAACCAACATTGTTATATATAGAACCCACTTCTTACCTTGTGGCACATAAAGCCTGTTGTGTTTGTAAAGAAGATAATCCAAAACACACACACACACACACACACACACACACGGGAAAACACCTGTGGTAATTTTCCTTTCTCAAATAATACCACAGTGTTCAATGGTGTGTTTTTGTTTTAACCACACGGTTCACTGGTACTGTAGATTACATGCCTGTGAGTGTGTGTGTGTGTCTGAGAGTGACTGTGTGTGTGTGTGTGTGTGTCTGAGAGTGACTGTGTGTGTGTGCGCTCACTCGTTCCTCACTGTTTTGTTAGACAGGACAATCAACAAAAAGGTAGCTCCCACTTCCTTTTTCAGTCGGTAGGCAGGGTGTTGTTTTCTCTCAGAATCGCACCATACATACATATGATCATATTTGGACATATATTTTTATACAGTACTGTGCAAAAGTCTCAGACCACCATGTGTTGTTGTTTTAGCAATGCTGTAATGATTTATTTCTCAATCTCTGAAAAACAAATAGTGGTCTGTATATAAATGTATATAAAAAAATGATGAGTCATGTACAGTCTGTTGAGAGAGTTTATCAGTATTTATGCGTTGCTAGGATACGATCCAGATACAGCCAAGTGTGGAAAAATCCTGAGGAACTGTTTGAGAACTTAAGGTGATTAATTAAAGATAACACATTTCAAGTCAAGAAGACTTTGAGACTTTGAGACAGTTTTCCTGCATCAAAACAGAAACTTAATTATCTTCTCTTCTGCTTGCAATAGACTCAAATCTTTCCTGATATCTTTCATTCATCTTTACAGCTAGTAATGGGGGATAAGTGGCCAACACTGATGGGTTCAGATTGCTTCACTTGGAGTGCTGTTGTATGGTCAAACAGTGACTCATCCCTCATACCTTTCTGACAATAGAGTTGGACCACCCCTCTCACAATTTTTGAAACTTTCCAAAAACAATCTGACATTTATAACCTTTTCTCTCATGTGTCCTCTGCAAACGAATACTTCCATCAGTTTCTGTGTGTAATGCATTGCATACTTTGGGGAAAGAACTAGTGTGCACTGTAATTCACATCTCCTTCAGACTCACACATGCTCTAACTATAAGGAAGTAAGGACCTGAGAAAAGTAGATTTTTTGACACCATACAGCCTTAAGAATCAAAGCAGAATCAACTTTAGTGAAAGCAGAATTACTGATGTGTGCTCAAAACAGCACCTTAAATGAAAGTAAAGTCTCCTTATAGCAATAGAAAGTGTGAACTGACTGAAATGGTTTTGGATACACTGACTGGTGCACTGTGAAACTGAAATTGGTTTCATGTATTTATTTACCTGATTCATTGTAAGTCAGCTTTCCAGCACAACCATTCCCCCCCCCCACCCCCCCCCCCTTCACCTCCCTCTATACATGGAGATGAAGCCTGTTTGTTGTGAAGTACTCTCGTAACCAAGGTAACAGAGGTATGTTCTTCTGGGATGTTCAGCCTTCATGACATGTGGGTTGTATGTGTCATGTCTGTAAGTATTCCCAATAATGAAGTTAGAGAGAAGGCATTACTAAAGAGGAAGAACACAGCAGAGACACCGTCACAGTTAATTATCAGAGCGTGTTGCTGGACATGTTGCTAGAAATGATGCATCACCATGTTATCAATAAAAAATGAATTACACATGTATATCTGCACACCCTCCACTGCCCACATAACCTGTTTTTGTGTGTGTGTGTGTGTGTGTTTATGTTTGCATAATAAAGATAAGTGTGGAAGAAACCTCCTTTTCTGTCTTGGCAGTTATGACTTACAAGAAATGATGCCTGTGTGAAAGGAAGTCCCCACTGGCATGAAAATAATGCCAATTACAAAAGGTCAAAAGTCATCATCAAAAGAATAAATATGGGAACCACACACACAAAGCTGCAAGATTTTGCACTTTCATTCACAAATGAGCTTTAAGTAGTGCATGAGCAGAAAAACCACATCCTCCTGTCGTTTCTAAGATATTTATAGGTTGAGTCATCTCACATACATTCACCATGGCAATACATGGCTGGAGTTATTGGAAGTCACATGACACTTAACTTGGTTCAGGTGAAGGTGCTGACAGAATTTTGACTTCTGTGGAGATGAGTCACACTTTGTAAGATAGTGCTGTGAGATTGTTAAGAGATAATGAGAGATTAGCCACCAACAGTTTAATTTAATGCTACAGTTGTGGTCATAAGTTTACATATCCTGGCAGATTTTGTAAAATGTGTACCATTCTTTAAAGAAAACATGAGTCATCAAGCAAAACATGTTTCTTTTATTTTAAATGAGATTCAAATTAAACTATTAGGCATCTCAAAGTAGCACAATCATTAAACAAGACATAACTGAGATGGTCTCTGTTCAAAAGTTTCCATACTAGTTCTTAAATACTGTATTTTGCCCCTTTTAGTCTTGGGGTAGTTGTGGATGAAGCACTTTATTTTCTCAGATGGTAAAGCTGCCAATTCTTCTTGGTAAAAAGGTGCTGTAAATTCTTGGGCTGTCTTGTGTGAACTGGTTCAATGATATTAAGGTCAGGAGACTGTTATGGCCGCTCCAGAACCTTCACTTTTTTCTGCTGTAACCAACGATGGGTCGACTTGGCCTTGTGTTTTGGATCATTGTCATGTTGAAAGTGTTATCCTATGTGCAGCTTCCGGGCTGATGAATGCAAATTGTCCTCCAGTATTTTCTGATACCATGCTATATTCATCTTGCCATCAATTTTGACCAAATTCCTTGTCTTGCTGTAGCTTTTGTGCATTATTTTCTTTAAATGTTTATTTTTATGCACTAATTCCTTAAATCCAAGACATTTTTTTTTCTTTTGAGAGACAATAAAAGCAACTTTGACATTATCCACTGATAAATGACATCAAACACATATCCTCCTGACTGAACCAGACTACTTTGGTGACTGTAGGTGTCTTGCCCTGTAGTGGAACATACAGTACAAAACATCAGAGTTTTTAATGCTACTTGACTCAAATTAAACTTTTAAACTGCCATAATGGAGTACTTTGATGTGGAGTGCTTTGATTCAGATTTCTGTGGCTTCTTGTAACAACAGGAATAAGTATGTGTAAGCTGTAGACAGACCAGTTAGCTTATGACTCAGTAAACTAAGTACAGGTTTCATATTTGATTAATAAAAAGGTTACAGTCCATTCATATCTATTGTATATTATGTTTCATATCCTGTATTTAGATTTTGACATTTCTATATGCCATATTGTTACCTTTCACTTTGTTTTTCTTCTTACTTTTGATCTGATTTCTTCCTTGTGTATTCGAGAAATGCAAAAAAGCAATTATAATTTATTTTTATTGTGCCATTTGTCACACTATCATTGTGTCAATTAATTAAGTAATTGCAAAACAGAACACCTTTTAAGTTAGGTGAACGGCACACTCTCAGGCACCGTCAACATGGCCTGAGTTGAAACAAACCAATGGAAAGAATCAATTTAAAGTATTCTATTCACATTGTATGGAAAGAGGAAGAGGACTTTTTATATATTAACAAAAACCAAAAAACCAAAACGGAAACAAAAAAACAACAACCGCATGCGAATCAAGCAGATGGGACTTTCAAAGAAACAAAAACAAAGTTTGAATGAAAAGCATATATACTGGGGACAAATGAAAGCATAAACCTGCATGAATGTGTGGAGAAATAATAAAAATGACTGTAGATACCACATAGGAGCACTGCATGGTACAATTGCTTAATTAATATCCAATCATGCTCTATTGTATGTATAAAAATGTTGAACAGGCTCAGTTGATTCTGATTTTGGAAAAGGAAATTATCCAAATAAAGATAAAAGAAGGCAGGAGCTGCTGTTTTAATAGGAACTGAGACTAAGGTGACATCTGTATTTAGGCCTGTGGGAAATACATCAGTAAATAAGGTCAGGACTTGTGGTTGACAACTCAAATTTGATGACCGTGCATTAGTGTGATATGTAAGAAAAAAACAAAGAATAACTTTTCCTGAAAATGTCAATGCAGTACGTGATCAGACTGTAGTCCATCAACAGTAAAGGATAGGGATATTATAGTTGTGTTGCCCCTATTAACCCCCAATTACAAAGACAGATGCACATTTGAGAGTTTAGAATGATGTGAATCATATGCAATGGCCTTCACAGTCACCACATCTCAACTCAGCTGAACACCTATGGGAGATTCTGGGCTGATGTGTTAAACAGTGCTCTCCACCACCACCATCAAAATACCAAATGAGGGAATATCTTTTGGGAGAATGGCAGGGAGGTGCACATGATTAAAGAGGGGCAGGGGCTCAAAGTTAGATAAGGGCAGCATGTGTGTGCACTTGGCGCGCACCCAATTTTTTGGCATTGTGCTGCAGACATAATCAACATGAATCAAGTTTAAATACAGATGGTAATGTTTCAAAAACAGATACAGTAACCTACAGTTTATATCCCCAGAATGCTGAAATGACTGTATTATTATAGTAGTAGCAAAGTCACAATAAACTTTATATCTAAACCTCGGACCTGTACTTCAGACCTGTAGTGAGAGAAATATGAAAATTAACCCAGTGTTTTATTTTGTTTTTTTACACGATTTCCTGTCCCGCACATCTGCTCTGTGCTGAATTGATGCGTTTTTCTGAAATATTACCCATATTTAAGCACGTTGAATAAGTGGACGGGGAGTTAGACCATAACTCACAGGTTCAAGTTGCTCCACTGTCACGTGTCCTCAGTTATCCATGGGGCAGCTGCAGTGGCGGTTCTAGACCAGTTTAATGGAGGGGGCAGCTTCTTTATCAGAGGGGCACATACAACCATTATTAATCAGAGCTGTCAACTTTTCAGAAGACCTTGGAGTGAGATTTTAGGGTACTTGGGCAGGCCCCCAATCCTTTTTGGTCCTTTCATTGTGGCCACCATACATCAATAACATTTTATTCAATTTGTACTTTCAGTAAAGAAACATGACTATGTACAGCATGGACGTAGGAAGCATTTGAAATGTGGATGGGATAATGTAATGGAGAATGTTTTTAACAGATCCGGATCGATCTGGTGTTAATGAAGTATGCATACATGTGCACACAGCCTTTTTCTCAGTTTGGAGACACACTTGTTTCAGCTGCTGAATGATGCTGCAGCCAGCTGTGACGTACAGCCAGCTGCGTGTTGCTCTCAGCTGCAGATGGCCGTGCAAATACTGCTCCACTACTTCACGGTGTTGTAACATTCTCAGGTAAAAGCTGTGATGAAACAGCGCCTGGCCTGCTGGCTGTGTGGAGTCTGAGTTTTCTGAGGGCACTTTTTAATACGAAGGAAAAAGGGCAGGGGCTCAAGCACCCCTAGGTCCCTACGTGCCTGCAGAATGGTGTTTATCCCTTCAGTAGTAAACAAATGCACTGAAGCTGTTGAAGCACATGATGGCCTAACACCATACTAAGACACTTTATGGTGTTTTTTCTTTTAAATAGGTCCCGACTATAGCTACCACTAGATGTCAGCAAAGCCTCATGTTTCCTCACACAAACGTTACGCTTCACCTGACTTATCCACAAATGAGACCTCCACTATCTATTTATGCTTGATATTACAGAGCTATAAAGCATACATTTTTCTTACGAACATCACATATGTACTTGAAGAAGTGCCCTGAATATAAGGAAGTTCTAGTGTGATAGTATGGAAATATGTTTTTTCTCTTTCTCTTTCTCTTGAACCACATTTTCCATACGGAAACTCCTGGGCAGGACATTTTTCAACCCTTCGTGTAATGATGACAAGTTCTTTTTTCAACAATGGATAGCCTGAACAGTATAACACAGTTTTATATTAGCATGTGAAATCAGGCAAAGTTCCAGGAAATGATTGAGGTTTTTACAGCCTCGTAGCAGAGCTCTGTGGCTCAAACCACTGCCACCCTATTCTTATTACGGTCGTCTCTCTTCCTATAGTTTTCTTCTTTGTGTGTAAATAAGCTGAGTGTTGTTGTCTGTTGCATGTTATATCGTGTTTTTAATTGGTTTTCTTTAATCATGAATTTGTATAGAGCACTGTAAATGTTTAATGCAAAAAGTCTTGAACTCAAAACTGAAGAGAAAGAGAAAAAAATAATCACAATCAGCACAAATTGGCAGCCTCATAGCAAGTTTCTACCTATTCTGCTACCACTACAGCCTAGTATTGGAGCTAAACAATTTGAAAGAATGCCAAACAAAAACCAAAAGGCATTAATTAAGATTCCTTTTACAGCTGGACAACCACAGTTAATCTGTGAGCACTCACAATCATCTATGAATTCACCAACTTTCATCATTGGCTATTTTTACCTTTCTTTTCAGACCTTGACAGCACGGATTACACGGCTATTTGATGCACGCCTGTTTTCACTGTTAACACTGATTAAGCAGATGATCTATTCAAACATCACAAAACAAACTAATACAGTAAAGCTCAGAGCACAAACAAAATTACATAATCTGAACAAGCTTGTGTTATGTGTTTCTATAAAAAATCTGAAAGATAGATTAACAGATTTACACAAATATGAATAATCAGAGTGTTCAGTGGATCAGTAAATAACTTCTTCAGCAGGATTCATTTCCCTTCAGAGTGACAGAGTGGCAGAGAGAAGCAGAGAGTGATATGAAGGGAGGAGCTGGAAAACTGTTTTTTGCTGTATCATCATGAATCACATATCCAGAAACCAGTATTTGCACATTTTATCTCCAATCATTTTGTAAGACGAGACATAAGATTAGAGTCACGATTATAAACTATTTTGCAAATTAGGTGAATTTTTAACTCATGTAATGAAGTGGAAAGAGCTTTTAGGTGATCAATGAAATATTCTTTTTGTACTGGGTCAAAATGCACCCACTTCCTTAAATTGATCTCATTTTCTAGTCTAAAACTCTAAATGCCATATGTACAAATATGGAAAGAAAAGAGCAGGCATGAAAACCCTTACAAAGGGGAAATTACCCAGGTTAGAGCCAGAGTTTGTTACACCAGTTGGACTTTCCCACGAGCAAAAGAAAAATATATTTTATAAACACCGTTGACCGGCGTCTGACTACAATTGTCATATTATACATAAATGTGGTTACGGTTGCACGCATGTTCCACACCGCACCCCGAGACACAGACCTCTCGCTTGTCGCACCACTTCCTCCCTGCTACCTGTCATGATCCTCCAGCTTGAATCGCGGCTCTGGCTGTCTGGGCCTTCACTGCCTCAGCTTACCTATCACCTTGCCTCAGGCAGCAAAACCAATTAGTGTCTGATCGTAAACTGGAGACATGCTCCCTAAACTTCAGTGCTCTGTTTTTTTTTCTTTCTCCCTGTGACCACAAAACAATCTCTTCCACTGACCCTTGGTGTCTCAGGTCAAGTGGAGTGATTTTTCTAAGATACAATAATGTTTCCGAGCTTCGCTGTTCATAAGGAGCGGAAAATAAATAACATTTCATTGTTAGCATTTTTAAAATGCTGTTTGTATCCCCCTTACTGCTATTACAGAGATATTTTGTGATATACTGACTGCATTTTCCAGACACGGATACATTAATATAACAAGACCGTTTTGCCAGCCATCTAAATAGAGACGAAACCGAATAGTAATGGCCCTTATGAGTCTGTTTGTTTGCTTTATCAGCACTTATTAGCATCCAAAGTGAGCTTTATTGTTTCCTGATGACGCACTTTTTCTTTTTTGATTTTGGGTGACAGAACAAGATTAGCATCCTCAATTGTTTCCATTGAACAAAACTCAACACAGTTTCTAGCAAAGAAAACATAACGTCTCTGCCTGAACCATCTCATCAAAAGTTCCCTCTCCTCTTTTTGTGAGAGAAGCTGGTAATTAAGACCAATCCATATTGCCGCTTTTTGAAAACATCTAAATTACAAAAAGGCTGAGTGTGGACAGGGTGCGTTTTGTTCATTAGCATCAGTAACTTTCTTTTCTCCTTCTGTGTTGCTTTCTGTTTGACAGACAGGCTGTCCAGCTGAGCCGCTTCAGAAGATCGACCATCACTGTTCTGAGATAAGGAAGTCTGGAGGTCATTCAGACTGTCTGGAAATAAATTATATCAGCTGGGACACTATGTGATATCTATATTACTTTGACACCTCCATGGTTATGACAGGTAAGGAAAGTTCATGGTTATAGTTTGTCATAATGTCGTGATCATTCAGCAACGACCCTGCGGTATCATGCTAAATCACACTTTAACTTGGGTCAGCTTCGTGATGAGTTGGTCCCTTAACAGACAAGCAGACTCAAAAATGGAGTAGGTTGAAGGATAAATCAGAAAGTTAATAAACAAACTAAAAGGTGACTGATGCTACAGATCTGGTTTGCGCTGCATGCACAACTTCATACATTGTCAGATTAAGACAGTAAGTCATCCATTTCAATGGAGGCTGAATGATGGACAATAGCAAACTGCCAGTACAACTGAAAGTAGGAAGTGGACGGCAGTGGACCTGTTATAAATAGAACACCACAACATTTATCTTTATTTAAATAGAAACACACATGACCACATATGACCACATGAATGTAACATTACCTCTTTCATGGCCTTGTTTTTCTTAACCCATTCCCTGAGCATGTATCATTATGTGTAGCTTTGGCTTTGCTGTTCATTATCACATACATATTTGGCATTTGTTTGTCTGACTGTTGGACCATTTCATTAATCATGAGAACCACGTTGCACAAACCAGACTTCACAATATCTGACATAAACCAAAAGAAAAACACATGAAAACTCCACAGACTGCACTTCATACCTGTTTGTCTAAAAATATCACGAAAAGGAGAACTTAAGTTGTCTTAGGATATTAATAATTTAAGGAAAGGGAAGTCAGGTATGTGGGGTACTTCTGAATGGGAAATGACTGGCAGCAAACCAAGCGTGACAAGACAACATTTCAAAGGCAGTTTCAACTCATTCCCCATGTTTACAGTTATTGTGTCACTGACAAAGAAAGTACAAGCCAAACACTCCAGATATGTCTGCAATAATGAACATCTCTTTGTTAGACTGATGTGAAAAAAGTCTGTGAGGAGGCTGAAGATGAATATTTTATATGGTTTGCCCATCTTCTCTTTAGCAGTTGAACCAATCCATCACTGCATACCAATGCACAGCTCTAGAAGAGACTTTGCATCTGAACAGACTTTTCAACCAATGTCAAAATCGTATAAAAAGATCATGCAGGATTTATTCAATGTCCTCATTAACAGGCCAGACAGATAATTGTAGTTTGACAATAAATAAATAAATGCTTCCACCTAGTGTCTAAAATAGGAAGTGTTGTAAGTGTGAAGGCCATAGCACGTCATTATTTAAATAGTCAAATATGTGTCCATCTTTGTAATGAGGGATTAATGACACTCTCAGTCACCTGAGGAAGAGTTTCTCTTCTGTTTTTCCTTACACGTATGCATCAAAGTCATCGTAGTCATCGAATGTGCATTGTTGACCACAATATCTGACCTTTTTTACTGACGTATTTCCTACAGATCTAAATGCAGATATCCCTTTAGTCTCTGGTCCTATTGAAACACCAGTTGAACAGTCTCTGTGACTGAAGCTCCTGTCATTCGTGCCCTACCAATAAACCTTCTTTTGTTACTTAGATTTTTCTTCCTGCCATCTTGATACAAATGAGCATCAACTGGGCCTGCTCAGCATTTTTATACATGCCACAGACTATAATTTGATGTCAATTGCTTGATTGTACCATGCAGTGTACCATGTATGTGAAAACATCTGTGATTGTTGTTTTTCTACACATATAAGAGTTTTCCTTTAATTTTGTCCCCCCGTCTTTATAAGTTTCCCTTGCAACTTATACACTTTTTGTCTTTTATTTCCTTTTTTTGTAAGAATAATTATGTGAGCCTGACTTAGAGAGTGACACTATTTCAATCTTATTATAAGACATTTGTTATTGTGCTCACGTGGTCCATGTCAGGCCTACTAAATAAATTTGGGTTTAATTAAAGTACCACAAACTCCATTACAAGCAGAAAACCATGAGCTGTATAGTATTGGTCTCTAGGTGTGTAATGGAGCTGTCTTACATAATTTTAGTCTAAAATGTAATCTGTTTAAGAGGTAACAGGCTTTACGTAATGCACAGGAGGCACAGTGTTAGTGGTCAGCAATAGGAAACAGACTGTAGGCTCATTCAATAATCCTTGCCTTTTCTCAGCCACCTTAATGAAACACCCCTCTGGTGTATCATGCAGTAAACAATAGTTTTGCATTTAAATTATTTCCTGCAAAAGTAAAGCAGTTCAAAACCTTAAGAGAGAAAGGGGGGGGGGGGTATGCTCAGTTGGTATGAGATTCCAGATCGAATTTTGTTGTTGATGAAAAAGGGACGCAATGAGAAGGAAAGAACATGACAAAGAGGACACTATATAAAAAGTGTGCAGGGCTTTTTGTAGCATTGTCTCAGCAGTGAAACAAAAGGCAGGTAATTTAAAGAGAATCAGGAGGCTGAATCATCACCGGGGTATCTCTCTGTGGGGAAACAACAAGGATAGAAAGTAACAATAAAAAGAGGAGGAGAGGCACACAGACGGCGACAGAGAGGGAGGGAGATCAGAGTTGTCAGGGTACACAAAGGAAAGAAAGAACAAACAAACTTTTCTTCTTTCACCTTTACTGTCTGTCTCTGTCCTCCTCATCACAGCCGCCTTTCTTCTAATCATGAAAAAGAAAGCCGACTTTCAAAGCTGCCTGAAATATATTCAGCTATTCTACAATGTTTCAACAAGAACTCTTCATAAGGTGTCTGATGGCTAAAGGACTTAAGGTCAGAATATGAAACATTTGTATGAGGGACCACATTTGTTTTTCAGCTTTCTAAGCAGCTAAAAAAAAGTGTTACAGGGTTATAAGTACATTTCTATCCTCTTATTTATCTTTTTATACTGGCTCTCCCCCCCTTCTGACAGCTCCTCAGCCTGCAGGATAATAGTTGAGTTTGAGCATCAAGTTTCTAACTAAAAACAGCAACCGGCTTTAATCCCTAATAAGACTGCAAAATATGTCACTCCCTCAGCAACAACTGGGATATTGAATTAAAATTACAATACAGTGATGAACAAGTGGCAAAGATATATTTGAAAAAGTTTGGTCTGGGGCTAGATTTCATTGTTTGGTCAAAGCCAATAAATACCAGAGTTTGGCAAAAATTACCACAGACAGTTGAGAAATAAGAATTCAAGAGAGATTTTTATAGCTAGCTTATACTTCCTCACCTCTGTATACTGGGCTAATCACAGCATGAAGTGTACGCACGTGTCAAGTTGTCAGCAATCCCCACAGCTTGAGATTGAAGCCAGTGCTGAAGTACCTAACAGCCACATCGTCTATCTTTACCTGTGCATGACCGCTACCTCGCTAAACTGCTGCAACTCGCACACACAGACAGTTCTGCTGCTTCCAGGTCTATCTCTCTACATTGACTTTGCCTTTCATAATGGCCATCAATAATAGAATGTTTCATTCTATTATAAAAGGTTAAGAAACATGCGTTCAATTGTGAAAAACAAATAATAGCAATAAAAATAAATAAATGAAACAAAATAGCGATCTCTCTTTACTTCACTTCATTTTGAAATGGATAGAAGTGTTCAGTTATTGTGTTTCATGTCTGAAACTGTAGTGAAAGGTGTAATATCGCTGGTATGATCACAATATGACCCAGTCACACATGAGCCGTGTTGCTCATGTGGGTCATGTGGGTGCTTTAAGCTTTTAACATGGGCACATGTGGCTTGGGTGTTAAAATGCAATGCAGGTAATGGGCACTATATTCTGGCTACAAAAAAATTCCTGGCTCAAATTGACTCCCATTCAGAGTATCAACTTCTGTTTAGAAATACTAGTATTATTCTGTACATTCTGGCCCTCTAATGAGTGTGTTGGTGATTATTTTGGAAATTATTGCTCTGTGAAGAAGATTTCAAGACTAACTTTGAGGTCTGCAGTTCACTCGCTGCTCTCCCTGACTCTAGGACTCACATTGAGTCAGACTACTGTCGCATTATTTCCGTAAGTTTAAATGATATTTGATTATGGTGCTTACACAATTTAGTTAAAGTAGTTAATGTTACAGCCCAAGCTTGCACCACTCATTGAGCTAACGTTAGCTTCAGACCAAGGTAGAGGGGTGATTTCAGATGGTGCAGACCATAAACAGCAGCTCAGCACTTCAAACAGGCTCCATTGCAAACGAATTGGTAATGTAATACCTCGCAATGACCGTATTTATAAAACAATCTATATGGTTTTGGAAAATTCTGACACTGGAGAGAAAATCGGTGCAAGTTAAGTTAAATATCTTCATCAATCACAAAATGTATTCCTTGTATGTTTAGTTTAGCTCATTTTCTGTGTTAGTTTTTCAGTTTTGGGCAGTTTAAGAGAAGACATACTGGCAAACTTAAAACTTAAAAATAGCCTTCTATAGCAATATTTTTCCTGTTATTTTATCAAGTGTCCTTACTAATCGCTCTAGAGACCATAAACTGCTCTGTAGTAAAATCCAAAGTGGCTTATAGATGAGTTTCACACAAAGAGGAAACAATCTGCTTCCCCAGAGCCTCTAAAACGCCACATTACTCCAAACTAATCAGCCGCTCACTTACTAATATCCCCACAGGAGGAGCGGCTCACAGCTGATTAATGGAAAGAGAAGGATGCTCGCTGGTGTCTTCTGTAAACGACACGATGGAGACAGACAGACAATCAGAATCTGTCAAAAGACAAAAAAGGGACCAAGAATCTATTATCCATCACTTACGTTGGTTTATTTTATATTAGCCCCCCCCCCCCCCCCCACTACTGACTGTGTTTAGTTTATTACTGTTGCTATAAACAACTGGATCAAAATGCTAATATAGATGTTAATAGTAACACAGAAGAAATGCAATGACTCTTTTCTCAAGTTTGGGAGGGAATTTTTTTTTTTTTTAGATATTTTTGGACTGAACTGAACAAAAATCTGAATAAGAATCAATCAATCAAACTTTATTTATATAGCACCTTTCATACAGACAGGCATAGTTCAAAGTGCTTTACAGTTAGTTGATTGACAAGCTGATAATTAGACAGACTAAGTGATGAAATGAAAACAAATTAAAAAATGAATAAAAACAAAGAACAAATTAAAGACAAAAAATGAGACCAATGCACGCAAGATAAAATAAAAATGTTTCAAAATGTAAATAAAAAGCTTAGTAGCAGAAGTCTCAATGTGAAGGCAGAAGGACTTCACATTGAGATGGGAAAATAGTTTCAATGACCTTATCATAAACAAAGTAAGGCCAGAGGATGAAGGCTACAGCTTTATCTGAGCCTCGTGACACAACCAGCGTCAATTCTTCTTCTTTTGGCAGTGAAATCACTCTTTCCTCCTCTTCAACAGAACATACTGACAAGATCCAACACATTATAGTGCCAAGAATTCATAATGGAGAAAAGGTTAAGAGGGGTTTATGGCAGAGTGAACAGCAGCTGAACTTCAAGGGCTTCTGTTACACTGAAACCTCAAGGATAACGTAGTGAAAGCTAGTTTGAGTTCAAGAATACACATAGAAATGTACTTTTCTCATCCACCACAGTAAAGATAAGTATGTAAACAGTGTAAAAGAACAACAGTGCTGATACCACCGCTGTAATGCTAGAGGGATGACACTGTTTACACACTGATCTCAATGTCGTGGAAAAGATTTCTATGTGTATTCTATTCAAGCTTTCACTACATGATCCTTGAGGTTTCAGTGTGACAGAAGAAGTTTAGCTGCTCTTCACTCTGCAGTAAACCCCTCTTAACCTTCTCTCCATTATGAATTCCTGGCACTATAATGTGTTGGATCTTGTCAGTATGTTATTGTGTTGTTGGGCACATTGAACATGAGCCTTGGCTGACATAAGGTTACTTAAAAGATTTTCTATATTTTCCTTATTGTCAACAAATCTCATGTTTGGAGTGTTGTGTAGTATTATGCCTTATATTTCATATTACTCTGCATCGTAGACTATTAAAAACACATAAGTGAGTCCCACAGCTGCACTGAGTGACATACTCTTCCACTATGAAATCTTTCATTCCATCTGCCATAAGACTATCTGTATTCCAACTGTGCAATGCATCCTATTCTTTCATTTATTTATTTTAATTAATTAATTAATTTCATCACTACTGGTGCCACCCCCATGTACTGATGACATAACGTACTCCTGTCCTTGTCTGCTGTCTGATGTCTTGCAGTTATTGTTTGTTTGTTTTTATGTTTTTTTTACTGCTTAAACTGAATTGCTCCTTGGGGACTAACAAAGTTGTTTGAATTGAATTGAATTGAATGAAGAGTTTAGGCATGTTAGTTAAATGACTCCAAACGATGAATATCAGTGATCATGTTTCCAGTCTCCAGAGAGTAGTTCTGTGTAACGGAGCATTTAAAAAAATGTGATTTCCCTTTACTTCCATAGCTTGTTGTGATCTACGGCATGGAGGAATATGATATATCACACTTTGGATACACACAGAAAAGTGAAAATAGATCAATTCATTGTTGCTTTGGCTCTGCACATGAAAAGAAAAATATATATAAAATTGCCAGCCTTATCCTTTAACACACCACTATGAATCCTCCTTTAGCAATGACAAAGGCTATAGTGCACAGGCATTACAAATGGGAGGAAAAAAGAGGAAAGAATCATCAGTGTTCATCTTTATATGTATTGTGTGTGGAATACTTTCAGTGTGATAAATAATCAAATCATGGACACCAGATGAAAATGTGCCTCCCTAGATAACTATATAAAGAGCTGTGGATGATTTCATGAGCTTTTGGACTGATGTTAAAATTTCATACATGGCATATTGCTTTTTAGTTCTCACCCACCACAGCTGTTTCCTGATCTGCAGTAAAATACCTATACCTAATACCTAAAATAGATATGCACCTACACAGTTTAGTTTTACTATTCAGTGCAGTTTACCATGGTAATTAAAAAGGTAATTAAAGCCAGGATCAGAGCAACCAGCCATGAAAACTGTGAGGAATCTCATATTTATATCAGTCTCTCTTCATTGCCAAGCACCAATGCAAATTAATGTGCACACCTGTATCCATTTTTGGAGCCTGATGTGTGAGAGAGAGGAGAGAGAAATGGTGGAAAAATGGGGCTAAACTGTTGTTTCAGGTGGGATGAAACAAGATATCCTTCAATAATCTTTGAGGGAAATATTGTTTGATGCCAGGAAAAAATAATTTCACCAACACTTGCAGAACTGTAAAAAAAAAAAGAAATCAAATCAAAGTCACAACAGCTTTGTAAAAATAGGAGCTTGTCCAAACTCTATGATAGTTGTGTGTAGGTGTCACTATTTAAAAAAAAAAAGTGTATCTCTGTATGTGTGTTGCAGAGAAAATGCATGCATGGATCAAAGCTTGTTTTTTCCACCAGGGTTTCATAACGTGGTCGATCCTTGTCCTCACAGAGGGAAGTGAGTGTATGAAAAAGATCAGAGATGTGAGGAAGCACTGCAGCCATCTGACGCTCAAACACTGCCCGTCCTCAGCTGCCAAATCTATTGATCAATTCAAAGTAGCCGTTCGGAGAGTCGGATCTGAGCACACACAGGCTTTACACCATCTCTAACAGTAGAGGATGTCTTGTGTTGTCGACTGTCTTAATGTTAAAATCACTAATTGGAAGTTTCTAGAAGTTTTGTAGAAATGATCCGAAATATCAGCCAAAACGCCTCAACCATATCTCCACTGGGTTATTAAAACTCCAATTTATTGTTGTCAAGTTAATTGCTATTGACTGAGGGAGATGACAATGCTCATTTCCACACATATTTGCTTTCATTTATTGCTAATTGCAACATTCTGTATGGACGGCACTCTGTTAAAAATAATCGGCTGATTCATGTTGTGCAGCTCTGGTTCATTTGCAGTCAGAGCAGCAGAGTAAGAGTCCCTGCTCCCGCAGCTGGTGCAGGCGTGCACTCAGGAAAATGGAAAGAGCTGATTTGATCTTCCCGCTAATTGCGAATGCAGGTTTTTAATATTTGAGATGCTGACATTGAGATCGTTATCCCAAAACAAAAGCTCTTAAAGTATCATATGCTTTGGGGTTGTCCTTTCCCAGCCTCTGTAGCCATGTGCTTCCTACTTCATACTCAGTCACTCCACATATTAATACCAAATGGCATAGCAACATTCCTCTATTCATCCTTGGGTGTCCTTGTTGGTTGAGTGTACTACTTTTGAAACAGATATGAAGAGGAAAAGTCTGTTGGCATTGGTTCTGTTCCTTCAAAAGGTCAAGTTCACAAAGGTTGAGCTGAATGTGAAAGCACCACCGGAAACAAGGTTCATTGGTTGTGGCGATTCAATTTATAAAAGGGACACACATGGTGTTTTGTGTGATTTTCTGTAATCTTTATACCTTTATGATGTTGGATGTTTATGTTAAATATGGTCAAAGCTCCAAAACCTTTGGTGAATGTATGTAAAATGCTCCCTGTAAGTCAAAAATCAGGGCTTCAGCCTCCTCTGAATCCTTTGCTTTCAGTGTTACCTTTACTTTCTCCTCGTGTTAACATCAGATTGTTTGACCATGCCCACAAACAAGCTTTCTTCTTTGTTGCTGGAAGTCCATTCAGAACAGAGTGGGCTCAAGGAAGGGGGGACTTAACGAGACAGGAGCTTAAATGGCCTGTTTCAGAAAGAGGCTGAACTGAGGGGCTGCATAAAGGACCAGTATATGATAAATAAGGAGTTTTTTTTAACTGTAAATCATGCAAATGTATTCCAGTAGAGCTCCAGAATATAAATATAGAAATGTGATATGATTTGTCCCCTTTAGGTTAACTAACTTAAGTATTTATAAATTCTGTACATGCAACATCTATTGCATATCTGTCTGCCCTGGAAGCAGCATCCCTCCCCTGTTCCCCTTTGTGAGATTTCTTCCAATCCCTTCCTGTTTTTCCTTGTTCAAACAAGGCTCTAATTATAGAGGATGTGCTACACCTGCTACTGCTACATCACCTGCTTCCCACACTGTGTCTCCCTAACTTGTTGCCACTCCCCCAGTGGCTCTCTCCCTCTCTCCCCCCTGTGTGTGTGATCGTTTGAGTGGAGACAGGTGTGCTGGACTCGGACCAGAGCCCCACCGGCTGCAACGCACTCTGTAATCAAGACCTCCATGAACACTCAGCCAGCCTGCCAGATCTACACTGTTAGATCATAGCCTCTGCTCATCCAGGCCACACTTGCAGCCATTTTTGCCTGCAGTTACCCAGTTATCCTATCATGCCTGTTTTCCCTAGCCTGATGCTGTTTCTCCTCTCCCCTGTAGTTCCATCAGTCCTGTCTCCTGTCTGCTGCCTCGATAGACCTGCTTCCCCACCCTGGACCCCCCAATCTACTTAACTTCCTCAGATCCTAATCTGAACCTGTTTACCTCTGCCCTAATCTCCCTTTGCCCCTGCAACGGCCTCAGTTCCTGTTTCCCAGATATCAGCCTGAGCTTCCCCTGGGCTGTACCCCATCTTCTCCACCCTGCTTTATAATAAAAAACCTTATTCACCATGTACCTACCGCTATAACTGAGTCTGCACTCGGTTTGTCTTGCTCCACCCAATGTAACAGAGTGTTGTATTGCTTTTTATGTAGTAATTCAGATAAAATACCAACAAATGCAGCAGTTATATATTGCATTAGTCCATGAGAGTGTAAAGCCCCCTGAGGTGATAATTTCTCTATGCAAATATAATGGACTAGTACAGCCATAATGCATTTCTTTGTTGTTGATCTCTACTTCATTGAGCTCTGGAGCAGGAAAACAGGTGGCATTTCTTTTATATTGTGAAAAAACTATACCATCCTCCACAAAAGGAACAGGCCATGCACCTTTCAAACTTACAAGGATGAGTGTTTGAAAGTCAAGATAGATTTTCAGTGGAGTATTTTAATATGGGAGAAATCCACTTACCTTGCACATAATGGTTTGATTTATACCATTTATTTAACAGATCAATTATTTCCTCCTGGAACATTTCTACAATGATTCAGGCTTTAATATGTATGACTCTTGGAGAAATAATTACCAGCAGTCATCATATAAATGAGCATCAGGGTAGCTGTCACACAGAGACTGGGGGGGGGGGGCAGACAAAGTTCAGGGTTCTGGCTGACAAATCAAAAGTCAGATCGTGACACTTCTGTTTACATTGAGTCAATGGGCGGAAGATTACCACTGAGCCTCTGGGATGGGGCCATGGCATGAAGACAGTGTCTGTGGATTTGACAAAGAAGGAAGCTCTCAGTCAGCAGCTCCCGTGGGAGCGGGACGCCGCGACAGACTGAATGCTGAGAGGTATTCAGAGAGTCAGACACCTCTGGCACTTTAAACACTGACTGAACAGCTGCTCGTGTGTTCGTATCACATCGCATCACACTGATAACTGTGTGCAGTGTAGTGATTCATTACTCCTCCAACACAGCAGGAAAACTGAACCACACAATCATTTATCTATATTGTATGTTTGCTGTAGAATCTCACCTTACAGATGTTATGCTCTTATTTTTAAGTTTTTATTAAAATGAAGAAAATTAATGTGAGGGGGAATGCATAAATTAGATGTACAGAAAGAATGTAATATATTTAGGTGACGCTTGTATTTCCATCTAAAAGGAATACTGCACTAAATCTTGTGTTGCACTAAAAGTGTTTGGCTTGTTTTTCGGTTTCTGGGTAAAGGTGAAATAAACTGGTAAAGAAACTGTTCAACATTTTCCTTTTTTTGAGAGAGTTTAATAAGATGATAAGAACATTGATACCACTCTCATTGTCTAATAGCATTATCATGTCTGTGCACCAAGTATGGAGTTGGATCTATTAGGCGATTAGCTTAGCATAGCATAAAGACAAGAAGCAGCTAGTATGCCTCTTACTGTATCTCCGTATCTTTGATTTATACAGAAGCAGAAATGTAAAAACGTCACCCACATTTTTCTAATGTGAATTACAATTAACTTCTAACGTCTAACAAAGGCAAAAGGAAACTAAAGGACAGTCATTACATTTTTTTAGAGGTTAATAACTGTCTAAATTTGTTGAAAAATGTTGCATCTGCAGTCTGCATAAAAGTACATACACTGCTGATAGACAAGACACACGCCTGATGTGTTTATGCATGTTGTGTTCATAAATGCATCATAGAAATCTCTTTAATCTTTACCTGAATCTGCACCAAAACAAACCTGCTGAGATGGAGAGATCTGTTATTTCTTGGCCTGCTGTTGAACTTTCCAATAAGTTTAATTAAAAATGTGTTCAGTTGAGAAATCCTGCTAACAAACAAATAAACAAACAGAAATGACCGGTACCGAAAAACATAGTCCCCTTGGTGGAAGTAATAACTGTTGAGTGAAGCTGAGAAAATGGGCTTCATGGGCGTCGTTTGTCTTTCCAGCCAAAATCAGTAAGTATCAGAAAATGTGTTGATTTGCTCACTGAGCCAACAGAGGTTATTGTTTATCCTTTATCCTGCTGAGTGCTAACACACTGATTAACAAACATGACAAAACTAATTTTAGACTAAAAATAAAAACTAATGCTCATTTCTCCCCCTGCAATATAATGAAATAACACTTTCACCATAATGAAAAAGTCTGAGATGAATGAGAATAAACAAATAATGCTCAGGTGAACTGACTCTGATGTTGTTGTGGCTGCAGGTGCAATTTGATGGGAAGCTGTGGACATGAATTGTGTCCATGGTGCAGAAAAGGTATTAATAAATGCTGGATTGTGTGGATATATACGCACAATACGTTTCCTTGTCACATAGAGACAATGCTTCCTGTCAAAAGAAGCCAATAAAATAGAAGAATTCATTTGATGCAGCAGAATTGTAAAATCTTTGCTGAGTGTGAATTTTTCTGTGTCGTATCTGGAAGTCTGGTTTTAAAACAAACCTGTTCTTTGATAAATTTGCAGCCTCTGATCTGTAGCAGTTTTATGCTCATATCAAGCTGTCTTGATGTTATGGAAGCCCTGCGGAGTTCTGAGTTGTGCTCAGTAAAAGTCATGGAGAATGGAGTAAAAAAGAAAAAAAAGAGAAAAGATAAGAACAGAAGAGAAGAGAAGAATAAAGAAAGAAAAGTGAACCACAGCACAGCTGGAAAATGTGTGCAGTAGTGGTTATTGGAGTATGCATTCATTTTACAGTATTCAGGCTGAACTGTGAATGAATAAAAGAAAAAAAAAAGAATGCCTCAAGCTAAAAACTAAGTGTTTTCTTCTCAGTGTGCTTACAAAGAGATTTCCCTAACTAACCATGTGGAATGGTTTATTATTTAGATGCAAGGAAGATAAAACACAAGCAAGACTCACACATGAGATGATGCAAATGATGAGAGTAAACACACAGTGCAACAACAATGGATGCAGGTGTTTTCACTTTCCAAAACTACACAGGTGAACTGACAGGTGTGAAATAAATTGAAACTCTTGACCAGAAGGCAAGTGTTGAGCATCTCACATAAAATATTAAATTAGTGCTGGATTCAGGAAACTTTAACACAGTACAACACACAGTCCATGTTCTTACCTATTTGTGTCCTTGTGGACTTTTGCAACATCATCATTAACCAAGTACAGTAAAACAGGAGGTGTTCTTGCTTTGCCTGACTTGGGGTAGCCCTGAATGCATTTCATACCAACGGGTGGCAATAGTGGAGATACTGAGACTAGAAACTGTTAAAAATGTAATCCAAGCACTGCTATTGTCGTTAAAATAAAAGAAAGTGACCATTTAGATGATTAAATACTTGATTCACTTATTCAAATAATGCCTGTTTGGAAATTTGCTCTGACATTTTCAGAGATTTGATGACTCAGTGGTTAACGTCCATCGTCATACCGAGGAGAACAGCCTTATCTCCTAAAACATGTCTGGAGGGAGTCTTTAAGCAGCGGTCTAATGCTGTGTTCATGTCATATCGGCATTACCATAATTCTGAGTTTCTGATGTGTAAATACTGTTTACGGGAACCTCTGAGTCGTATATTTGCCTGGAAAACAGATTTTTCTGAAAGCTCAGATATATTCGACTAAGCACTTTTCAAAAAAACCTGAAAACCAAGCAAAAATGGATGCCTCATGTCAGTCAAAGTCTGTCTTTTAATAATATTAAACCCAAATTTAAAGGATAGAAATATAATTTTTTCAACGTTAAAAGTAATTTAAACCCTCAGTAAACCAATTCAGTTATCATAAAACCTTGATGAGTTGTCAGATGATGTGAACGCTCATAAGTATTTATCGCTAATTGTTCTGATCGATCGTGCATAGTGTGAACATGACAATATCTGTATCTATAGTAACTGGTTATCCAGTCAGCGCCAGAATGTGCTGACTAATTAGAAACACATCCCTGACTGTAAAACAACTTTTTGATTATGCATGTGAATATAAAGTGGCACTAGGGAAAAAACATTAGTGCTGTGTACAGTGCAGATGTGTTCACTGCCAAGCAACCACACATTAGATGAAGCGGAGGGGATGAAAGATGAGGGAGGCTGACTGTTGCAGTGAGGGCAAGTTTTCCGTTTAACAGAGCATCACACACAGGAAAACTCAGAGGTCATTTTTCCTTCAGGCGCTCTGCGGTGTCAATAAAGACTCTTAGAGGTCTTTTTCTTGATTTGCTGAAATCTGTCACTGTCCAGCAGAGTTCAAGGCTCTGGAAAACAGTAATCCATCACTGCCTCTGCTCTCTGGACACTTGGCTCTGACCTTGAGCCATAAACAGCATTATTGATGTATTATAGCAACTGAGACTGAATAATTACACAGAAGAGAAGAGGACATTTAGCACACAGCCTGGCTGGCTCATGGATGGTTATAAATATGGATAGAGAGGTGTGATTTTAACATGGATACCACTGCAAAACTGATTATATGCTGAGTGGAAGTGCAGTGTGGGTGGTGAATATGATGGAGCTGGAGCACCATACTGGTCTGGTTTCCATGCATAGCTGTCATCCTGAGCCCCTCATCTGTGTTTAATGAATATGTCCATGACTGCAAATGTGATATATGAAACGCACCATGAGCGATGACTGTGTGACAGAGTGATGGTGTTACAATGCAATGCTGAACAAGATGGTTTATGATCTGTAAATTATGCACAGGCTGTGTGCTTCATCTGGGTTTAGTCAGATGGAAAAACATCTAAAAAATGAAAAAAAAAAAAAACCCACACGTTAAAAGGTGAGAAATGGACGTGATTAAGCACCATAACAGGTTAAGAAGTGGTGCGAAATGGAGTGTTTAAAACATAAAGCTCAATGGCAGAAAAGAGGGATATGTTGTAACAATGGTTTGAAAATGGTTTTGCATGACTCAACGTTGCCAATGGAATCCATTATTGAAGATGTTAGCGGACTACGGCGGCCGTTCTACAGGAGGAAGCAAGCTAAATGTGGGGAATATTTGATACCCAAAACATACTGTAGATTACTGAGAATCTTTTAAGTGAAAGATTCATATAAAAGAGGAAAAAGAATGACATAAATAGCAATACATGAATCTGTCATGGCCATAGATTTAAATTATAACTTTAAGGTTGGGTTAGGGTTAGGGTTAGGCCAGCGGAGCAGGTGGACCCAAACATTTAATTTGGAGGAATGTATTGTTTTATCTCATGGAAATAACACACAAAACATTCTCATTTGTACTTGATTAATCTTATTCTTATAATAGCCAAATTCCATATTCATAAATGTAAATTTACAGGTAAGAAACCACGCTTAATTGCGTTTAGTGATGAGATCAAACAATACATTAATTCAATTAAATACTCCCTAAAACCAAAAGCAATTAAAACTGTAACACATTATAGTGTAATTTTAACATATATCCCCATAATCCTGGTGTTGACATCTAGTGGTAATATGTGCATTTTCTTTACATATAGATTTACTTTTCTTTGTATTTGTTATATATTTCCCAGAATGCTGTATATAGTTTTTTCTGTTGTTTTTGTTTGTTAGTTTGTTTCAATAAAAAAAGAGATGGTATGCAGGCAGGATCAAGAACAGAACTATTTATCAAAACTCCAAAGGAAGTGGCAAATTGAGCAAACAACTCAACAGAGACTTAACTGAAAACTGGACTTAAATACTAACTATACTAACGAGGAGATGAGGTGCAGGTGGGAACAGACAGGGAGCAGATTAACTGAGGGAAACAGGGAGCAGGGCAGGGATAAAGAGCTTGATGCTGGGCAGGTGTGAAGGGAAAAAACTGTCTGGGGAGGAGCGCAGGAACCCCAAAGGACAAGCACAGAGCAAACAGAAGACCTAAACTCAGAAGATGCAATCCTCTAGAAAAAAAGTTCTGCCATTGTTATTTCTTCTTCGTGTCTCACTAGAGCTACGTATGGAGTAGTGACAGCAACACTGCCCCCCATGGTTTCCGGTGGTACTGCTCCGTTTGGTCCGTATCCGTAAGCTTTATGGAAACGTGCAGAAATACGGACGAAATGAACGTTGAGCATAAATGGGCCTTTAGACTGAGTAAGCTCACAATCAAATCTATTTATTTACTTTACTTTACTTTCTGCAAGGCATAATGACAAAAAAGGCTCCTCTGGGATCAAAATGCAAGGAAACAAATATGTAAGTATAGGAGACAATAAAAGAAACATCTCAAATCAGCCTTTTCCAGCACAGCCCAGTAATACCAATATAACAGGTAGACAAGGTTGAAGAGAACAGTAACCAAGGGAGCCAGAGCCATAATGTGACGGAAAACTGAACAGGTTCAATAACCATGAAGAAGAACTGGAATTAAACATCCACACAGAGTGAACACAGGGAGCCATGACAGTTGACTCTAAATGCTTTGATACCCATGAGCCTCAGCACCACCTTTGTTACGGACAAAGCCAGACAGAGGCCTGAATTGAACCTGCAAAATCTGAACACTCTGTCATTGCAGTCGGGAACAAAAACAAGTGAAATTGCCAAATATATATAAAGTAGTCGGCTCACTGTTGTTCCAGACAGTTTTTTAAGATTGGTGATTGGACTTTCATTACCAAAATCCACCATGTGAGTTTGGTGTTGAAATCTTTGATTACTTTTTTTTATGTGTGTCCAAACCTCTATTTTTCACTTTTTAATCAAAGAACTGGATATTTTTATTATTTATTAACAGTTTTTCATCTTTTGCACTCATGATTCAACCCAGGAAAGTTTGTTCTCAGAGCCGTGAGATGTTTAAACTTCAGAAAAATAATAGGATTTTTTACATCTGGACCCCTGCAATTCTGAAAAATAACCCCTACTTACCCTCACATTTTCAAAAACAGAAGTCAGCAGTTCAAATTAAGCAATATTGACATTATAAGTGAGAAAAACCCCATGCAGATGTGTTTTAAAATCTGTATAAATACATTATATAAGTCAGCTTTAAGAGTAAGTAAATAAATGGAGCAGTATTCATCCCCTTTGCAAGTTTTCATTGATTGTGTGTTTTGATATTGTATTTTTAATGATTCATTTTGATCACTTTGGAGATATGACTTTTCCCCGCCTCTGGATTAGTATCAAAAAGCCACATTGGATCAACTTTAAGTAAAAATCTAATTAAATTAAGTTTTACAGCATGTTGCTGCTGCAGAACTGATACAATCAGTGCAGCTTTTCATTCTCTCATGTTTTGTGATAATTTAATATATGTAGCCAGTCAAATAAAACAGATTAATCTTGATCATATAACTGTTGCTCTCCTCTGATAGTCTAAATCTGATTAGTGGCAACTGTGAAATGAAGCTGAACAGATACAAGAATCGACTGAATGGGGCTATCTTTATGGTTCCTATGCTTATTTTTGGATGATTTTAATTCACTCATCGCTTCCTTTTGTATTTTTTATTTTTAAAGGTCAGCCTGGTTAGTTATGAGATGTTGCTCAGATAATTAAGTCCAAAATTAAACATATGAACCTTTGTTACCATGGTATTGTATCTGCTTTATGAGCTCTTATATCAAAATAGCCCCTTCTCTATTATTTTGTCACCACGGATAAACCATGACATATGTTAGATAAAGCAGTGAGGTACCGATGAAGAAGGTCAACCCTGACAGAGGGGTATATTTATAGGATTTGGAGGCAGATGAGTGCCTCTTGTCTGGGTTCAGGTTTTGGTTATAGCTTTTTAATATAGCTTTTTATTCAATGAACCAGAAAATCCCCATGAGTCTTAACTCAACCACAGAATTTAGCCCTGATAAATTTGAGTAAAACTCCAGTTTCAGATGAGATCGCTATAATTACAGTAGAGTAGAAAGTAAGAGTCCTCCAGCTGATACGACCTCTCAAGAGGCATTACCATGACCTCAGACTAATACCGCTTTTAGTAAGTAAGTACTTTAGGAAATGATAGAAAAATAGTCCAAGTAGAGAGAAATGCTGCAGTGAAACTAATATTTGTGCAGACACTGATGAGAGACTCTAAATCCAACTTTGTGGATGAAAAACGGTAAACACAAAAGAGATGGACTCTATCGCACCTCTGGAGAGTTTGTTACCAAAAGCCGTCCTCTAGAATTGTTATTATGGCATTGCAGATTACCCGAACATCCCCCCTGGGTGTGTTTTCTCTCTCCAACACAGACTTGCCCACGATTATCTCAATTAAGGAGTTTTAGGCAGCTAAGCACCCGATGTGTGAGTGAAACTGCATTAATCTCATAAATATTCCCAGCAGACCCGTGGCAATTTGGGACACAGTGGTTTTTCAGAGGGGCCTTTTAAGTTAACTCTAAATAAGTACTCTCATTTTAAGATCTGCATGGGGAAAAAAATGAGAACGCCAAAGTGAGACAGGACAAACGCTGAAGAGAATAACCTGAAACCAAACCCAGTAAATGTGTAGGCCTTTTTTTTCCTTTTAAGCTGCTGCTCATACATTTAGTTGTTTGAGATGTTCTTCTAAGATTGTTTTAGGGTTGCATGAGTGCTCTAGATTTGAATAATACAATGCATTTTTTAAAAAAAAGAATAAGACTGCAGATTTTCTAGATTGTGGAGAGATCTACCTAAGTCTTGTGTTTGTATCCAAGGCTACAAGTATCTTATCCTCTGTGCTGTAGACCTCTGACCACAGAACTACTCTCTGGAGACTGAAAACATGATTGCTGTTATTCTTCTTCAGAGCCATTTCTAAACAGACTAATGTGCACAAACTCTTTGCGGTGAAGGAACATGTCACCCAGTGCAATAGTTTAGCTTACTGACAGGTTTTTAATAGTTTTTGGAGGTCTAAGGCACAGAGGAATAAGATATATCAGGCATTGGATACACACACACACACACACACACACACACACACACACACACACTACTTAACACGCACGCTGTTCCGTCTACGGGACGGGACGGATGTTAGGAGGTAGCCACAAGTTCTTCTGGATGTTTTAAACACCAACCCTTAAACATATATACTCATGCCGTACATCGTTGGAAAGCTTAGATTGTCCTGATTCATTCAAGACCACTCATGACTAATATGGTTGCTCACAGCCGTAATAGTATTAGCGATTAGCTCGGCTAGCCCCTGAGCTAAGTAAGAAAAGCTATAATGCCTACATACCTTCAAAGTCTTCTCTTTATCCACAACGATCATCTTATGACTCAGGACTTTCTGTACAGCTCGCCAAGTATCCATTCTGGTGAAATATGAAATCCGTTTCCATAAAACTTTCCTCAATATGTCCATGTATTTAGTCCAACACGTAACGTAATAACAAATAACAAACCATATACGGTCCGTTTACGTCATTTCCTGACCTGCGCGTCCATCTCAGAGTACACGTGACTAGATGTTTACGACCGTGAGCCTCTCCTGCTTCTGACGACACCACACACAAGCCAATCGGTGTTTAGGATTAGGCAGTACATGCAGAGACATTGCTGCTACTCCCACTGGCGTTACAATGTAATGTACCTCGGTGGTTTCAAGCAAAGTCCTTCTGTCTCTGTTTCAAGTCAGTTACAGCGAGGGTATGTTCGCTTCCTGTCTTCAAAATAAAAGCACCAACTCTATCGTTATGGTTTTCTTAATAATAAAAGGCAACAGGTGTTTTATTTTGTGAAAATGACCGGAAGTGCGTTACTCGCTACGGCTAACTTGAGTGGCTCCGAATTCGCAGGAACAACACTTTAAGCAGATGTTATTTGGACAAATTAGCGTCACATTGTGGATCTAAAGGGATACTTTCTCGCCTAAAAAGGTTAGACATGTGGATAAAGTGGTATATTTACAGAGTTAGAGCTAAAATAAAATCCGGCACCGGACCTGGCAACCCGACTGCTGGAATTACTTTTTGGTTGTTGCGACTACGATCTCGAGACATTAGATGGCGTTGTTCTGCTCATTCTACATATTCTACCTTTAGGGGGGGGGGGGGGGGGTACAGTAGTGGGCTGACTGTCACGCTGTGCTCTCTGGCATGCCGTAGGTGGGTAACCATCACACTGTTGCTCTCTTTGCTTTGAATAAAGTTGTAGGGGAAAAAAAGCATCGAGATGATGACAGGAAATGTGGAAATGAGCTCCTGTGATTCTGTTCTCATGTGGTGACTCATGTTACCACCATCTCTTACCCCACCAACAGCTGCATCAAAACAACAACAAAAAACGTCGCCATGAGCCAAATTTGACATGGTGGGTGTTTCGCTTGAGCAGTCCAACCTCTGGCCCCCGCGTGCTGCTGACCCCTGACGACTGCACTGTCAGTGTGCAAACAGAGGTATAGTCCACATTGCTGTCAGAGGGGCTTTTTAACAACGCTGACCAGCTGACATCTCGGACAGCGGGATCTTGACTGTGACTCTGAGAAGCTGAGAAGTCTTTTAACATCAATAAATGTCACATTCATATTCTGGGTGCATTTCCTTGCATGATTATGATGGATGTACAGGCGACGCAGAGCCAGAGGTCCAAGCTGTCCTTTATATTCAGGTGCTTTTTTTTGGAGCTATTTCTGTTTGTGGTCCTGCATTCCCATGAGATCTCTAATCAGATAGCAGGCAGCTCTTAATTATTCAGATAGTGTTTGAAGGAGAACACGAAACACCTCTTCTGTTCATTATCTCTTTATTAAGTGCACATATTTTGTTTATATTGAAGCTTGACCTCTGCATTGATTAAGCAGAAGGTAAAAAGCATCAGTTGGGGTTCGTTTGGTGGTGGGTTGAGAATGTGTTCATAAACTTTTTAAAGGAGTATTGTATCATTATTTAACCAGGACATGTCTGTGCTTTATCGAGATGCTCCAATGCTTCTTTTCTCCCCCTTAAGCCTGAGTTACTTCCTGTTCCCCTCTGGTTACGTACAGTATAGCTCAAGTGCCACTCTGTTGTGACCTTTCTGAGTGAGATTAACCTTAAACCCTCAAAACTGCACAGTCCTTAAACCTGAGTCAAAGGTAATATGTTCATGCCAAAATGAACTCTCTCCATCTCGTACAGACATAAGTTGTCAGTCTCATCATTTTCATCATCAGGTATTATGTAAATTATGAGCTG
This sequence comes from Scomber japonicus, assembly GCF_027409825.1. Taxonomy (NCBI): domain Eukaryota; kingdom Metazoa; phylum Chordata; class Actinopteri; order Scombriformes; family Scombridae; genus Scomber; species Scomber japonicus. Next base: position 8,966,123 of record NC_070591.1, on the reverse strand, counting down.
ACAGTTCAATACAAAAAAACTTTAGTAATTACTATGCAGCTCCAATAAAGCTTCAACCATCACACACATGCAGGCAAAAACTCAAAACACCTCCCCACTGATGAAAAAAATCCTAAAAATGTAAAAAAAAAAAAAAAAAAAAAAAAAAAAGGACAAAAGATACCAGCACCAGCAAACAAAACTGACTCATATCACAGCAACAAAAAAGTTGTAAAATCTTCACCAAAAGGCTAAATCCAGAACAGAAATGTGGAAGGTCTTAAGTTTTCTCACGTTTTACTCTTTATATTCCTAATGAAGAAATATTAAAAACACTGCATATGGTTACATATATATATCGCTCTCTCTCTATATATATGTATATATCACAAATGTGTATTAGTAGTATTTAGGTTATATTTTACCCCAAAAACCAAACAAAGTGGTGGTAAGCAAAAGATAATCGTTCTGAATCCAGTCTGAACCTAAACAAAAACCCTTCTGGTGTGATCAAATCATGCCTCTGTTATTCAAATATTCCCGTCTGATGGTTGAATTCAAGCATATATTTCATATTTTGGTGTAATTCAAAGGTCAGAGTTGACTTTTGTTTTCCTTCCACTGGCCAGATGTGCATTCAACCAATGGAAACGAAATCAGACTAACAAACTACAACACTTATATTGTTTGCAGTTTGTGATCACTTTCATTAATTAATTTATTACTTGCATTACAAATCATCCTTTTATGTCACAGAGTGTGAGGAAATGTCAGTGAACAGAAATGCCCTGTGACTGCATCTTAAACCTAGTAGTAGTGTAGTAGTAGAAGTTGCATTTTTTTTCCCCACACCTTGCCCTTAGGGACTCTGTGCATGCCTCTTTTATTGCCTTAAAATGAACGCAATTTCTCATAACAAGTGAAGCTCACATTTTTGGTGCCAGCTTTATCATTGTAATCTAATTCTAATAATCTCATTTGTTCATTTGTGGCAGCACATTGTCACAAAATCCAGGTTTTGTTGGAGGAACATAGCACTCATATAATTGTCTTTTCTTCTAATAACTGAGATGATGATCTTGACTTATGATCTGAATTATTTTGTGTGTGTGTGTGTTAGTGTGTGTGTGTTAAAGGGGCGGACAGCAGGCGGTAGGAGGCCTCCATCACGTATCAAAACTGTGTCTGGGTGTTATCATTCCAGCTTGGAGAGAGGCTTGGAAGAATTAGCTTGACATCTCCGGCACCTGAATGCTTCACAAAGCAGCAGGCGGTGAAGTTTATCTCCTCTCTGCAGACAGATGCATATTAATAGCCATCAGAAATGTCACAAGGTGAAGGAAAAAAACCATAACCGAAGGCAACTTTTAAAGGGCCAAACACTCACAGATGTAAATGCATGTAGTTTCAGCCTCATTTAACAGAGAAATAACTGATTCAGAGTTGATGTTATCTATTGATAGAGCTCAGAATCTCTTGTTCAGTTATTCAACTCTACTTTGCAGACTGTTGCCATCGATGCTATTGGAGTAAATTGTATAATCAATCAAGTTAATAATCCATTAAAACTGCAAGATTGTAATACACTCGACAACAAAGATAAACCCGCCGCAGAAAAAGCATCAAAGCTTTTATTTTCACTGAACAGACCTTTGTTTGTTACTAAAATATCTGTACAGATTAAAATCTTACAGCATGTCACTCACACTCACTGACATCACAGTTATTATGCAGTGCTGTAAATGTCATTCTGTTGTTTCAGTTCAGAAGAGGAACCAAACTGTTGCCCAAAAACAAGAAATTCATTCCTCAAAACAGTTTAATATGACATTCAGTAAACAGTTGGTATTGTATAAAGCTGCTTCAACGTCCTCAGTCTGTGTCTTCGGGTCAATGATGTTTTTTTGTGTCTGTGTGATTTAGTCAAATTTAAAGTGAAAAAAGGTGAAAATAAACATATGAATAACTTGCATACATTCTGTTTTTGTGGATCCAGCATCACATTTCTGCTTTAAATCCATTTTGAGAGAATATATTTGAGGATTATGGCAAAAAATGTCTCAGTGGTGTAACCATAAAAACTTTGTACCAAATAATTCAACTTGCTTAAAAACACATAATTCTCAATGATCACACACACATGATCTTACATTATAACTTTTTATATTAAATTAAGGTAATGGAATACAATTGTTCTAAATATTACATTTCATCTGGGGAATCATGTCAGTCAGTCAGGTTATTATTCACATAAGTACACTTAAATACACTGGAAGTGGATAAATTATTTAATATGTCTCATTCTTTTGTGGTTACACCATTTGACATTTTCAGGAGCATTCAGTCTAACTTTTTGTACATGTTGATGCTGCTTTTGAAACATTTTAAGATATATTCTTGCCAACCCTTATTTGTCACTGACCCATTTATTAATATGACATGATATGATGATGGTGTTTTAACTGAAGCTGATTTCATTACAGGTCTTTGCTCTCATTTGTTATTTCAAGTGTTTGATGTCTGGGTAAAATCCAGATGTGATTTAACACACTTTTATTTTACACATTGCAACAAATAAATGTTTAACAATATGATCATGTGACTGCTAAGCATCAGGTCGTCATGTATCACAGTAATGTTGATGTGTTAAAGGTCAGATCAGAACATTTGAATAATTCATATTGAGATTATTTGATTTTTGGGTTCATGAGTGTTTCCATACAGACACCAGCTAATGCAAAACACCCACACACTCACTGATGGAGGAAATTTTCTGGAAAAATATGTTTTGGATGCATTTTTATGAATGCTTTTAGGTCTCTATGAAAGTGCTCGTGCGAATTTTGTGCATTTTTTTTTTTTTTTTGCATTACATTAAAATTTGGCTACAGCAGTTTTCACATGAACAACCAATAAATGTAAAATAATGAACAAGAGTAGAAATACATGTATGAAATATGGAGTTTTTCAAAATTAGTATCAAACTTGAGACTAGCAGAGAGTGGATGCACCTCTTACTGTCTCTTTCTTTGGTTGCCCCATTGAATAATATTCTGTTTAGTATTTAAATGACGGCCATTCCACATAAACTTCACAGCTCTCCATCAGTTAATGGAGAATCATTTTGTTTGCAATCTTTCACAAATGCATGGCTTCCTGTTTATCCGCCTATCAGACAAGGAAAGGTCAGTGTTTAAATGACAAATTTAATGCTTCAGTTGGGATGAGAGGCTGCGGATAGAAAACAAAGGCATGAATTGTTTTGTGGTGTGCAGTAACTACTATTCTCTGGAAAAAGATTAAAAAAAAAAAAAAAACAAAAAAAAAAGATAACAGGCAAATAAATATAGAGTAACATAAAGAAAGAGAAGTGAAATGAATAAAATGCAGGTAGCTGAGAAAATGAGAAATACATTTTTACTTTCTCATAGTTCACACTGGTGCAAAAACTGGATATTGAGTCTATCCGCAGCGTCCCGACAGCTTTTGACATGAATAAACTTGGTTCACTCACTCAAAACAGAAAATATTATCCGGAAAATGTATTTAAATCGCAGGGAAGCATATTGCATTCACATGAATAAAAATTTAAAAAATCTGTTTTTTCTGAGTAATTTATTTTTTGGTCTGTTTTTCTAGGTAATTAATTATTTCTGTTTTACTGACTAATTTTTTCTCTCCTGTTTTTTTGGCTATTTGTTTCCCTGTTTTTTGGAGTAATATTTCCTGTTTTTCGGGGTAATTATTTTTCTGTTTTTCGTGGTAATCTTTTTCTCTGAATTATCGAGATACTTCGAAATCTCGCGAGAACAGCCAAACTGCAAGTGACTCCACATATGCCCAGTTTCTGAGCTTTTTGGTGGGACTTTGGCTTTTGACCATATGCAATTAGAGAGAGAAAAGGCAAAGAGGGAGAAAGATATATATAATAACAGTAATACCATCTATATGACTTAAAGACAGGACAATCTCCCAGTGTCTTAAACCCAGATCAAAGTAAAATTTGGTTAAACTAAACAAGCAGGTCATGTTTGCTTCCATTTCATCGAGCTCTCAATAAAGAGTGAATGTGTCCAATGTTTTGAATGCCCTCTAAACTCAGAAAAAAATAGCCCAAAAAACAGAAAAGAAAGAAATTTAGAAAATCAGAAAAAAATTCCCCCGAAAAACCAAGCATAAAAAGAAATTACTCTGGAAAACAGAAAAAATTACCTCGAAAAACAGACCAAAAATTTTTACTTTTTTTTGTTTTTTTTATTCAAGTGAATGCAATACACTTCCGTAAAATCGTCACAGACCCTCAGCTGTTTTAACTTTCATACCAACAGTTTCATGGAAAATACGTTTCAGTAGGACAGAGAAATACAGATCGATATAAAGTCAGACTTTTAAGATTTACATCATCAGATATTTACAATAGTTCCACAGACGGTATTGACGCATTGTAAATCCAACACTTTGTTCTAATGCATCTTTATACAGTCTTTACAAAAATACAACCACGGACGCAAAAATGAAACTTAACAAAACAAAAAGACAGAAAATGAGTGTATAGTTCTTGTTTGTGCCTTCCTGTCTTGTTGAGCCACTGTTGGGTCTCAGTTTGTAGTGTAAAGCACTGAGGCTTGACAAGGCATCTCTGTCTCTGTCCGTCTCCTCACACATCGAACAGGCTGAACCTCCGCCTTTAAATAAAATATTCCTTTTGGCTCTCGCTCGGAGCATTGTGTGAGCTGGTCTGGCTGCTGAACGGCAACTCTGGGCCCTCCTCGGGTTTTACAGTTTTTACCTCCTGGCTCTGACACGTCCCTTTCCTCCTGTACAGGAAGCGGCCCATTATGCCTAATGCTGACACGGTCACGAAGATCACCACGGCTATCACTCCTGTAAATGAGAGAAATGGAAAAAGTTAGTGCAGCTCAGCAGGGGAATATATAGACCTTCTTTACCCCTATTATTTTATTTTTTGCCATGTTGAGGAATTCTGTCTCCCTCCAGTCAAAAACAATAGTGATGTTTTCAAAAAAGAAGGCAAGTTCCTCTGTGTGCTCTTTAAAACTGACTTTAAGAAAACTAGTTTGGAGTCAAATGAAGACCACTACTCAAAACTTGAAGCCTCTAATGCACAATCACCTTGTATCTAGTAGTTAAATATTTGAAATGAAACATATTTGCATATTCATAGGTTTTATATTTTTAATGAGGGAGAAGTAGCAGATGCTCCTTTTAAGGATGTTTATAATTTAAAGCAGAGGATTTTTATATGTCCTAAAACATGTGAGGGATCTTTAAAGAGCAAGTATGGGCCAATAAAACCATATTAACAAATAGATGTATTACTGGAAAACTAATGAGCCCTCTGTAGATTTTCATGTTTGAATGTTTTTCCAAATTTGACTCACAGTGGATTAATTATGATTTTTTTTTTGGTACTGTAATCAATCGAAAAAAGGACTTTCACTTCATGTGAAAACAAAAGTTAGAAAATTGCATGAGTCAGTATTTAGCATCGGCACTGTTATTACATCATTCATTACATTACATCATGTGCAGAAGGATCTGTATCAGCTTTTCTTATCTGGAGATAAAGTTTTTCCCTAATTTTTCTTCACAAAACTACTCAAGGTCACGTCAAGTGTCATGACTTGGAATCAATATTGTTTTTAAGCTCTACCTCTGTAGCTTTGGCTTCAGTTTATTGCTGTAAAATAAGTCTTCTCACACACACACAGACAGCAGCAGGTTTTCCTCTAGGGTGACTTTTTGTTTTGCTTCACTCATTTTAACCCCGTACCCAAAATGAAAAAAAAAAAAGTTTCAACCAGAAAGTGCACGGTGTAATAAAGCAAAAGTCTAAAAATTCCCATTGGGTGATGTTAAAGTTCAAGATATGTCAAAATGTCATCTACTGTACGTCTGCTGCTTGTGTCCAATAAATGCAGCCTGGAAAAAAAACCTAAAATGTGAGAGAGTAACGACAGATGATTTGTGGCTTTGCATTGCATGTTGAATCACATATATATTTGCCCTGCATACAGTGGAGCTCATATCAATATAAGGTATTGTTTGTATGTACTGAGTTAAATGAGGGGTTAGATTATATAGCTTTATTGAGATTGTGCAATTAAGTTTGTAGCTATTATACACAATGCATTAACCCTTAAACAGACAATGTGCACCAGGAGATACAGAGTCGTGTTAGGATGATTGGTTGTTTAATTATGTGCCTTCAATTGGTAAACTTGAAGCTTGTGGTAGGTTTTTACTTTATCAGAAATAATAAAACTAGTATGTGATATTAATAACAAGGAAAAGCAAGAATGTATCACTTCTATTTATTAAATAAAACTTTCAACTGTCATGTTTTATACCTTAACAGGAGCTTTTATTAGTTGTATCTCCACCAGGATAGTCATACAATCATAAAATCCAAAATGCATCATAAAATATTTGTGGAAATGTTTTACTTCAGGTGCAATGAGATAACATGGCATCATCAAATTATGTTTTTTTACATCTCATTTTCCACTCCTGCCTGTTTAAGGGTTTAAATGACAGTAAAGATTATAGGACACTATTCAGAGATGCAACAGTAATATTAGTGATCAGTGCCTTTGTATATGCAAACTAACTAAAAACTATTTAAACAGTCTAAAAAAAGTAACAAAAAAGTAACAAACTAAAACAATCTAAATAATTATAGGTGTAACCCGAGTTAAAAATGTGCAATATTGGGTTGTAATAATAAATAGTAACAGTAAGAAATCCTTAGTAACAGTAAACAAGTGCAAACAGGCAATTATAGGCATAATGGCAGTGGTGGTCAGAGTGAGAGAGCACATACTTTGAAAAGTCACTTCCTGTATTGGTGGTTTAGTTGGTTGTTTATGAGCCTTGTTTGTATAGTGGGACAGATTATATCTACAGAATTAAATTGGAGACAAAACTTAACAAAAGTTAGTTTAATAGAGTAGACAATAAAAAAGTAGCAAGCGGTCAGTGGCTGAACAGGCAGCGAGAAAACATTAGATTGCTTTGACTCCATCATTAGTTGTGCAGTTTGCTCATTTTCCACAAGCTCCTGCGGGCAGTTTCAGTTATTAGAGGACCTCTGCACCAATGTCAGCAAAAACAAGTACAGCTATTGTACTTGGAAATACATTCTAATTAGCTGTGGTTTCCTTTGTGTAGTCAGACACAGTCATAGCACACAGCATGCAGATATCATGGAAATGACACAATATATCAGCAAATTAGTATTTAAAAAATAAGATTCTTCTGCAAATGTCTTCATTAAACATAAATATAAAATAGATAAAATATTTTGCAGTGGTGTGACAAAAATCTTCAGCTGTGAACATCTTTTCACTTTCAGTTTTCTATTCTGAGCTGTAGAAATCCACAGAGGTATAACAGAAAATAAATTGGTCTGAATTTTAAATGAGATCTAGACCGAGCCCTCGAACATAACGTCATCCCTGCTTGTTCTGCAGACACTCTCAATCTCATGATTGACGATACCGACGGTGTGACAGTGAAACAACTTGCTGTTAGCGTACCTCCAATTAGAGCTGAGTCACTCCTGATGGCATTGACTAGAGGCTGACCTGTTCCCACTGATCCAGACTGGCCTGCAGCACAGACAGAAGAAACAGACCGAAAAAAAAGAGAGAGAAAATAGAAATGAGATTAGACAGGAACGAGAAAAAGAAGGTGGAGGGGGGGAATCACGGGGGGGAATGAAAGGGTGACGAGAAATGAAGTTGAACAGATGAGGGGAACAAGTAGAGGAGGGAGGAAGTCATTAGTGCCATGAGAAATAGAAATGGAGCTGCTGAAGAGAGATGCTCAACAGAGACATGTCGAAGAGGAACAGGAATCATATAACTTAGTATTGTCAGTCAGTCAGAGCAGAGAGGCATATTCTCTGTGTGAGCGACCATACGGGAGAGATATCACAAAGGAGACTTTCTTCCCAGGTCTGTGCTACAGTAATTGCCTCATTGTGGTCATTAACCTGGTCATTACATCATCATAAAGTTTTAGAGGTAGCATCTACACAGAAAGGTGGACAATCATTTATAGTTATTTAAATAATCATTAATTTGAGTTAATTGCTATAATTGTACACCTTCACTGTGGGTCTATTGTGTTTTTGGGGTCAAGTACAGATTTCTGAAGGCTATAGAAGCTCACCCATTACATCAGAAAATCCAAATATTGCTAAAATCAGAGTCTGGGTGGAGCAAGCTGCAAACACCACAGCTGAAAACCAAACAACCCCCCTCCTTAAGCCATTCTGCCTCTATGAAGGACCATATTGATACTTTTCTAAGCTTTTAGCCCATCAAAGACAAATCTGTATATTTTACATCATTGTCAACCATTCTCCAAAGGATAATATGAGATTGATTGATTTTAGATTGATCTCCTATCTTCCAAGGAGCTATTGTTGTCTATGATTTCTGTCCACAGTGAAAATCAATGGGCAGAGACAATGGGCCTGGTCTAGGTAATCCATCATAGCGGATTCACACAACATCTTTATTATTGTGTGTAAGGTATGCCACAGCTTGTTTAAAAGGCGCCTTTTAGACTGTGCAACAACAATGATTGTGAAAGGTTATTGCAAGTCACACAGTGCGAGATGACAATAATAAAATCTGCGTCACAATCTGTGTCAATATAAGATGGCGTCTGTGAGATTGTGCACTTGAATGTCTGTTGGAAATTGTGGCGCTACGATGTAAATACAAATAGTAAATGAAAGCAGAGGCATGTCATCTGCGCTGGTTTGAAAATGTAGCAAAGTCACATTTCAGTCACGGTTCGTTTCACCTCTTGTGTGCCAAGGACAAGTTAATGTATTTTTTTTGCTAGACTTTTAAACAACTTAAATGCCACACTATTCAGGGCTTTCTGTGTGTATTCTAATTGGCTGGAGATGTGGGTCGTTGCAGCAGTCATATTGTGAGAAGTCAGTCTTAAATCAAAATTTGCCTCGGTTTGTCTTTGGTCACCAAAAGTCCACATTGGTCTCACTGGACATGTCTCACAGTATACAGTATCTCACAGTGCGATACTACATTTCTCTAATGATTGTCAGCTTTTGTTTCAGACTCCCCAAAATTGCACAGGACCCTTCAGATTTGAGGCTCTGAAAAGAAAAAGTGTCATATTTGTGGTGCATGTTTAGCCCTTTAGTTAAAATGAATAACTGCCAGTATGGTTCTTCTAACAATGGATAGTTTTCCACATGATAAACAACATGCATTTACTAGAAAAAGGGGAAAAATGAAACAAGATGGAGACTGATGACGGACAGCTAAAAGTGAAGACAGATGAAATTGTAGCTGAGTCTCATATATGTTTATATCAACAAGATATTACTATTTGATTTGATGTTTTATTGTTGTTATTACATATATTTGTAATTATTTGATTTGTTCTATGTAATCATATTATCTTCTGTAGTATTGTGTAATTTTGACATTTTTTAGGTGGAGGCTTTAAATAAGCTCATTTGGGTTTTCTGTCATTATGTCATTTTTTTGTGTAAATTTTAACTTGTGCAAAATAAACTACACTAAACTATTCATTTGCTCTTATTGTGGGTCATGAATGGTTGATGAATACTATGATCTCCCAGAGTGTTTATAGTCACTCTGTCTTGTTTTGCTCTTCTCACTAAACTCATTTAGACAGGTCACAGTAGGAAGACCACAGGTGTTTCCTACAATGACAAGTGTGCTGTGAAAAAGGGCTATTCCAGTCACGTCTCTGACACTAATGTGACAATAACACCAAATCAAACAACAAAAGTTCCCTCTGACCTGATAGGTGGTCTGTGGTTTCTGCTGCGTAGGGATTAGCTGAAGTGGAACCACAGTCGGACTGGACCAGTGGACCGGTGATGATAACTGGGCTGGTGTCTGAGTGGAGGAGAGCAGCTTTCAGAGGGCTGATGGAGTTAAAGAGGACGGCAGAAAGGCAACCTGCGAAACCTAGAGAGCCAAGCTGAGCTATCTCTGGATCCACCTCATCAGAGTCTGCAGGGATAGAGAGGAACAGGGTTATGTTTAGTAATAGACCTTAAAATCATATACTATAACATGCATCACATAATAACTCACAAAAACCTTAACCCATATACAAATCATTAAATCAAAGTATGCTGACAAGGACTAGCATAACCCTGTCTAATGTGTTAGCAGTGGCAGCGCTGCACCTGCATCAGGAACATCTCAAGGCCTCTCATCTTATTAACAACCAATTTCTTCGTCTGTCTCTGAAGGCGCCGTTCAAAAAGAGCCAAACTAGGTCATGACAAAGTAAATTACGGTGCTGTCATGTCTCTGTTACATGTCTGATCTGTTTAACAGTCACACCAGGTACACACAAACCACAAGCAGAGGTATTTTGGTTTAGAATAGCCCACCATGATGAGAAAGGTTAAACTCTATTTAATTAGACTAAAATCATCAGTATGTGCTTTTCCCTCCTCTGAGTCTTCAAGTGTTTTTATTAGAGCAGCTTGACTTTAAATGGCCAAGGAGAATCAGAGACAAACATCTAATTGTTGAACAGTGTAATAAATCTTTATGAAAGAATGAGAGCACTGTACTACACCGTTGCAGCTACTCCTGAACAAATAATACTGCAATGTGTTACCCAAGAGGGAATATATTATTGGTCCAAAGAAAATAAAAAATAATTAAGAGGCGAAACAAACATTGACATCATCAATGCACTACACAGTACATCATCCCAAAAGAACAACCTCGACGGTGCGATGACTTTAATACAATGTCTCCCAGTAGGAGAGCCCTATGTGAGAAGTTTGAGAAGTTGCTCACACTGTATATAAGTACAGAAGCAAACAAGAAAGAAAAAAAAGGCCTCTTTGTTGTGGCAATAAAGCAACTTTCTTTTCTACTTGCATCAAAAAAGTACTGCTGTTATGTTATATAAGTTTTTTTTTGGTTTGTGAAGTATGGATTTAAAACCACACAGAGCCCTAAAAGCCTGGTTTTAAATCAAACTGTGGACTTACCTGAAATACCAGGTAAAAAAAAAATGAGTCGCAAAAGGGAGTCTAAAAGCTCCACTGGAGGGCAAATGGAAGCCAGATGGACAATAACAATGCTGGTCCTTTATTCAGTCTGTCAGTCATTTCACCATTTTGATCCAGACAAAAATAACTAAAATATACTATTGGATGGATCGCCTTTACATTTCATGCGATACCCTAATATTTCCTCTAGCACCACCATGAAGTTTACATTTGGTGATTTTGGGTAAAATGTCTCAACAGCTACTGTGAAATTTGCTGCACTGATTCGTGTCCATCTCTGAAAAAAAAAAAACTGCAACAACTTTGATGACTTTACTGTGATGAAAGTTTGGAAAACCTAATCTCTGACCATCTCAGTGTGTCTGAGTGCCTCGCAGCCTGCAAAAAGACCCTATTTAGGTTTCTGCAGCTGTCTCACTCACCACTCACTCTGCCTAGAACCAGCGACCTGACGGCATTGAATTCCACATCGGATGTCAGGTTGAAGTCTTCTCTGATGTTCTGGTCAATCTGAAAGGAAATGAAAGATATCACTTGAAGATTAGTTTCACCTCAACAGCACTGCTTGGTAAATACTTTAAACATTCAACTGATAGTACATCTGAAAATGTTAGAAGCTGAGGACTACTACTAGCAGGATTGAGGATGATAATTAAAGATTTTGAAGTGTATTTTAATAATAGGTAGATTCTTGATGTGTTGACGAAGAAGGAAACCACCACTGACACGTCGCACTTGTATATTTTAAAGGTTTTATTACAAAAGAGAACAGTGTCAAACATCCAATCTTGAGAGAGTCCTGGTCCCAATCTGAATCTCTCTCCCTACTCCAATTCTTACAATACTATATATAGTTCCTAAAAAACTCCACCTTCTAAACAAAAAGTCAATCTGGAAAAACAGCCCCTGTCCCCTCATTTATGACTAGTTTTAACAAATGGTCAGTCTGGAGAAATAGCCTCTGACTCATCCTTTATGGCTAACTTTAATCTTTAACCTAAGTAAACATCTGTTCAAGTGTCACAGAATTTCCCAGAACCAAGGACCAAGGCAGAACCGACACCTCAATTTCTCTGTATCTAGTTATTACAGTGTCTTTAGCTCTGATATTTGATTTCCAAAGTCATGAAGTCATGAAGTTTCTATTTCAGAAAATCTCGCACAGAGGCTGCGGATAAACATTTACCACTGTGCTATCAAGAGTGTGGCTATACAGAGGGTCGTTAAAACAGCTGGAAGGATCATCGGGACTGAGTTGCCGGACATCACAACCATCTCCACCTCCCGCTGCCTGTAGCTCATGCATGCTTTTTATTTTTATTGCACTTTATTGAATTGAATCTTGTTTTCTTATTTTAGTATTGCATATTTCTTACCATTATTATTTATTATTCTAGAGATGCTGAGCTGTCTCGTTCTTGTAACAATGACAAATAAAGTACTTATAAATAAAGTCAGATGTCAGATAGTTTCAACTGTGTATCATCAGGATAGGGTGTGCCACATCATGATTAAGCAAAGATTATTATTATTGAATCAGATGCCCAAAAGTTCAACATCATCTTCAACAGAGAACGACTTTAAGAGCTTTTTCTAAACTATCAACCACATTTCTATGTCTACTGTCTGAGTGCAGCTCAGGCTTTTATTATCTCTGAGTGTTTTGCTGCAGTCTTCTCACAGTTTCCCCCAGTGATTGTTAAAATGGACTGACAGAAAGTCTACTGTGAACACCAGGCTGACTCTGTATTTAGTATAGACTGAGGAGAATATTGTAACCTGATGTGTGTGTGTGTGTGTGTGTGTGAGTGAGTGTTTTACCTGCATAGACACAGCATCTGTCAGTCTGCTGATAGTAACAGTATGTAGCTGGCCGTTGGCGAGGTTTCTCACTTTGCTGCTCAGGATCTCTGCATCTTTGCTGCTGTCCAGTTTGTATCTCACCTCCAGCTTGTCTGTAAACACACACATCAACTAAACAATGCACTTGTACGTCCGTTAAGCACAGCGAAAGACCATATTTACTACATTTCTAAAGAGCAAAATCCTATTATTTATTGTTTTGTGGCCTATAAGTAAAGAAATAAAGACTGTAATTAATAAATATGCAGAAATTGGAGCTGTACAGGCACACTACAGTGTTTATTAGGATTACAAACAATATCATTGGGCATTTCTGATCTTTATATTTGAACAAGCACTTTCAATATTCAAGATTTCAACTTCTAAATTAATAAAATAAACATTTAATTTGCCTTAATTGCTAGCAGCTGAATAATTCACCAAAAAATGAATTCAATATTTGGAGAATTAAGGCTAAGTTTTACCAATAAAGGTATCCAGAATCAAGTTAATTTATATGATTTTCACATCATTTACGATGGATAATTTCATTCCTTTCACATGAATACCATCTGATGTCTGCAAGCTGTGTGGATGAGAGTGAGACACATTGGAAAGTTAGGATTTCCTGGAAAGCAGAGCAGTGCAAAAGCGCAAGTTTTTAACATTTTTACTTCATATGAGCATATCTTGGATAATAATTGTGAATGTTAATAGTCTAGTCTAATAGTCACCTGACAAGGAAAGGAGAGTTTGAGAGTCTTGATTCCTGCATTATTCATATTTTTCAGAAATAATTATTTTCAACACTTACTGATTACTGTTTGTTCAACATGCATTACAGCAGAACAGACACAGAAAAGTGGGAGGAAGCTTTCACACTGTAATGACCACGATTAAGAAGTCACAGGAGGTGACTACAGAGCTGAGAGACCCCGATGACTCAGCTGACATGGAGTTACCTCAGCTAACTTGTAGGTGTTTGGAAAAGTTGGAGATGGCTGAACTTTTCACCTTTTAACAACATCAGATTTCCAAATGTCCTTGTTTTTCTGCTAAAAACATTTAGTTCATATAACAACAATTTATTCTGGTGAGTTAAAAGTTCAGCAAGCATAATTATCTCAAAAGTTTATTAGTTTTCTTTGGTGCTTACCAGTTTCATACTGTTTGAGAATCAGAGGCTCTGACATTTGAAATCTGAGAGTCAGCTCGTAAAAGCAACCTCTAATCCTCCTTTATCATGCAAGATAATTACCACAATATCCATGTATATTGCTGCTTTGTCTTTAATTCTGGGCTTGATATTAAATAGAGTTCAGTAGCTTCTGAGTGCAATACATTTGGCAGTTGTCTCTTCAGCCTTTGATGTGAGAGGAAGGCATCTCTACCTGACAAAGAGTCAATTTGGTCTCAAATCATACTCTTTTTTGATATGCATTAATGACAAAAAATTTTAAAGGGGGCATTTGCTAGTCTTTGAGAGAAACAGAGTAACTATGCAACTGAAAGGGGAGATATTACTAGGAACTGTGATATATTTAAAGCACATTGAGTTGCCATTGTGTATGAAATGCGCTATATAAATAAAACTGCCTTGTCTTGCCTTAATGATATATATGCATATTGCTGTCTGTAGTCATGGCTTACAGCAGGAACGTTGTCAGAGGAATGCACTAACAAGGAGAACATCTGCTCACAGCTACGTTACAATACAGCAATAATGTAACTTTAACAAAAGAAAAAGAGGGACAACGATTTTCACGTTCACCATGATTAAGGAACTAAATTTAGATTAATGACTTAACATTCAAATAAATTGGAAATGAAGAAAACTACTAAGTCAGACATAGGGCTAAAATGTAAATGTTGATGGGCTAAAACCACCAGAATGACATGGTTAGCAATATATATTTCTTACTTTCTTGCACACACAAGTTATTTGGCTCTTACTGATGTGGATCTTTAAAAAGTGGGTCCTAAATATATATTGTAAGAATCAGCGGTGTGGCTCACTGATGTATTTATGAGTTGTTTTTGGGCAAAACTAGCTCTATAGCACAGAGGAATAACTTGCAGTATATTATGAAGTTTTTGGCAATAAGAAACATATACAATATCACCAGACTTTATGATTATGAAAGAAAACGCGTGTATAGTTATAAGGACACAATTTGCTTGTTTAAAACTTTAAGGTGACACTTCAACTGATGAAAGTGCAATTACACTATTGCTAACAACACAACAACACATCAAACGGGCTTCTCCATGTGTTAGCGCTGAGTTTTATCACCAAAAGAAACCTGTTCCAGAGTTTTAATGAGGTGTATTCAGTTTAATACAGCTACCTGTCGACTACCTGATCACCGTGGTAACTCTAATGACCTGCTCGCTATCACCATCCTCCAGTCTGGGTTATTAAAGCAGCCTATTTACAGTCTATTTACAGCTATTCTAGGTGGAATGCCACTTATAATAGGTTTATCAGCTTCTTTTCCTTCTCCAATTCAAATGACCCCACTTGCCACTCGTCTGGCTGAACTCACGACAAGTTGATTAAACACTGCAGTGAACAGTGGGCGATGAGAACTGGATAAAAGAAAGGAGGATGAAAGAAAAGGAGTTGGAACATAAGAAGAGAAGGAGGGTGACGAGGAAGCTTAGTTTAGGAGCCTCAAACAGCTGCAATGTCTGTGCACATATCAGTGCTTTCAGTTTATTGTTGATCAGCAGGGATGTAATGTAGCTGATGCATAATGCAGTGAAATGTCACTTTAACTGCTTTGAAAATGCACCAAAACAACTATTTCAAAGTACTGGATAAGCCTTTTTAAATTAGTAAGTTGTTAAACATACATAGGCGTACATTTTTAACTTATGTTAGTGTTATTTTGATGAACATTATTAGTCTTAAAATCTGTCACCCTGCTTATACAGTCAGAAATGTTAGTTTGTCTTCAATGTGACATCAGTTATTAACCTTTTTTATTATTTAAATTTCGAGTTGGAATAATTACACTTCATTACATAACCAACAGTAACGAGGCTTTACACGACCCCTTCTCACAAAAGATCACAAACAAACAGCACAAACTCTGAGAAAAACAAATTAGGTTTTTAAGTTTTCATAAGGAAAAAAAAAAATCTGCTTCTTTCATGTTAATTCAGATCACTCATTAGTTTATGGGAATTAAAACCCTTATTGTCACAGTTGTAGCAGCATCATCGATGGTGCTACATGAGCCAAACCAGGTGTCTAGATACAACATAGTGAACATCAACAGAGAAAAATACAATACATGTGCTTTAAGGGGATCTGAGTGCTCACCATGTTTGTTGAGCAGCAGAGCTATGTACTCTCTGTAGTAGGAGCCGACATAGAGGAGCAGAGCTGGACTCTGGCTGGTCCTGAAGCTGAGGGAGATGTTTTCTGCTCTCAGTGTCATGCCAGAGTGGATGAAAGAAGGCAGGGCGTTGCTACTCTTGTTTAGCATCAGCTCCTTGAAGGTGTAGCTGACGGATGTTCCTGGCTTGAAGCTGGCTGAAACCTCTGCAAGAAGGGAGATAGCGTGTCGGAGCTTGTTACAAACTTTTGGTAATAGAAGATGTCTCATTCGTAGCTGTGTAGGACAGATGGGAGGTGTATGCTTGAATCTGGTTGTCAAAAGTTGAGTTTGACTTGCTGTTCTTTCTCACATTAAAGTTTTTTTTCTTAACCATTTTATCTGTATTTTGCTCAGACCCTAGAACTTTTTATCTTGTGCATACTGCAGAGTCACTTAACATTTCACTTTGCTACGCAGAAACAGCATAACAGTCAGGTTTGCATTTAAATTTGCATACATCTTCACACTGCATCTAAGTAACATCTCATCTCACAGGGGGGACTGTATGGTAGCAGTGACTCAAGTGCTGTATGTAGAGCGCCTCTGCAGCACTGACAGCACCTAATTAGTGAGCTGTTGAAAATGCAGCCATAGAAAAACCAGCTGACAGGCGAAAAGAACAATGTGAAATCTGGCTGCTAATTATAACACAGTCATGAGTTGTGACTTGTGTAGCAGATACAGTATACCTGTGGAGCTCCAGCCAACACAGCTGGGCTTGTTATTAACTGAATATCCGACACATCGACATAATTAAAGGACAGGACAGGTCTAAAAATCCGTTGGCATCAAACAACTTGTAGTTACGTTTATGCCATCGAGGAGATGTAGTAATGCACTCCAGAACAAACCATAAGATACATATATGTTTTATTATGTGACAACACTGTGGTCAGTCTAAGATCATGGTTTGGGTTAAAATGATCACTTGAAATGTGGTTTGTACTTCCTTAAAGTTACATAACCTTTGTTATCATGGCAATAGTAAACACCACAAAGTTATATATTTTTTTAAAAAATGCTCAAAGGTTGGAAACATGACACTTGTAATTGGAGGTGGGAGGCGTACAGAGGTCCACATTTTGCCATGCAGCTATCTATCCATCCACCCGACCCACCTCCTCCTCCTAATAAGGCAAAATCATCTCATCAGGTCACAGTAACATCATCTGAACTGTGTCATAATTACTGCACCCACTAGGTGACGTAAACCACAGGTTGTTTATTGCCAGCTTGATATTTAGACCTATACTGTTGTTTTTCTTGTGAGGACAGGCTGACAGCTGTTACTGTGCTGACACGATGACTCGATGTTCCAGTGATAACTTCAATAATAAGAACTTGTGATGTGCAGTACTTGGATTTAAAAAAATAAATAATCCAATGCCTCAGATCACAACAATCTGACAAGCTGTCTCCGTCAGGATACCCAAGCAGGTTTACTTGGATATGTTGACACTTTGGTGAGATAAATAATTGCTGCTACAAGTTCTTTCTTTGTTCAGATGCTGCAAATAGAAAATGATTTTGTTGTCTTTAACCTAACTTTTTACTTAATTAACCTCAGTTAGAAAAAAAACATCTGTAGCACACATTAGTATTGCATTTTATAAAGGTTTACAGACTAACATTTTTTAACTACAACATGCTTTAGTGAGATTTTGCAACATTCAGGCAAAAAACACAAATGTGGGAGTGAAAGGTTGAAACAAGATAAATAACCAGCCAACCATAAACTTAATAAACAGCCTCAAGTTATACTGTGTATCAAGTCTCCCAGAGGATGAAGATTATTAGCAGCTACAGATGGGCCATTCTGCCGAATTCGTGCCTTTTTCATCCTCAGGACATTACATGCATTCATATCCATGATAATTGTCTGTACATTATATTATACATGTATAGTATTATATTATTAAGCAAGGTGTCGTGCACTTTGTCCTCATTACAATTTAAAGATATACCATGTAAAACCGTAGCAGAAACTACCTTACGAAATAGGATTTTCACTCATCCCCACTCTCTAACTCTCTTCATAAAATTGTATTGTGTGACTCTGTTTTCAATTTAGTCATAAAATAAAATGTCTTATTGGGAATTTATAATATCTCAGTTGAATTATACATTTTAGCTGTGTCCCCAGGTTTTCACTCAGTCCTATTACCCTGACACATCCCCCCTCTAAAAATGTAGCATATTCCACAAGTCACATGATCATTTGGAGTTTTCTGAAGGCCACGAGAAGACCACAAGTAAAATCTCTCACTATGTTTTCTGTATTTTTGATCATATGACTGAGAATGTCAGTCTCAACATTCAGTCCTGTTACTTAATTTTTTCTTAGATGTTATCATGTTGTAATTAGGGTTGCAAAGGGGTGGAAAGTTTCCGGTAAATTTCCGGAAAGTTTCCGGTAAATTTCCATGGGAAGTTAAGCTGGGGAATTTTGGAAATATTCCAAATTGGAAACTTTCCATGCGGGAATTATGGGAATTATGGGAATTTATGGGAATTTATGGGGATTAAATGGGAATTTATGGGAACTGAGGGTAATTTAGTGGAAAGGTATCATCATTTGATTGATTAATTGGATAAAAAAAGTCCACCCCTTCATTAAAAAACATTATTTTAAATTGACGATAAAAGAAGGTGCACAATGTCGCTTGATGTCCCTGAGCTGTTGAAGTTATATTAAATTATACAATTATTTATAATTTAATATTAAAAAAACAACTAAATGTTATTATTCTTAATGGTTTCACACACAACTCTGAAAAAATACAACAATGTGTCTGTGAAGCTACACATACCTGAGGGGGATGTGTCTAATGTATCCTGGTGGAGATACAACTCATAAAATCCAAATATAAAAGATGTTTTTAAAACTATTAGTTATTGTTATTTACTTAGGTGCAAATGATATAACTAGTAACATCAAAGTTCCACTCCTGTCTGTTAAAGTGATATTTGCTGTATAAATTGTGGTTTATTTGGTTTTGATCAGTTTTATTTTTTCCAACATACGGCTAAATATAGCACTTACACATAAAAATATCCCTAAATATATTCCCATATAATGTCATCAAAACCACAGGCTCAAAAGTCTGGCTTCAAGTTGTGTGCTCTGGGCTCAAAAGTGTGGTCTAGGATTGTAGAAATCATCTGTGCATGTGATGGAGGAATGCACAGTGCATGTAGGGGGCGTGGTCTCAGATAGCAAAGATATTCAGCTGTACTGCATGATATCTGGTTGTTTTAGTCAGGATTATGCTAAAATATTATTTTACACAACTATATTTAAGTTCCCTAATAAGAACATACCTTCAGTTTAGTAAATTCCCAGTTTATTCCTGTTAATTCCCGTTAATTCCCATGGAAAGTTTCCAAGTTTGAAAATTCCCGGAATTTTGCAACCCTAGTTGTAATATACTTGGAGGTGCTTTGTGATCTCATGCTATTAGCATTAATGACATCAGGCTACATTTCATGTATTTGCTAAATGGCAGGAGCTTGACCATTGCACATTCTGAATTGATAAAATGCATGTTTTTAGATATGGTGATGAAAAAAGATCAATAATTAAGTTTAATTTTTAAGAGTTACAACATGCACCATGGCACCAATTCGGCAGACTGGCCCATATAACAAAGATGTGAGTTTGTAGTGGTGGGGTATGCACCTGTATAACCTCAGAGCTCCTGTGTATATATATATATTTGTGTATATATATATATAGTGCATGGGTGTTAAATTATTCAACTGTGTGTTTGTCTTCGTGACCTCTTTTAGTGTGCATGGCCTCTCCTTGTATCTCCAAGTGTGTGTTTTTATTTATAGACCACTTTCAGGTGCTGCACTGTAAAATATTCAAGAAAGATTTCAAAATATGTCATCACTCGTGGCTGAGTTGTGTGTTGCTTTTGAAGTTGTTTTTATATAAAGTCAGCTTGTTAGATTTCTGAACATGACATCAAGTTGACTTTATCATACACGCTTTGTAAGGTTTAAAACTCACCTATTAACTGTGTGGGTGGAGATGTGGGAGAAGATTTAGGGAGATTTGGAAACACTACTTGGAGTTTAGAGTAATTTAGCAAATGTGTTTGTATCTGACTGAATCTATATCTGGACCGCTTCCTGCTGCCGTATCTTCGCTGATTAGCCTACTATGCAAAAAATGTTTAAATGAGTTTGCTTTGGGGTAAAACATGAAAAGCCAACTAAAAGCAAATTTGTTCACAATGACCTACATTTATAAACTGGAAATTGAAGTTCTTTATATTTAAATTCATGTGAGTCATTTCAGTTACACATGGCTAATTATGCAGCATCTCTACCTCTGTCGCAGAAGACTCCGGTGTAAGCAGAGGGGCCGCAGTCGCAGGAAAAGCTGTTGGGTCTCTCCACACAGCGGCCGTGGTTCTGGCAGAGGGAGCCATAGCTGCTGCAGTGGCCCGGACATCCCGCCTGAACTCCAGGTGTGATCTTGGCCCTCTCCTCCAGATCCAGGGTGACACCATTCAGCTGCAGAGCACGAATACAACCCCGAAAGCCCTTCTGTCTAGATGCTGTTCCTCCTGAAGACACACAAATGAAGCACTTAAAAGTTTTATCTGTTCATCCTTTCTTTTTCTGTTTATGATTCTATGCAGGTTACATAGCTGCAAATGATCATTATTTCATCATTCATCATTTTCATATACTCCATTGATGATTTTTTGACTAAATTGGTAATATTTTAGTCGATAAAATATCAGAAAATAGTTAAAAAGTACCAATCACAGTTCCCCAAAGCACAAGTTGAAACTGATATTTAATTTACATGGTGGATTATATGAAACAAACAGATGAAAATGTTCTCAAAATGTTGAACGAGAGAATATTTGGCTGATAAATGAGATAAGCAATTAACCAATAATGAGAATTGTTTTTGATTAACTTTGTTATTTCATGAATTAATCCAACTTTATGAGTCTCTTTTTAATTGCAGAAGATCTTGGACGACTTGTGTTAGACTTTTTTTTCTTTTAAAACTATTATTCAACATTTTATGGACAAAATGGTTAATTGAATAATTGAGGAAGTAATGATAATCAATTATCAATGATGAAAATGATTGTTAGTTTTTAACGTTCCTCAAAAATGATTTTGTTTGGTGGAAAAGAGTTTGAAACACTGTGATCTATGTATATCTATACAGTAGGAGGGCTTTCAGTTCTTTAATGTGTCATTTTGAGTATTTACATTCATGTGTTATGAAAACCAACCATATTATGAATCTATCACAGTGAACAGCAAGTCTATATGATTTTCTATTTCCAATTTCCATCATTATTTCATGGTAATGCAGCCTAAGTGTTGATTTACTTGACAGGTCTCAAGTACTTCACATAACAGTCATATAACTTTATGAATAAAATATGCAAACATGAAGTTCTTGTTTGGATTATGTAACTTAAGCAGCTCTGTTCATACTGTACAGAAATGAATGGAAAGCAAATCCCATCATCTCTGTGATCAAATCTAGATGTGACCCTGACTGATATTTTTATTATTACTGTTAACAGCTGAACCCACTTTGCACCTTCACAAACAAAAATTTGTCACCAAGCTCACGCTGAATTTTTAAAAATGATGAGGTGATGAAACACAATGAAACACAAACTAGCTGGTGAAAAATTCATGAAGTTGACTTTTTATTGGCTGTCTGTCAGCTCGCTGGGCACCGTGATGATTCTCGCCATCTTGAAAGTTGGTGAGCTGTCAGTCTTTCTGACAGCCTCCTTGTCCTGCCTAGCTGTCTGACTGTGACAGGAAAACACTTTTTTATTTTATTTTTATGGACAGAATTTAAACTCCAAAATTATTGTTTTCTGACTTTCTGCATTACAGTCTCTAACTGTCCTCAGAGTTCAGACTCTGCAACATTATAATTGTCTCAGACTGCCAAACTGGCATCCTCAAGACTTGTATAATGGGATAAACAGCTTTCCAGGACTGCAGAGTTGATGAGGTTCATAGCATGGCCTGCTAGTTTCATCAGGAGCTGTCAGAAAGAGGACAAGCTTAACTAATGGACCGGGTTAAAACACTGTTTCAAGGTTACTGCAATGAAACTGACCACTACAAACTTTTCACTGCATCACCCTGAGGATAATTCAGGAATTTTCACTCAGTTTATGTATATAGATGTATTGTTTCTATTAACTCGGCTTGTGAAGCTGAATGGGTAAAAAATGATCTTAACACAGTCAGGGGAAGGATTGTTATAGGTTGATTGAACTCACTTGAATCTGTCAGTACCAATGTGGATCAACAAGTAACCAGAGCTTAGCTTTAATCTGCAGTTTTGCTGAAGTGTATAGTTTTTCAGACAATCTGTTTTTCTCAGGAGGAGCAGAAGAAACAAAGATGTAAAGTTGCCACCTCCCATGGGGTCAACAAAATTCTACTGTACAGTCATTGTGTGTTTGATGTGCAAAAAAACTAAAGAATATAAAGAGAGTTAATGAAAGATAAAGAAAGGAGGGCAAAGACAGAATATTGCAACAAGTCAAGAAGCTCTGAGGTAAAACAAGAATAAAAACAGTAACGCCAACTCTTGATAATGACAGCTGAGGCTGATATGTCTTCCAGAGAGAGATCGTAACTATGCGTAGAAAGAGAATGCATGAATATTGTATTGTTGTTACCTTTGTTGGAGTCTTTAAAAGGCTGCTTTGAATTGCATTACAAAAATCCAAACCAGCCCTGCCACAGCACACATACACGCACCTATAAATAACTGGCTGTTCAGCTGCAGGTGGATGTGCCCATCAGCGGGGGCCTCCTGTGTGGCGGCAGGGAGCTCGTCGAGATGGAGCGACGCCTCTTTAACATTCCTCTCGGCGCGGATGCGATGCCACTTGTTGTCATTCAGCGGGAAGCCAGCCTCCACGTGAACCGCCAGCGGCCCGTTACCCACGTCAAAGGAGAAGAGGACCTCTGTGGAGGCTGCGTCAGGGAATAGAGAAGCACAAAGTCGAGACTTACTGTGAATATTTAACAACCTTCAAGTACATTTTTACTTCCCATCCATATTGTCTTCTGCATGTTGACTTGTTCCAGCTGTGGAGAGACCAGGTGTCAATAGCCCAGACATTTTGTGCTTTCTATACCGTAATTCATGACTTGGTTTATGTGAATCTGTAAAGCATAACACAAACAGGACAAGATGGAAACACAAAGAAGAAAAAGACAAAAAAGAAAACTCTCTGCAATTTTCTAGTCAGCTCAAATCACAGTCAATATTGCTTTAAAATGTTGCCAACAAGCCATATTTTCACACTGAGCCGGCGCACATTACTCACTGATTTACTTGAACATAAAAGGCCCACTTTCTCTTATTGCCCCTTTTATCTTGTTACCCTTTTACCAAGGACCAAGCTCATTTTGAAGCCTTTATTCCCAGGAAGAGTAACACCATCTGTGAAGGCAACAAGATGAAGTTATTTTTTGCGAAGGGGAGCGCAGAGCCGGTTGACACATTGACACCTAAGGTGCACCAGAAGTTTGAAAGAAAGAAATATATTCACACTGAAATCATTTCTCGCTAAAGTGATGCAAACACAAACTGTCGCCCAACAGCTCACAAGGATGTGACACTAAAGAGCAGCTGTTGTTATGACAACCAGCTACAAAGACAGAGCGCTACTATGGCCAGCTACAAGGATAGAGCTCTTATGACCAGCTACATGCATTGTGCACATAAATGGGATTAAAGCCCCTGAAAACTTCACTTCAAATCATAAGTATTTCTACAGTATATAAGATTACACTTTTAACATTTTAGTTTTTCATGTTTTTGTTTAGCTTTTGTTTGTATTTCTCTCATTTTAAGTTTTTATTTGGTATGTCTCACCATAAGAGGGTTTTTTGTTAGTTAATGTTTTAATTTTGTTTAATTTTTTTCTTGTATTATGTATTTTTTTCTTTTATGTGCAGTAAAAATGAAATCTTAAATCTAAAATACACAGGATTAAATATTAATAAGCAACAATTCAAATCAAAGGAAACATCTTAAGGTGTTATTTATTAAGAGTTTAACACTCGACTAATCTACTACACCAGGACTGTGTGGCTGTAGTCTGACCACATTTTTTTTGATGGTGTCCAAACAGCTACCAAAAGTAATCAAATTTGGATTAAAATATAACTAAATCCTGATTGGCCAGGGAGGCGAGCACAGAGTTAAAAGGAAATACAAAAATATCTAATGAGAAACAACCAGAACAGTTCTAAGCTTGGTAGAAAACTGTGTTCAAGTAGGGCGTGATTACTCACAGTAAGAAGCTGATTGAGAAAATACATTTTCAGAGCCTTTAGACCTGACTTCTTTATCCTCACAGCTACATTTCTGCTGGAGTAACTTGATTTCTTTGCAGTTTATATTTTTGAGACATGGGAAGTATCACTGTAGCAGGAAGAAAGGTGATGTGTGTCTTCGTATAAATCTGAAATTCAGACATATGTACTGCATACAGTGAGAAAAACTGCATTTTCTCACTACTGAGCCTCTCTTTCTCTTGTTTATCAGTAAAATAAATTAGGCTGCAGCTTCATATATTACAAACAAACTTCAAATATGCCAGCACTGGATCAAGGGGAGAGATCTGACGACCAGCTGCAGCCTTAATCTGATTTCTTTTTGCAATCATTTGTCTGTGTGTGTGTGCATGCAAGCATAATCTATCATATGGAGCCACCTGTATATCATTTTCTAGCAGGACCAGTGACAATCTTTGGCACTTAATCAAGAGGTGTTAAATAAATGGCAGCTACAACAGCATGTACTATGTGAACTGCCATAAAGTATTACAGTATGATGATATTTTAACACCAACACACTATAATGATACAGAGAGCTCTAAAATCTGGTGGCTATAAAGGAAATGCACTGCAGCGGCGAGGAGCAAAGACACTCCATTGAATTCCCACTGGAGGAAAAATAACTGATGGTGTTTGCTGGAAAAGTGCATTTCTTTCTTTGATTTCTTTCGAGAGGGACTGAGGTGGAGTTCCATGAAAGGCTTGTCACCTCCAGCTGAGTTCAATCCAGATGAAACTTTTAACTCTCGGGGATAATCCTTCATGCTTAGGTTGTACTCGCATCTAAGTGCAGTCGGGATTAGACGTCTAACCTGAGAGATTTTACTTACAGCTGAGTTCAATCCGAATAAAGTCTTTGATGCCCAAGTTTTCCAGGAAGACGCCGGAGGATGAAGTGGTTTTAAACAGGAAGGAGATGTCCGCGCTCAGCTCTCCGTGGAATGTGGGAAAGTGGAGGTACGATGTCTCTTTGTCAAAAAATGCGGCGTTCCACACATTTTCTGCAAGATAAATGAAAAAGTTTTAGTCATGGTGAGGACTACATGATGATTGATTTTTGAAGTTTAGCTGATACATGTTTGGTGTGTCAAGTTTGGTGAGTACAGTACTGAGACATGACACACACACACACACACACACACACACACACACACACACACACACACACACACACAAACACACACACACACACACACACACACACACACACACACACACACACACACATCATTTCAACAAAAGCATGCACAAGGTGACATTGAGGGCTCTTGGCTGGACTTACTGTCTCCATGGCAACGGAGTGGTCCAACCCTGTATGCGCTTTCTGAGCCTGGCCGATGGACATCGCCCAGCACCAGAGACCTGACAGGGAGGGTCTCCTTATGGGTCAGTAGGCCTGAGTCATTAGCCCTGGAAGGTAGTGAGAGGGTGGAGCGGAGGAAGAATGAGAAGAAGAAGAAGAAGAAAAAGAGGCTGAATTTAAAGGAGAAACCAAAGACTAGAGGGGAAAAATAGTTTTATATCAAGCAGTGCAAGGACACAGATAAGAAAGAAGGTTTAAAATAAGTTTGATTATCATGATCATTAGTGGCACTAGATGAAGGAAAGAATAAGAAGAGAAAATCAAAACAAAGAGAAGAGGGATTTTAAACTAGATACACACAAAATGTCTCATTGTACTGGGCATGTTGACATCAATATCACAATAGATTAATCTGCCAAAAGTACTCTGATGCATTAAATGTGTTAAACTATCAGGGCTTAATTCCTCAGGTTTTGATAATAATGAAGGAACAGTACCATTCTGTGCGGTCTGCGTCACAGTTGCAGTGGTGTTTGGGGTCAACACAGTTCTTCTGCAGGCCGCAGGCACACTGCTGGGTGCCTGGAAGAGCCCCGCCCCAGTAAGTCTGCATCTGTCCTTCACCTGGACCCCCCATCCACCAGCTCAGCGGAGAGCCATCTACAACACAAACAAATACTCATCTTAGTCACTTGTGATGAAATGTTAATACGCTGGAGGCTTTCCCCAAAGGTAGTCACAGCTGTAAACTGTAACACCTCAACCTCCTGTTTTAAATTCAAAATATATGAGCGCCAGGCAGCACCATGATGTTGGTTCTATGTGGTGCCACAGAATATAAATAAGCCTTAAGCTGAATTCAAATGTCCACACTTCACTGTGCTTGCAGACTCGCAGACCTTGCAGACGCATTCCTGGGAATTCTGCGAATGCCAACGGCTGTCCAAAATCCACTTTTCATCAAGTCCACAAGGAGCCTACAGCAGACTTTTTGCATACTTCCAGAGAGTCCACTCAGTTTGCATACTTCACTCTAAGATATGGACCATATTTTCTTTTTTGTTGTAGAAATGTACTGATGTAGTGAGGCTAGATTATGTACATACTTAATACTGATAGCACTATAACAATGTGGATTGTTATCATTTATTAAACTAGATGGGCAAAAGTTTGTTTTTGTCCATCTACAGATTCCAAGGTCTTCTTTTGAGGATTTGCATTTCATGTAAAGCTAAAATATCTCTGAGCAATCTAGCCAGAGTTGTAGCGGCTGTGTGAAGCAGCAGACCTGCACATATCATGCATACGTTTCAAATATCAAAATATCAAATATAATATCAAAACCATTGAAAACCATTCAGAAAAAAGAATTTGAAATGAATTACAGGGTTAGGAATTTAAATTAATCTCCATAGAAACATTTAAGGTCTGAGGTCTTATCTCACAGAGCATTTTATCTGTCTGTGATCACTGTCTGTGATGTCTAAGCCTGCAAATCTGGAGGTTGGACATGTGTATTGAGCCTTACCTGGCATTTTGAGGAGGCGTGACTTCCTGCAATGGTAGGTCAGTTCCTGTTCGCAGTGCTCTGATTGGCTGATGATGGCCGCTAACTGCGCCTCCTCAGATATGTATTCAAAGTGAGCCAAGTGCTGAGTTTTGCTCAGCAAGGGTCGGACTCTAGTTAGTTCTGTGTTATTGTGCTGGATCACCATCCACGTCTTCTCCTCTGGTGGAGAGAGAGAGGGACAGAAAGAAAGAGAAAAAAACGAAGCATATGTTCATTTTTCATTTTTATGTGTGTGTGTATGTGTGTGTATGTGTGTGTGTGTGTTTTGGAATTTGGCTCAGTCAGCAGGACTGACAGGCAGGAATAGAGGCGGGATGAGAGAGAGAGAGAATGAGACGCTAGACATAAAACTGGTGTGTTTGTGTGGGTGCGATTTGATGAGTGTGTCAGCTACCTGTCATGTTGCAGTATATTAGCTGTGGTCTGATGGGTCCGCTGCCATCCACATCAATGTAATAATACCCCGATGTGTTCCCTTTGTGTTTGTACGCCTCGCAGGACTGCTCGTATATGGCTGAGGACAGAGAGAGAGAGAGAGAATGTTTTTGTTAGCCCCCTCTAACATCATTGAGATCCCACCAGGTGAGAATTCTTCTCTGTATTTTCATCTTTTGTGAGTGATCAAAGCCATGGAGTTAATTAAAAGACAGAGTATAATGCAATGGGCCCCTGGGCAAAGACAAATAAACCCCCTCCCCCTCCACTAATACACAGCATGTGCACCACTTGCAGTTATTTTGTTTCTCTTTCAGAATTTAAAAGTTTCTTTCTCAATTTGCAGATTAACTATGACTGCAAAGTGCTGCTATTTAAATGTAATTATGGTGGACAGGAAGAGAGATGCTTTCCCAAAGCTTTCTGCTACAACAGATCGATACTCATATACTCCTCCTCACATGCAACAAAATAATAATTGGGGACTGAACAAAACACTGTAGTGAACCATTGAGAGGGAAACTGTAATTCAGGTTAGTTTTCTTTTTAAAGCAGGTCTCCTATCAAACATTTAAATTACTTTAGTGAATTCTATGTAGGCATGCTGTAGCCTAAATATTCACTTGACAAACAACGTATAACATTAATTATTGAGCTTTACAGGTGCTGGTAAGTACTTTTTGTTACATTTGGTAGAGCCAGAGAAGCAAATAAGCATGAGGTCAGAGAGCAATAAAGGTTGAGAAACCCTGAATTAAAGTATTAGTTACTGTGCTGACTGTTGTGGGAACCTGAAAGCGAGTTATTGATCATCCTCGCTTCACCTTTGATTCACTTGTTAAATTTATTGGCTATATTGAAGAAAACCTTTCAGCCTTGACACATCTGCTTAAGTGTTGTGAAAACACTGTGGTTGTAATTTTTTACCTTTGGCACAGACAACAGTACTTCTCTTGGGTCTTCAAAGCAAAGTACTATTCGGTTTGGTCTGCTTTTGCAAAATAAAGTCCTTTATAGTTTCCTAAATCAAATAAACACTTACATACAAACAAAAAAAATATTGGGTGGTGAACAGGCAAGGAACTAACATCTTTCTCTAAATCTGCCTCTTGGCTATAATTGAAATCTTTCTCACTTTTCCGTCTACTTTTTAACCTCCCTAGCTGTCTTTCCCTCTTTGTGTCGTCGAGTTTTTTCTGGGCTGAGCGCTTACACAATGATGATTGGAGGAGAGAGGTTGCATCTTAGCCCGACCTTTTGCCACAACAATGTCTGCAGAGACACGACGTTAAAAAGCAGCAGGTCGTCTCATTATAGGTAAAACAAGTGCAAACATACACACGGAAACCACAGACACTATATACGTGACCTTTACATAACAAGGCATCCGCCTCTTACAGCTATGGCAGGTGGCTCCACTGTAGCCGGTGCTGGAGCAGTTACAGTGAAAGGTGCTCCATGACTGACTGCAGCTGCCTCCATGTTCACAATGACTGGCAGAACACCTGAGAGAGAGAGAGAGAGAGAGAGAGAGAGAGAGAGAGAGAGAGAGAGAGAGAGAGAGAGAGAGAGAGAGAGAGAGAGAGAGAGAGAGAGAGAGAGAGCGAGTCAGAGAGAGAGAGAGCGAGTCAGAGAGAGAGAGAGAGAGAGAGAGAGAGAGAGAGAGCGAGAGCGAGAGAGAGAGAGAGAAAGGAGAGAGAGAGAGAGAAAGGAGAGCAATCATTTAGCCTTTATCCAAATCCTCCCCTTTACCTTTCCTCTTGTTGTAGAAGCACCATCACTTTACAGACTTATGCTACATTGTGGTAAAATACCTGCACAATAAAAACACACAGTAGAAAAGACTGACACAGAAAATATGGATGATAATCTTTATCAATATAAATATATCTTCTTCCTGTTTTAGATATTCACAAGGTTTTACAGGTGCTAAACACGGTGTTGGCGGCTCTCTGTTTTGAGGACTGAACCCAAGCAGTCAGAGGGGGAGGGTGAATTAGAAAAAGCACAGCAACAATTAAGAGGAGAGGATGACTCACACGTTTGTAAAAAGATGTGTGAGCCTGAAACAAATATATGCTTTGGACAAAAATACAATAAAGATTAAATTTGTGAACAATTAAAATCACATCAGACATCATTAAGTGTTTGCCAAAGGTTAGCTAACAGTTAAGCTGTTTAAATTACAATTATTTTGAATTTAGCGTCAGTTCTTCCAGATGATAGAATAACATCAACTAACATCTAAAAGTGAAAACTGGAACTTATGAGGTGGGATTTGAACTCTGCTGAAGATAAATGTAATTTATAATCCACAGTCACAACCTGAACACCTTTACTTTTCACAAGATTCACAATCTAACTGTAGCTTGTTTCTGGCTGTGCTGATTAATTTATCATCATTATAAAAGGATATGTCACCCATTGCAACAGTATGGATCCCAGCAAAGTTATATGGCACAAAAGCACAAGCTATATCAGACTCTGTGGCTCTCATTGTTGGTTATATCTTTAAAAATAGTGCCTTGATCATTCTGAGGTTTCAGAACTAACTTTTGCCTACATTTATTTACATAAGAAGCACAGAGTTGAACTTTTTATTGTTTTGACTGCATGAATACCAGATGAGAGATATTCTTCCATTTCTCCTTTCAAAACAGTTGTCATGATCCCTGCAGCATGGCACTAAATGCACAGAAGTGAAGAGGTGTGTGTGTGTCTACATATGCGTGTGTGTGTGTGTGTGTGTGTGTGTGTGTTTGCTCAGAAATGAATCCCTACAACCACAGCCGAGGCAAAGACTGCCACTTTGGAGGTAATGCTTACATAAACCAGTGGATGTTTATATGTGTGTTTTCTACTGTGGACACGACATGAGAGTTAGTAGCTGTCTCCCTGTGCTGCTGAATCCAACTCACACACAATTAAACACATTTTACCAAACTCTGCTGCAGTTTTGTTTTTCTTTTCTCTCTTTCAGTGTCAATCCAGTGTCGGGACAGACGCCGAAGAGGAAGGAAAGAAAAAAAAAGACATGGGAAACAGTGATTAGAAAGAGACAAAATGATGGAGGTAGAGGAAGAGAGAGAGAGAGAGAGAGAGAGAGAGAGAGAGAGAGAGAGAGAGAGAGAGAGAGAGATCCAGGAGGGGGAATTAAGGTTGAGAGAGGGATCGAAGAAGAGGAAGGAGTGAGGGAGTAACAAAGGGGATGAAGGTGGGGGTGAATGGAGCTCAGCAGTGGCTGGGTGAATTTATTCGAAGGGGGGGAAATAAGGTCAGCAAATTTGTGAGAGATTTGCAGAGAGAGTAAATGAGAAAGAGAGGAGAGAAGCATATATTTTTAATCTTTGACTTGTTGGGGAAAAGTCTGACTCAGCAGATTTGTCTGATGGTAAAGTTTGTCTTTTAGCATCAATTTCACTGCTTTCCTTTAATCTAAAAAAACAAACAAACAAACAAACAAACAAACATGAAGACATGTGCAGCATTTTGTATTTACTCCACCACTATGTGCTTCTAAATAGCATAATGCATTAGAAAGTCTGTCGATCCATTGTTGCCTCACTTATCTGTAAAAGGGAAGAGACTTTTTCCTAAGCCACAGGGTCCCACGCAAATTTCTGTGCACGCATGATCAGTCAAGCAGCACTTATTTGGGGAAAGTACACTGTAGGTTGCAGGTGAAGGGTTTGAATAGTGTGAATCAATTTTTCAACTTGACATTTTATTGAAACTTATGCTGCTTGGTGGATAATATGTATGCCATTTGCCAGTGGGCTCTAATGATTTGGAAAAAGGTCTAATGTCATGTTCTGAGAGGAATGCGCTCTCACACAACAAAACATTAAACTGACATGGTGGAATTTGTCTTGACATTTTCTGCAATATAGAAAAATGAAAAGACATATTAGAGGCTACAGTTTCTTCATTATTTGATGATAAAGAAATGTCAAGAACATTGATTCTATGCAGTGGTGGTAACAGACCAACAGACCTTTCAGTGCACAAATCTGTATTGGTTCAACAGTTTTAGTCCCCATGCATTTTGAACTTCTATGGCTTTAACATCCTTAAAAATATTAATGCACAAGCTATTAACTATAACTATACTAAGATGCAAAAATCCAATTAACAACAGATGCATGATGCAGCAGCTTCTTTTGTTGAGGTGTTTTAAATTAAATGTTCACCACTGGGACATTTGGTTGTTTGTGAGTTTGAGTTTTTTTTTAACATTCTGCCTTTATTCACTGCCTTTTATAATGTTCCTCATGAGTGCAGTTTCTGTCTCTCTTGGAGTCCCGAGCATACAAACAATCAGCAAAAAAATTATAATGATGATCATCAGGCAACGGCAGAGCGAGAAAGCAAACTTGGAAAATAAAAACTCTCCTTTGAACCAGCCAAACCCTCTATCAGCTGACACTAACACAACAAAACACAATATCCCCATTTTTTCCAAACTCAATCACACACTGAGCCACAGAGCCAATCAACACCAGGCAGATAAAATATTGGGTGTGTAAGAGTGACTTGGCAGCAATCAGCAGAAAAGGAAAACATTGTTTTGTCACTGTGGTTATTTCACTCTGATCTCGACCATACAATAACTCTAAATTGTGTGTGTGTGTGTGTGTGTGTGTGTGTGTCATACTCTTTCCTTAAGAAAACATATTGTATCACAGATGCTCACAAATAAATCCCATTTTCAAGAAACAAAAGAAAGCAAAACCACATTTTAGCCCAGAGGGAAGAAGCTGCACCTCCTATAAACAATTATAGGATTCTTTTCCTAGGAAGGAAACATTTTGTGAAACAGTGAAACTGGAGTATTGCAGCCATAATTCCCTTTGCATCCAATCTACTGCTGTCAAATAATCCATGTGTAACACCCCTCCACAGGAAACTATTCACTGAACCTTCAGTGGAAGATTAACAGGGGTTACAAAGATAGGATGGCAACAAAATCATATTTTCTCACAACATCTGCCAAAACACATTATATGAGTTGATTATATGATCCATAAGCAGTAGCAAATAAAACTTAATGGACAAATAAAGCTAAAACAAAACTAACAGTTGATTTAGCATAACATTTGCTATTTTATCAATGTCTCCTGTATAAATACTTTTAGGTCTGACCTGTCAATGATGCCACACATATCGATCTGTAGGTGACTGTAGTTTCCCAGCAGCCTCTGCTGCACCATGATCAAGTCCACTGGTTGGCTGTCTACAGTCAGTTGACGCATGCAGCCTTGGAAAGCTTTGAAGGGGTTCCTGCACTCCTGATGGCTCCCTTCATTAGGACAACCTGTGCAGCAGAGCAAAAACCATGATGTCCATCTCTGACCCCAACATCTCAAACCACTGTACCGATGACGTTCAAGTTTAGAGAAGTTAAACTTGACATTTAACATGATTGAAAGGCAAACACAGTGTATCAGCTTTTAGAAATAGTCTAATTAATGCATGTGTTCATTTGTATCAATGTCTTACCTCCAAAAAAAAGTTGACCTCCGGTGGTAATAACAAACGAGGGACTTGCGTGAGCAGTGGCGCCTTCATCTCTGTCCACAGCAACAGTCAGACGTCCTCGCCTGGAGATCAGCTCCACAGAGTGCCACTGGCCGTCATTCAGACCTGACCCTAAGGACACACAGGTATACTGTAAATACCTTTGACTGTCATGATGTTCATTTCATCATTTAATGCCATAGTCTTAAACTTTCTTTTACTATTTAAATCTGCAATGAATCTTGGCCAGAAACTAAACTTCATATGTGCTGGTTATAGCAAGATGTGCAGTCTTTTGTGTTGAAGTAAGTTTTAAGATGTTGTGAATGTGGAAACTTATATGATCTGGAGGGAAATTATATATGATTGCTGTACTCAATGTGGACATCAGAGATTGGGCACAGCTACTTGACAGTGCTGCTGGAGCTGGTTGTGATTCAGTGTGATGTTCAAGGACTCTTCACCAAGCTAGATAAATGAAAAAGAAATACTTGAGCCTAAATCCATTGGCTAAAGGATGCTCTCTTTAAAGATGCTGGATGTTTTATTGAGACTGACATTAAGGCATTTTATTTTAAACATTTCTGTTTACTAGCAACTTGTGCAAATTAGTTTTGATCTGTCTTGTTAGCTCTATGTGTGATAATGAATATGTGGTATAAAATAGCTTTTTTTCATTGTTGAAAGTGGTCAGTTTAAAGCAAAAAATACCAAGTACATCATTTAAATGAAGAATATTTCTGCTCATGCAGGGTTATGTTAGTCAGTTCTTGCTCTGTGGCATCTGTGCTGTGAATTCTTAGTTGTTAATCTAGACCTTAATGAGATGAAACTGGACATAAAATGGAGAGATTTTGCCCCATCACAGATGAGAGAATATAATTTAAATTGTAGGTCGCGGGTCAGACTGACCTACACTGAGCTCCAGCGGCGCCCTGCCCTGCTTCTGCACCTGTAGATGGAGCCTGGCTCTGCTAAGGTACAGCCACACCACACCCTCTTGTTTTGGTAGGTCAAAGGTCAGGAGTAGCCCTGCCTTGTTCCAGGTCCGAAACTGAAGCCCCACCGACAAGCCCGTTGATGTCAGTTCTGTCACTCCTGGCAACCACAGAAAACTCTGAGGGCTGGTGAACGTCATGGCAACAAAAACGGGCTCAGCGCAAGAAAAGGTCACATTGCCCTGAGATAGATGGAGAGGAGGAGAGGGGGAGAAGATGTGGAGAGAGAGCCATTATTACAGCAGAAGAGGGAAAACACGATAATGTATGAATATGAATTAATTTGCGAGGCTGCGTGGCGGTGCCCTGATGCACAGAGATCTCATCAGCAAGTCTCCTTAAAGAGCTAGAGACTATTACCATAATGATAATAGCCAAGCTTAGAATAAGCACCAGCAGATCAAACTTAAAGCACCAATGTCACCCAACAGCTCTCTAAGGTCACAGAGGAAGTACAGAAACAGAGAGTGAGAAATAAGATGCTGATTAAGCGCCTGGGAGCACTTGGTCAACTTTGTATGCAAGCCCATAGTTTGGAGAAGTGGTAATTACAGTAAGTCCCCTGCCGAAGCAGCAATACTGATATATTACATCCCAGGGTCTCTACTGGGAACACTGGATTTCTATTTTAGTAAACTATGCAGCACGCAGACACTTGATCAAATCAAAAAGCTCTTTGTGGTGCAGTTAAAGTGATATATGTTAATGCAGAATGAAGAGGAGAGAGCCGAAGAGATTCAGCTGTGATGCGCATTAAGTTGACATGATCCAAACACGCACGCACACGCACACACACACACACACACACACACACACACACACACACACACACACACACACACACACACACACAGAGAGAGACAGATGTGTGAACTTGCTTTCCCATTTTGAGCATTTAAATGCAGTAAATTGGAAGTAAATGAGGACATTTTTTTCCTTCTCTTTATCAGTCAGAAATTCATGTGCACTTAATTTAGCATTTCCCAGTTTCACTTCATTTATTGTTACTATGGCACTACTCAACAACAGCTGTCTGGTGAAATATAAGTAAACAAGTGATACAGTAGTAATACATAGAGGGCTCATAGATCTATTAGTAATAGTAAATATCGGGAATGCAGTGTTGGACAAGCTACTGAACATTAACTTCTCTCAAAAAGTAATTAAATCACTGCATATTAAAGTAATAAGTGAGTAGGGAAAGCAACTTTTGTGTTCCTTTAATGCAAAAACTCAATTTGGTTCAACAAGTTTAATCAACTTGGTTAAGAGTCTGGTGTGTTTTGCCCACAACTTCAGATCAGTTCAGTTAAAAAAAACAAAAAACGACTTAAAATGAGAACTCAAAGTTGGAACTGCAGCAGGAGTTCAGTGACAGTGATTATTAACAATATATAACATTATAACTCCAGAGATGAGGTTTATGTTTTACTATGAGTTGACTACAAAGACGTGGACTTTACAACACAGCTCTGAAACACAGTGAGGTCAGATTTATCGTGTTTGTGTTGTCTGTGCGGCTGCTATCTACACTTTTCACATAAGACAACCAAAACTAAAATACAGCAAGAAAGAAGAAAGAAAGTTAGTTTCAACACTGTTAAAATGTAAGGAACAATAAACTCTGCGATAACCTGTTATATAAAAATAACAAAACTATAGGCGGAGGGAAAAACACCCCAGTGGTAAATGGATCATGTTTCCTCTGCCAAGCACATTATTTTTCTTTATCAGTGTGTGTAGTCGGTGTGTATTATGTAGCTTCTGCCTTGGCCACTTTACCAAAGCAAAACAAAACACAGTGTGTTGAAGTCATTATCCATTTTCAAAGCTTGTTTGAAGTCAGTTTAACGCATGGTTAAGTCAAATGGATTATTTCCTATCTGTCATTATGTATTAATGCAGCATCAAGCAGAAGCATTGTTGCTATAGTTACCAACAACTTTATATATATATAGTTCCTGTGGTTACCTGACTGGATGTTTGTATGTTTTAGTATTTTTGATGGACGTTGTATAATAATTGTGTTTTATAAGAATATATGTGTTGAAATAAAATCTATGAATCTTTTATTTTTGTTGCTAATGTTGGATCTAAATCTATATAATACTAATTTCTGTTGCTTCACATCAATTCATCCAATGTATCAGATGTGTTAGTGGCATCCACCAAAATGCGTACTGCACATATCTAGTGTCTACAGTGTGTGACAAGTGTACATAATACACAAACACACACACACAAG
The DNA here is from genome assembly GCF_027409825.1 of Scomber japonicus. Classification (NCBI taxonomy): domain Eukaryota; kingdom Metazoa; phylum Chordata; class Actinopteri; order Scombriformes; family Scombridae; genus Scomber; species Scomber japonicus. The sequence continues at coordinate 8,929,407 of NC_070591.1, read as the reverse complement.
CTTTTCAGTCTCATATTGTAAGCCATGTTACCTTCACAGTAACCCGCTGATCTTTCTGTTTAGCCAGGTCCACCAGGTTCAGGCTGTTATAAACAAGGTTTTCTATACAGCCGTGAAAGTCCCTGTTTGACCCGCCAGACCTCTGAGAACCAGGGCCTCGGTCTGCTCCTACACTCATCTGTACAGGGAAAGAATGTGACAAACACACACAAATAAAAAATAGAAAATAAAGTTGAGCAGTTTTTTTTTCTCATTATTTTTTCATCATATTTTCATCATGAGTTTCCCACCTACACACACACACACACACACACGTACCTGATCATGTTCCCAGTGAGTGAATCTTGGTGGGATCTGCACCCACAGTGTGCTTTTGTCCACAGTGAGGTTGAGGTGAGAGCCGTGATGCTCCACTGCGACGTGGTGCCAGTGTTGGTCGTCTAACAGGCTGCCCAGAGACACGAGATGGCGGCCGTCAGGAGAAGAGCTCCTGCCTGGAGACAAAGAGGAGGAGAAAGACAGAGATGAAAAGACGGAGGAAGATGTAGTGATGATGGTAGATAAAGGAGATGATGAGAGGAATCTAAAGGAGAAAGTTGATATCTTGAATTTTAAATATTCCCTATACATCACTAAATAAAATCTGCAAGATAGTACACAATTACATACTCAGACTTGACTAAAATGGGTGGATTGTTTCGAGCAGACACAAATGAATGTTGATGTCTGAAAACTGATATTCAGATAAGCTTATTTTCTTTTTCTGTCAGAGCAGGATAAAATATTTAAGTTTTTTCATTTGTAGAGATGTGTCTATTTTCAGTAATGTTTATTCATGCAAAGAATTTGACTGTGAAATCTTTGTATTGTCAAGAGCATGTTAGGAAATGCAGCCTAGTCTGTCCATCTCTCTTTGGGAACAAAATAAGCACAGTATTCCTGTCTACACTTTATGCTTAAACTGGCAGGGACTGCTGTTTAAATGTCTCCGAACTGCCTCTGTAGTGTCACAGTTTTCTGTTGGTGATCATCTCAGAGTCAGATCAACATCCGCAACTGAGAAAGTGCCGGGAAAAGATAGGTGATAACACATAATTAGTATTAAAGGGAGCAGGAAAGAGGTTTGAAAGGTATAAATAAATGACGGGAAATGCTGCTGGTTCTCCTCAATCCCTAAAGTGTTGGCAGAGAAGAGAACAGAGTTTCTGCTGAGAAAGGGAGGTGAAGACAGAGCTAAATGCACTCGGTCATTAAATATGAATTAGGTACCGTTTGAACCAGACAACGTTGTCTGAGTGGCAAAAGAAAGAAAGAGATTAGGAGACAGACAGAGACCAACTCATATGTGTTCAGTCATCAATCACCATTGATTTATCAGATGGATTCTTGCCATAGCAGAGGGAGAGAGTAGAGAGAGAGAAAAGGAGACAGACAGAGACAGAAAGGGAAAGGGTGAAGCACACTTAATCATCATTGATCAGCAGACTGATTCTTGCACATGTCACAGGGAAAGAAAAAGAAGGAAATGAAGGCAAAGTCAAGTGTACTTAGTCAATGCTGAATGATATAGACTGAAATTAAGTCCAAGGCTAGACTAGTTAGATATACTGCAGTTTGTAGATATGCAAGCTGTGATAATATAAGTGCTTTGGTGTAGAGTTCAACTTTGGTGAATTATGAAACAACTTTTGAAAGTGCTGCTGATCTTTGAGGGAATGAGGGAGTGCAAAATGCAAGACACAACTTTATTAGCTGTGTGTGCTACTATCACATTTTATGCATTCCCGCACTGCCGAATGGGACAGAACGCCAAAAAGAGCTTTCCTCTTCACATCCAATTTACCATGAATGAAAGTAGCCATGTTCAATGTATCACCAAGCTTTCAGCACGACTTATTTTATGAGGCTGTGTGGCTGAATTTAATTTAGGCTTTTTCTGGTGTGACAAGGCATTAAGGAGTGTAACAGCCAAGAGAACAGAAAATACCTGATGTTGTATTCCTTTCATGTATTTTAAGATGATATTTTTGTTATTCATATATACACTGCGCCACATTAGAAATTAAAATTGCTTAACTATAAAAATGCAATCCAATATTGATTATTAAATAAAATGTTCTAATGAAGAGCAGAATATCTCATATCTCATATATATAATATCACATCCTGAAGATAAGCAAAATGTTTGAACCCCTAAGTTATATATTTTTTAATTATCCCTAAAGATGCAGTACACAGTACATTCAGCCACTAGATGTCACACTATAGCGCCAGCATTGTAGACCAAAACAAATGTGTATGTTATTTACTCGATAAAGTTGAAAAAAAAAAAAACAACAAAAAAACTAGACTATTGTCCCTGAACTGAAACTCAGATCAAACTGCAAAATTAGGGATCAAATATGGATCAATATTATGTTACTGCATTGCCTATTTCTTGCCTAAGATGTTTTCAGAAACACATTTTTGTGAACTGTTTAGCTGGAATTCATAACGTCACCTTAGAAACAGATGTGGAGGACATGGAGGGACCAATAAGAATTTATCAGAATTCGGTCTGATCACATTTGGATAATCCAGAAGTGCTCCATAATTGTTTTATCTCCATTCAAATGAACAGGAAGGCTAAACTGGGTGGGTGACAGAAGACACTAATGCATCTTCTCTATGGGCCCAAATGATCAGGGTAACCTTATACCCAGGATTCAAACTTTTTTGGCTTCATGTGCCACTGAGCAACTTTCATAGGAATGAACGGAGCCCCGCCCAAAACACTGTGTCCACTGGAGGGACTCACATACTAACATGCATGCTCACATTTACTAACATTGCTGTGCAGCCAACAGGCTTTTAAAACAAAGAAGACAAAAGCCCGGACAACAACAACACATAGAAGAGGTTTGACTTCATTCACTGCTCAGGTCACCATTACTTCACTATATCCATACAGTACACAGAACATACTGAGGCTCAATGAAAATATGAATGTCTGTAAGTGCTCTTCATGTTTGCAAGAAACTTTTGGGAGTTTTCCTGTGTGACCTCCAGAATCACTGACGGTTCATTGAGGTCATCTTTAATTTTCAGCATGTATGCTCTGCATGCATTTTTTGAAGGGTCTCTTAAACTCTCTGGACTTATCCTTTTTTTATGACCCAAGAACCTGCTAAAAGTTCTTCAAAGCCTTTTTTTATTTTTTTACAGTGTACGTTCCCGTGTAAGTTGATTTCAGACAGCTCCCTGAGGCAATATCACCTAATCATCTGCTGTCTGCTCCTGCATTACGGCTCTTCGCTGTGACTCTAAATCAAATTTTGCTGGAAGACATTGACAGGTCTTATAAGATGACAGACTGCTGTAATTGTTTCAGCATTGTCATTTTATTCCGCTTAAATGGACGAAACGCACAACCAGTCAACACAAGAATTATGTGCAACCGCTGAACGTGCTCACAGGATAAAGATGTTTTAAAGAAGCCTGCCCCAAAAAAAAAATTAATTAAAAGGAAAAAGTTTGATATTGATTGCCACATTGATATTCCACGCTGAAGACTCTTTAGGAATGAGTTGTCAAATTGGAAAAAGAGGTGTTTCTAGAATTAAGACATCATTGTAATTGCTTTTTTCCTTCCGTTTTTCTCCGTCCTGACTGCGGCTGATCGGCTGTCCAGTCAATACAGTCATTTTTAAACTTCAGGTCAATCAGCAGTCTCTAAATATATCCACAGCAATAACTCCAGAAGGAAATTGTTTGACATTTGTTTCATGGAACCCTAAAACATTGAACAAGTAACTAAAATACAGGACCACTGGAGCCTCATAGACTATGCAGCTAATCAGCTTGTCCTTGTGCGTTACTGGATGCAGCTGAGGGCTGTAAAATTAAGCACATCTGGGTCTTTCTGACATGAGCGTGTTGCTCCTCGGATGAAGGCTAAGCTGTTTATTTACAACCCTGCAAGACTGAACACAAGTGAAAGACCTTCCTATATTTCAGTGGATAGAGTGTGTAGAATAACAAGGTTAGTCAATACTGCAGTATTGAACACGACACACAGCCCACCACTCACTGTGACAGCTAGGCTGACAGACTGTATCCAAAATGAGTCATCACCTGTGTGCACCAGGCATCTACATTATACAGCTATAGTATTGGATCACAACTATATGACAGGAATAATTAAAAGATTTTTCACAGATCATCATATATAAAAAATATATATTTATGCAGTATATATCATTAGTGCTAAAAAAGCTCCCAATGCTGTCAACAGATCCTCAATTTTCTACTGAGAATGAACAAAAAACTAAATAAGATCAAACCTATCTGTGCTCCAGACACATCTCAGGCAGTCTGATGCTCTGTTGTACAGTCCCATCAGCCCGTTAATACACAGAAGCTCCAAAAGGGATTGAAACTCCTGCCTGAGCAGTTTTAATATGACCACAAATCAATCATCTCCATTTCAACAGCTTCTACCTGAAACTCTGATCTTCACAAGGCGGCGTCTGCCAGCCCCTTTGGGAAGAATTTGAGACTTTGCCTCCAGGTCCATGAGTTAACCACATGGATAAACCCATCAGATCCGACTGTCACTTTAACCCTGCATGCTGTACACTTGAAACCTGACCTCTCCATCGTGCATGCCCACTTAGTTGGCACTTTTGAGTTTTAGGCACTTTAGATGTTTAGGTTCTTTTCCATTATGCAACACGCATCGATCAGTCCCAAATTTATTCTGCAGCATTTCAATGAACCCAAACATGCAGCCAGTCAGAGTTGTGAGGAACTATCTTAAGCCACAAGAAGAACAAGTAGTCCTGCAACAGATTGTTTGGCCCCCAAAGAGAGTCCTGATCTCAACATCATGGAGCCAGTCTGGGATTACATGAAGAGACTGCTGAGAGGTCGAAATCCACAGAAGAACTGTGGCAACTTCTCCAAAATACATTGACCTGCCAAGTACCTGAAAAACTTTGTGCAGTTGTACCGAGGAGAAAGTTGCTCACACCAAATATGGATTTAATTTAGGTTTCTTCTTTTTACTTCACTTTGTATGAAGTTAATCGATAAATAAAAAATATACCTATTTTTGAAAGCATCCCTTTTTTACTTTCAGTGCATAAAACCTTAGCACAGTACTGTATGTACACATATGTGAACTGTATTCTGCCTTTGTGCAAACAAATTCAGATCCCAAGTTACGAGATTAAAACTTGGGTTCCAACTGCAGTTTATCATTCATTTACATAATCTATATCTAAAAAACTTCTTGCTTCCTTTATTTTACAGAAGGGAAAGATTTTATTCTGTCTGCCTATCTGAGACCTTTTTCATTGTTTACCTAACGCAAGCAAAGCTCAGACAGAAGGCACAAGATGAGTAAACACTGTTCCCTGTTGGTATATTTACTCTCACAAAATATTCCAGTAGCAGAAAAAACTGAGCTTAATTATGAGCCAGTGAGCTACAGGACTATAAACAGACATTTTGATGAATGTATAGCAGAGAGGGAATGGGATGCTTTTGGAGAGAGTGCATACATTTTAATGAGCCGGTGTATTTATTCACACAGTTTGGACAGCTCCAGACAAACAGAGTGGAACTAAGTGTCTTCTGTTAAATGCTGCTGAAGGCTGCTTAGGGTACACAGGGGAACAAAACTCCCATAATGGATTGTTACAGTGGGGGCCAGACCAGCACACACTAATGAAAATCTAACTCAGGTAAAAGTGCAAATCAGTTAATTACCTCTGTTGTAATTTGCAAAGTTAATGTTTTAAACTTTTAAAGGGGCGCAAAATGACCTGGAATCGCGGCACACAGGCTGGTTTTACATTTTTAGTGCCAGCAAAGCACTGAACCAACAAAACTACTCATGGCACGCTGCACTGTGGATGACCCCTCTGAAAAAATGCACTAAGAGCTACAGTATGAGTTTATATGAGCATGTAGGACACATCTGTCACTTTAAATCACAAAACAAATCATTATGATTTGAAAAGTCATCATAATACAGTATTTATTTATTTATTTTAGGAGTTATTTTATGTCTCTATTATGGTAACAGTAGAGAGGAGACAGTTAGCGACAGGGAGAGAGAGTCTGGTGGCTGACATGCAACAAAAGTCAGCTGCTGGAATCAAAACACAGGCGTTGCAGTTTTGTGATATGCGTTTCAACCCGTAAGCTACTACTATACTAAATGCTGCTGTCTAGATTTCTGGTATAATATTTTTTTTATCAGCTTTCATATACAGATAAATCTAAATTTAACTGGTTTCAGAAAGATCAAATACCTTTGGTTGTAGAAAACTGCATCACAAATCTGTGTTAGCCTTGAACTGCATGTGTTTCCTTCTTGCTGAAGACATTTTTTACTGCCAAACATTGAATGTGCATTTAGTCACAAGACAAGTTCCTTTACAATGACAGCTTTACAACTGAGGATATAAGGTGCACCTTTTAAATAGCAAATACCTACGGAAAAGAAGGTGAATTAAAGAAAGTCAAATATTAGAGATTGAAATGGAGGGAATGACCCCATTTGAAAAGAAAATGTAAGAAGGAAGCCAGACAGTTAAGTATAATGACATATTTAAATGGTGGTGAACTCGAGGAGGCAGAAGGGAAAAGTAGAGCAGAGGGCAGAGAAATGTGACCAAAGCAGCAAATCGACTGCTTACTGTATGTCTGAAAAAAATATGAAGTGATAAATGAAATGGTGAGAAATACAACAGATGCCAACTCATGGACTATGAAGTGAATTCACACTATTGACAGATTTGTTGTCAACACCAAGCCCAGCACAGCAGAGATGAGTGACAATAGGAACTTTTCCCCTTCAACCACGAGGCTGTTCTCCTGCTACACCACAAAAGGAAAATACTGCACAGTCCACTGAATTTAAAGGACAAATCTAATCCATCAACTACAGCAGCAGTTTAAGATTTTTAATTACACATACTGAAATAATAAAAGTACTATAGTAGTCCTCTGGTAGGATAATCACTTCAGAAGTGTTTCTGCATGTGGTGTTCAGCACATGAATATGAACTTAGGTGAGCAATGAGTGCAGCTGAGTGTAAAAACTGGACTCAGCAGTTTAAATACAACCTACACGAGGAAGGTCCCACATGTACACAATGCCTTTAAATTGAAATATTTCTCTAATGCTTATCAGAGTAGTAAGTATTCCACCTCTATGTAAATCAGCAACAGCATGAAAAATATGCACATCAACAACAACCAAAAGAAGACGAGCACAGCTACAAAAAAGAGCACTCAAGCAATTTGGTGTTGCACAGATGAAAAAGAGGTCCACAGAGGCTGATCATATCCTGACTTTTACTGTCTAGCTTGGGTAAAGCTCCAAAAAACACCACATCCTTCTTTTACAATGATGCAACCTTGTAGAGTTTTTCATCAAGCCCTCCTAAATGCTGACATCTTTCAAACTCCACAGCTTCAGTTTGTAACGCAGGCTTTCTGTTAAAAGTTTTAAAGGATTAGGCTGGCAATTTTCTATTTTCGTATCGATTTTTCTTACCGTCAATAAATCTCATGTGTAGAGCCAAACCGACAAAATCATTGATACTTACAAGTATTGTGCGTGTATCTAAAGCCTGATATATTGGATTCCTCTGTGCTCCAAAAACTATTACGTAGGAGCCTAAACGGTGCCATGTGTTGGGTGACATGTTCCTTTATTCCTTAATAGTTTTAGGACTACAAGAGAGGTGTATGACACAAATGAAGATGTGTCAGGATTTGGGTACACACACAATACTTGTAATTAGACCAGTTAATTGTTGGTTTGACTATAGATGAGATTCGTTGACAATAAGAGAGATATAGAAATTGACAGCCTTATCCTTTAAATCTCTAGCCCAAGTCAAGACAAGCCTGATGGCATAATCTGCATTATGTTTGCAGACTTTGGGAAACCTTTCCAGAGTAAGCCAAGATATTATACAGCTGGCTGAGTAGAACTACTTGTGACAGGTAAACTGAATTTATAAAATCAGTTGAGTTTAATCCCCAATGCCAATGTGGATGGGACAAGTATAAGAACAGACACAAGTAGTCAGCAAACACCATGCTATTTTCTACCACTAGATCTCTGGGTGAGAAATAAAACAGCCAGGAAGATTCAGCAACCTCATAGCTTAGTGATATTACCAAGCACAAAACCACAGGCAAAATCAGAGCAAAAAGAATAAATGTAGGATATGCTCACAAGCTGTAAATACTTGATTTGGTGGTATAATCCTCTGTGTTTCAGTGGAGACTAAACCATTAAAGAGTTGATCCACAGGAAATGAATGACTTCTAATATAACAGATTCCCAAGACATTTGTATCATATGGAAAGTTTTCTTTAAAAAGGTGCAGTGTGTAGAATTTTGTGGCATCTAGTGGAACAGGTTTGGCAGAAACTGAGTATAATCTTCATACATTTGTTTTAATTAGTGTATAATCACTCTGAATTAAGAATCTTTGTGTTTCTGTTATCTTAGAATGAACATTTTATATCTACACAGGGAGCGTGTCCATTTTTCGCAAGTTTCGTGGCCACTGTAGGTTCTCCTACAGGCTTGGAGGGGTTTTCAATCTGCAACCTCACTGCTACTGTAGATGCCTCTAAATCCTACATACTGGTCCTTAAGGATAGTTATTACATGATCCTCCTGCCGGTTATGATGAGCATATGACTTTGACTCTCATGATTTCTTTTGTTCTCCCCTCAGGTGTATCTGATCTGGTCTGATTGAGGGAAAACTAATAAAGAGGGAGCAGGGACCTTGACTCACCCTCTTTTTACCTTCTGGCCTCGGCAGCAGCAGTTTGTATTTGTGACTGACTTGATTTAGATTTCTTCTTTTGCTTTATTTCTGTTAGATTTAGCTCTGTTGGTTCAGGTTAGAGGGAAGAACCATGATACTACCATTCATTGTAGGTTGGTCTGGGTGTCTTCCTTTCCTTTTTTACTTTTGGCCTGCCCATCAGCCTTCTATTACATGTTGTTAATTTGTTATGTTGATTCATGGTCACATTTATGGTTTATTAAAAATGTAATGTGTTCTGAAACTACTTGACTCTTTTGGGTTATGTTGGACCTCTTTGCAGATGCCTTTCTGGGGGTTCTAACAGTAGTACACACTTGACAATATTTCAAAGTAAATTACATTCACTTAGCTTGTTTGATAATGCAACGCAGCACCGGCATGACTGTAAGCAATCATGACATTGTGTGTGTGTGTGTGTGTGTGTGTGTGTCAGACCTCTTCGGAGGAGCAGGAGAAGCTTCCCTTTCTCCAGCTCTAGAGTAAGGCTGTGATCGCGCCGTCCCTCTGCGTGCAGCAGTGTCCCAGAGTTGCTCAGGGTTTTAAATTTCAGAGAGATGCTCTCTCTGGTCATCGGCCATGGTCTGGGACTCAACCTGTAGAAAACGCTGCTGTGGCCATCGAAGCTCAGCACGTCAGAGTCTGAAAAAGAATAAAACCACACGTTACTTTGTCCTCTGTACTCATGTATAAATATTACAGAGGTCAGGGGTAAAATCATTACTCTGAACACATATTTCAAAGGTACCGATGTTTAAATTGTTCTATTATTTCTCTCACAATTGAGGCTATTTTTCAAAACACATGTATTTAAATCTCACTCATCAGTCTCTTTCCAGAGGAGTTGAGAAGATAATGTTCATGAGGATTGGGATTCAACAGACTCATGTAATCATAAATCATTTCTCTGCACCTTGAACATATGATAAAAATATAATTAGATATTCAGAAAATGTATAGATCTCTTTTAAGGATTTACACATATACCCTCATACATAACTAAAGAATTGTAGAGAAGTACAGATTGTACTTCTAACTTTGCCGGGTGATATTATCCCATTTTCATCTTTTTAATAAACTGAAAGGAGTGTTTTTTCTTTTTTAAACATTCTTTTCTGATATAATGTATTTTTAGCATGTTTTTTTTTCCACTGGAGGCATCACGTGAAAAATGAATCACTCTGACATACCTGCTGCCTCTAAACAAACCAGTACAGGTAATTGTTTTAGTCCACATCATCATCTACTTTTTTAAAATCTAGACTATATATGAAGAATTACTTAATTGTTTAGTTTGGATTTTCATCTGATTTTATTCTCAGAGTCATGATCGACATGTAGAGATACCCAGAGTGACTGATTACTCATAAATGAAATGTAGACACTTTGAAGAGCTGGTCTTTTAGCTTGTCTCTGAATATGACAAGTAGATTTATTACAGGCCACGGAGCATCTTTCATGTTTTTCAAAAGAAAAAGATACACACTAATGTTGCTCATCTTGATGCTATAAATCTCCCGCCTACAGGATCTCCATCGAAGCATCAAATTAGAAATGTCAGCTGAGATGCCTCAATTATTACATTTCAGTGGATTTTGGACATTTATTGCTGACAACAGTATAAACCTACAAACTTAAATTGTTTACAATTCAAAGCCCCAAAGGTCTTCTTCTTTACCTTTTGGATGAAATGAGGAAATGTTGCCAGCAGCTTCAGAGTCTAATTAAAGTCAATTTTGTTCAAGTTGAAAGGAATCATTAAATCAAATTGAACCAACAGGCAAGCACTCTATTGTAATATGTTATTTTTTACCCATTACACTCTTGTTTTACTCGCATCAGGGTTGGATAAGGGTTAATCATTTATTTGAAGTTGTTTAGTCCCTATAGTTTTGTTATCACCATGTCATTTTAATTTTAAAAAAATAATTAAAAACTTTGTTTTTCTGTTGCTGGGGGCAACAAAGTAATGAAAAAACTTTTTATACTAACATAACCTCTAACAGACATATTACTTCAGCCTGTATTCATTTAACATAATGAAACTTAATCTGGAAACCAGCAGAAATAGGAGGCGGCAAGTCTTCTATTACTGTCATTTCCACAGCTGTTGTGTCCTCTGGTGCCTCCTTCTGTCTTTACTTTACTTCTCGCGCTGTTTCTGGTTTTTCTGCTCATTCCTTACCTGCTCAGAAAGTGCCAGATGGGCCCCTACTATACATCACATCCAATTAGTGTGTACATTGTACACACATACATATATATGAGGCATGTTTCTATCCATCTTTAAATTCATTTTTTCCAATTACATACTGATAATTAAATCTGATGTGCCGTAAGTTTGAAAAAAACAGATGCCAAATAACACAAAAAGTTTCTGTGTGGATAAAGACAAGATGCAATAAAAGCAAATGAAGATTCTGAATAAACAATGACATGTACTGTAGACAAAGTGCTCATGTCTCCCTGTTATATCCTCCTACTCAACCAGAAAAAATGAAGAATAAAAAAGGAGGGCTGTCAGGTACCATGTTGCATGTTTCCCCCCTTCTGCAACAACTGATAAAAATGTCAAAAGGATATGGGTGGATAAGAGAAGACAAATTCATTAATTCAAATAAAATACTGTGAATGTCATGTTAGATAATAGAAATGCCACGATGTATCAGAGAGTAACCAGTGCTTGACTAATTACATTCTCCTGGTTGAGTCTAAATTACTTAATATAAACGTAAGAGAGTATAAAATGTCAACATGGGATATAAAACAATATACAATATAAAGACTGTAATGAAAGTGTGATATGAAAAGTAATTATTTTCCAACCAATTTGAGACTTTTTTTTTTTAAACAAAGATAAAGTCTATTCAAAGATCCACTTACAGGCATCTGTTAATATTCTTTGAATAATAATTTGTGTCAATTAGGATTTTTTTTTCACCACAAAGTTTGATTACACGATCAAAAAAAGCCTCCAATACACACACTCTGAGAAATCTTGTATCCAGCAGTCAACCTTTTGAAATTGAAAATATTTGCATGTTAGTAATCATTCTGTCACATCCTGTCTGGACTTTCTTTTTGTGTTTGTTTAGTTCTTGTTTTATTTTGAAATATTTCCTCCTTGTGCTTCTGTTATCACTACTTCCTGTGTTTTCCCGTTTCCCCTGTGTCCCGTTTATAATTATCCCTTAGTGTCGTCTTGTCCTTCTTTGCTCTGTGTTGACCCTGTGTTTCCACTTTTTATGTTTTTCGCCTGCACATCGTGATTAAAGACTTTTATTTCAGTTATTGTCTATCCTGGTTTTAGTTTTTTGCATTTGGGTTCACCTTCTCCGCTCTTCTTTGTGACATATTCTCCCTCAGCTGCTGAACACAAAATATCTCATATTTAAAGTAATTTCAATTCCATGTAAACTGTATGTGCAATGGAGGTTTCAAGTTTCTACATGACACTTGTATATTTAGGAGAAACCTGATAACAGCCTTTTAGTGTCAAACTCTGCACACACATCATTTTGCACAGTGAAGGTCAAGCATTCACTAACAATGTGCAAAACACATTTTTGAAAGGAGGAGAAATATAAAAAAATTGTAAGAACTGTTTTTCCCACCACATTTGGCTTAAAGAGTTGCCTGGATGGTTGCTGGGTTTATTGTCTTATGCATGTCTAAAAATCAGATTAGCAACTGGTTGAGAATGTGCAGTGGCTAGAATTTGACATAAATACTGTAATCTCAGCTTATGCCTGTAAGTGAAGGAAAGGGTACAAAACCCCCGAAACTGACTGTAAAGACATCCGTAGGTCTCCAGTCTGAGTCCAATCCTGCCGTTGGGATTCCAGTCGAGTGGGATCAGGCGGACGTAGCGAGCGATCACTGGATGTTGGAGCTTGTGCTGGACCACACTGTCTGCATTAGTGTTACCTGAAAAGGCCTGGGGGAGGGGGGGGGGAGAAACCCAAAACAAAACATCAACAGTAGCTAAATTAGTTTTCTGGCTTTCCACTCATGCACTTGTCCATCTTTCGTTTGTGAGACACCATAAAGATAATTGTGTAAAAAAAAAAAAAAAATCCCTCTGGATCTTGATTGTAGTCAAGCTTACTACTAAATAAGTGAACATGTTCTCTTTCATCTCTTTATTGAAGTTGAACTGCACTCCCTAGGGCTTGTGTGAGAAGTGATACGTTTGATTTTCCTCTTAATGAAGGGAATATTGTGGAGATAGGACCACGTTCCTGCTGAATGGGTTCTCAATCAGGTAGAAAATTAGATTTGTGAAGCACTAGATGTAGTTTTATATGTATTAGACGCCTTGGTAAACACTTGGTCCATAGAGAATACCATTTATTAACCTCCTCGATCCTAGAGCACTCTTTCTGGATTTTTTTTTATTTATTACCTTTTTAAGCTTCAGTTTGAACTTGATCTTAAGCCTTTCTTTATCATCTTTCCTTATAAATTCTATACTCTGCCTCTCCAATTTTACTCTCTGTTCTATCCAGATAGTTCTGCTTTTAGTAAAATACAATTATGAAAGTAAATATTTTGGTTGGTTTGAGTAAATGAAGTGGCTGCAGGATGGCTCAGTGCATTATGCCCTTCTTCAAATGGAGGACATTTACCCAGCTGAAATGTCCTTGAATAAACCACTGAATCCCTTTGAGCTCCTGGCTGTTGCAGCTGATCCTAACCTCTGGTCTTTTCATGGAGGTGTGGAACAAAGAAAAATATGTATGACATTAAAATCTGCATGTGTTTGTTGTGGTCTTAAATGAGGCTAAAAGTTTAGTATTGCAAAGAGACATCTGCATATTTGCATGTCCTGTTGTGATGATTCCTCTGAAACACTGAGTCACCTGGATGAATTGTTAAAATCTGGACAATTTTATTCGATATAATTATTTTTTAACAATGTTCCCACAGCTTTGAACAGCCGGGTCTGTCAAAAAACAAAGTCCCAACTGCCACAAATGACCGTTTCCTGCTGAGAAGGCAGAGGAGAACGACGTCTAATTTAGTTGAGGTATTGGATTTTGAAATATGACCTGAGTCAATACGGAAAATCCTCCAAAGGGAGAATTTAACTGCAGAGAGAAAAGGAAAGTAAAACAGAGGTGCTAGATTGGAGTTAGAGTCTGAGAGTGAAGCAGAAAAAAGTTTTTGGTAAAATTACATATTACAAATTATGTAAATGAGGCTCAGATGCCAGGAAAACTTTACATGACCAAACTCTTCATCAACTAGCACCAAATTCAGATGAAATGCAATTTTATTTGACATCAACTCTACTTTACTCATCCTTTATCTAAAGACACTAGATTCCATACTATCTACAGATTATGTAATTTACAAACATCATTTTAAAGTTGCAATACATGACATTCAGCCACTAGATGTGGCACTATAGCACCGACATCTCAGACTAAAATGTATGCGTAGTTTATTCAATAAAGTTAGAAAAAAGAAACCTCAGTGCTGATCGTATAAGAATCATGATTCCGCACATTGCCTATTTCTCACCTTAAATGCTTAAAGAAACATATTTTAGTTTACTGTTTAGCCGGATTTTTGGAAAATTTGTGATGGGCTACCAAAACAAAGGACAGAGGAAGCTCAGATAACAGCACACACAGAGGGAGCGTGACTTCATTCACTGCTCAGGTCACTATTACTGACATCCAGTGAGGCTCAATGTCCTTTATTGCACATTTAAGCGAGTAAAATGATGACTAAATGTTGTAAAAATGTTCAAAACAACTTGATCTAAAAAACAGTTTTAGATCAAGTATTTCTCTTTAACATGAAATATTCCTGACTAAGTAAGCAACAATCAAGGTAGAGACCTTTAGTAGTCAGCTAAACTGCTTTATCAGGACTGTATTGATTTGGTTGGATCAGATTTGATTAACATAACTAGCACCATAATCAAACCAGCCAACAACTGTCATCACATTTCGATTCAAATGTTGCTAAACTATATCAACTTTCTCTGTCTGACCCCTGCCTACTTCAAACCATTGAAAGACCACAGACAAACACAGAAATACAGAAATCTTTCCTGTTAAATGAACAAAAATGTGTTGATCTAAAAGACCACATCGCTCAAAGTAAGAAGCTGATTGAATAAACAGCTTTACAGGCTCCTTTTTTTTTTACATTTACGCCTCATTTCCCTAAGAAAATATATGGGTAATGAAAACAAATGATCCATTTAAATTGCTCTTGGTAAAGGTTCATGCAATTAAATCGATAAAGGTAAATCTTGCACATCCATTACCTCAGTCTGCACACCTTCATCTGCTGCCTCCTCCCAGCCCTTTTCCACTTTTGGCTCATATTAACATTTTAATATTTCAGTTTATTTAATAGAATCTGTGTCTTCACCTATGATGTATTTCCAGTCCCTTTACCTCCATTAACAGCTAAGGATGCTATCTTCCCTGATTAGGAGAATATAATATGACCAACACCATCTGCTCATTCACACCTTTGCGGCAGCTGCGAAGAGAGAAAGAACTGAGAAGATGAGAGAGGAGGGAAAAATTAAGAGAACAAGAGAACATTTCTCAGCTTCACAAACTCTGGCCTCTAAGTTTAAAAGAGAGACAGGTCCTAGAGGAATTGTGACTGATGAAGCAGCTCAGCAGTCAACTCTGTTCCCCGAAAGCTATAATAAACTAGGCTGACTAATATGTGGCGCTTCAGAAGGACTTTTGAGACATGCTGCGGATTTATGCCAAGTGTGAAATCAACAAGCTTTTAAGCCGCGAGAAGCTCTTTTCTGTTCTCTCTCTGAAGGAGTCTTAGCCTGACATTAGTTTTACCCTCGCTGTGAGAGTCTTAACTCTCATCAACTCTAAAGTGAAGCTGTTCGTCACAGCATCGCTCTAATACGGAGAATTTTCTGTCTATAGCAAGAGCTGCGAGGAAAGGCTTGACTGCCTCTACCTTCTACGGGTAATATGCTTCACATGTTGATTATGAAAACCCATGGGCAAAAAATATTAAAATGTATCAGTAAATGAGATTCTCATTCTTTTGTATTTAGTACATTTGAATAAACTTGAGGTTTGTTCTTAAAGGTGTAGTGAGCGATAATAATCCAATACATTATTTGTCAAAATTGCCAAATCTCTCCTCACTCACTATCCGCTAGATGTCCCTTCTCAGTGCGTGCTGAAAAAATAGTCCGGTCTCAATACACAGACAAAACATCAATGCTCCAGCCAGAGACCGGGAGCGTTCAAGCGTGTTTACGGTCAGACAGAGGGGGAGGGGGGGTTACGTAGTGACGCAGTCGGAGCAAGAAATGTCTGGTACAAACATAGTGGAGGAGGAGAGGTGACCAAGAATCATCCAGAGGGTAGAAAGTTAGAATAACATTTAATATAAAAAAAGACTTTTACCAGACAAGGACCCGCGGACCCTCCAGTGTGGTTTTCTAACGGCGGAGGGACCGACGGAGACCCGGTGAAGGCGGACGCTACTCTGCCGGACAGGTGGGTAACATTAGCTCTGCGCTGCTTCACATAAACTGTAACGTTACCTGCTGACGTTCAGCTCACTATCTAGTTAGTCAAGATATGTTGTTGTTGTGATGTTAGCTGTAAAGTAGCAGAGTTGTTACTACAGCTGTTTGATGCTCTGCACGTTAGCGTCACAGCTAACATTAGCAGCGTGCTAACGTAACCTATAACGTAGCTGCTGTGTAGTTGCTCGCTGTGCATCTGGTGTTTGTTCACTGCTTTCAAAGTGTTTACAGTCATGAAGACATATAAACACAGGTCACAATAATCTCACATGAGATTGAGTTGTTTTGGTTTTCACTCAAATATCAACAACATTTCTCCTCGTTTTCCCCCACATCGCTTACTATACCTTTAACATACAGCTTGATGCAGCTGAAACCTGACTGTGCTTCTTCAGTGAGCAGCGTCCTTGGGTTTGTGAAAGGCTCTATATAAATCAGACCTATTATTATTAGTGCTTGTTTTGCTCATAATTCACAGGGTTAGGGGTTAGGGTGAGGGTTAGCCCATCTGATGAACTTAACTCATTATTAACAAAAAGAGAAAGGCCAGTGATGCTGAGCAGAGCAGATTCAGTTTTCCCGCTTTTCACTATTCTCCAAATTGTCTTCTGCTATCTGCACGATGATGCTTCAGGCCTTTTTATGCACACGTTTTAAAACTCATACTCTCTGCAGTGCCTTTTTAAAATAATTCAAGAGTATGTCTATTCAACAGTATGGTTTTGAGTGAACCTATTAAGACAAAACACTTGAATAACTTTTAATACAGATAAACATAATGTCAACAGTTGCATTTTATGGTAAGCAACATGACATGGGAAATGGGGAAATTACCATCAATAGTAACCAATTTCTTTGCTTAAAATAATAAATATTTAAAATAATAAAATAAATAATAAAATACTTCCACAAAAAAGCTTCAATCACCAATTTCAAATCTGTAAAATGAAACCTTGTCTTTCTCCCTAATTGGAAATCCATAATTTATACGAAAACTATTAAAAACTATAAAAAATGTACCGTAAAGTCCATTATCAGTGTATGTGCACTTATGGCTTTACGTGTTCACATCTCACTTGTTGCAAATTGGACCACGGATAGCTGTAGTTGTGATATCACAAATCATGTTTTCACCTTGAACTCACATTTTAAGTGGGTACAGACAGAGACACTTTCCATTTACAGCAGATGAATGTGAAGACTTCAAGTGTTAAACTCCTCACTTATCAGCAAATTACATGCAGAATTATTCACATCAGCCTTTAAAGGAACATTATAATTGTAATAGTTGCAATTTTTGCACTCAAGAAATTTTGAATGTAGGAAAAGCGCAGGGGTAAATTATCCAATTATTGATGGCTGTATTCAATTTAGCTGCTTCAGCCATGGCTTAGTGTCAAGCCATCATTAATGTTATTGGTAACACCTGCCCTTTTCCCACAATGAAATGTCTTGAAAATAAAGTGCAGTTTTAGACTCACTTTTCTCCTATACCATCGTTAAATCTATTCATACACTAACTTAAGAGCTGTCAGGAGAGTTTTATTACAATGCACTTACCCCTATACTGTCTTCCTGTCGATACTGTTTCCAGTTGTGTCCTGTGTCGCTGAACATCAGCAGGTAGGCTGTCAGCCAATCAGAGCTGCCATAGCGACCTTGCGTGGCAACAGCAGCGATTTGGGTCCGCCCACCCAGGTCGACCTCCAACCACTGATATCTGTCTGAACTGTGAGGAGACCAGCCTCCAGCTCCTAGAGAGAGAGGGGGGGGGGAGAGGGAGAGAGAGAGAGAGAGAGAGAGAGGGAGGGAGGATGGAGTCATAAATGCCTTTGCAGTTTGCTAAGTGCTGACTTTTGTTTTTTGACACAAGTCATGTTAAGAGTTCTTAAAAAAAAGACAAATGAACCCACACTGATAATACCAGTAATTATATGACACTTTTCTCAAGAAAGTTAGTAAAGTGCGCTGGAAAAATCAAAAGGGACTAATCACTTGCTAATCACTGCATTAGAAAAGCCAAAGAAATTTTCAGACAAATGCAAATCCAAGTTTTCACTTGTCTCTTAAAAGAAGACAAATCTTACTCAACTTATTTCATCAGACACAAAGTTTTCCAGAGTTTAAAGGCCCTGAGCGCAAATGATTTATCAAATTCTTCCTTTGATGTTTAATTTGGAAGTCAAAAGAGTTTAATCTGTTGCTTAAGGACTGTTCTGTGCATAATATAAGCTGCAGCCGAGGCATTTATGGTGAACACCACAAGACTTATACAATATTAAAAAGTGGGCAGTTCATAGCAGACCTTCATATAATCTGAGTAGCAGCGCAGAGACCCGCAGATGAAAACGGGTTAAATAATTAAAATACTGAAAAGTGTGTGTGTGTGCGTTTGTGTGCAGAAGTGGAAGTGCTGAGTCATTACAAAGGGACATTTTGCAGCAAGGACACCATATGCACACATTTTGAAAGAGATATACTTCTTTTTTTATGTTTTTTAAATAAGTAAAATGGACATTGATTGACTGTCCCAGAGTTAGACAGCTAAATTTTATCAGCTGTCCCTGGGCAGGCAAATTTACAAAAAGAATAATAGCATCAAATGTTACAATTAAAACAGTGGTATTACACAATATACACACATAATGCATGTTAGATAATAATTGCTAAAAAATGTGAAAAGGCTGAGAACTGTGCAGCTCTGAACTGTGGAGTTAAACTGTTTTTCACTATTTCTGTATTCAGGATTTGTTGGGTGTACCTGAAATGGCACGACGATGATGGGTCGAGCGGGGGAGCGAGGTCAGTGGGGCAAACAATATTGTGCATATTCAGTGAGCTGCATAACACATAACACACACAATTCTTATAGGACTGAATGGGCACCATTTTCAGTCCAGTATCTTATAATACATTCACGCCCTAAACCCTGTATAAAAAACTTTAGCTGGGTGTGCAGTCTGTTTACTAATAGCTGCATGCAATTCTTTTATTGCCACCCTGGTCAAAAAGTCCTATAGGATTTTAATCTTTTCCAACAGGACCCTTTAGGATTACCATACTGTTCTTACTATACTACAGGAATCCTACAGGACAAAGTTATATTTATTTTAGGATTTGCTTAGTGCTTTGGAAATCAGTTTTTTGTCTGTTGGTCCCATTAAAGTCTCTTAGGATTCCTATGAATTTAAAAATAAATCCTTAAATCTAACTGCAATGAGATATTGTAAGTTAATTCTAAAAAAGCTAAGCATTCACATCCTGTTGCACACTGCAGTTAACTATGATACATTGTAAGTTAGCAGAGCAGTGTTTCTCCATAATGGTATTGTCTTTACACATAGTGCACAAGTGTTGCACATATAAAAAGGCACAGTCCCCTCTCCCCTCTGGTCTTACCATGCCTCCAGTATCTGCCCTGATAATGTAGAAACCTGGTAGCTCAATAGCACTATCAGGAATGATGTTAAGCTATGTTTCTAGAAAAATCATGAAGTACATTATGAAGTTGTACATTGGCAGGCTAAATATCAGGTAGAGCTGATGAGGCACTTATGGCCATAGCCATTAGTGCTCCTCTCTAATGCTAGTGAGCTAGTGAATTGAGTGATTTTGGAGTTATTTCAAACCTAGCTAAAGCGTCTGTTTACAGGTAAAGTCGGTATTTACTAAGAAGATATATCCCACTGCTACTTCATTGAAAAACATGTAATGATGATTGGCGATGAACAGTGGCTCCTATGGGTTATTCTATTTTTAAAATATCATCCATGTTGGTTGTCTTACAACTAAAAACAATGCCCCTTTTAAATTGTATATATTTAAAGGGAGTTTGGCATGAGTGTTATTATTTAGTGGCTCCAGGTATTAGTCAAACCCTTAGGTGTTTCCAGGGGAGTTATGATCTGTGAAAAATGCAACATTTCGATTGCATGATAACATAAATTACTCATCTTTTTTTTTTCTTTGGCAATATGGTATAAGCAAGATAATGCCCCCTGAGGTGTCCATAATCAGGAATTAACGGACTCTGCAGAGGCAACCATTTTCAGGCCTCCCCATTGTCCTTTAATTCCTGATTATGGACACCTCAAAGGGCATTATCCCTTACATAACTCACTGATGTTAGAGAAGTTGAGATGAGTTTTTAGTTCTAACCAAACTTTTCTAAAAGATAACTACTTCTTCACTTTTGGGTGACTTTGAAGACACATCTTTTAATTAATATTGACAGCCACACACTGGTATCAGTGTCATTGTTTTGTCAATACAATTTATTTTGGGGTGACAGGCAGCCATAGATTGTAAAAAAACATATTGATGCAGTATCTGTAGCAAAGTTGATTCAGAAAGAACTTTTGTATCTGGGCTCTCTGCCAGTTGAATGACTTGGTATCAGTAGAGTTAGAGGTTGAGGAAAAGCCTTCAGGGATAATGAAAGGAAAATCATTTGGTCCTTACTTTGTGCTTAAGCCTTTATATCTTCTCATAAAAGCAAGAGACTTTCACCAAAATTTCCACAGAAGCACATTAGAGGAATGGGAATTAGGATGTGAGACCCCAATTTCATATGGAAAAACTTTCTATTTCCGTAGAGTAATTGTTTTTTTTTTTTCTTCTTTCACACAGCCAAGGTTTTTTTTCGAGCCAGACTCTCATGAACATTAGAGGACTCATTTCCTCCAAGGCAGATCATGTAAATTTAGTTCCAACTTGGATGACTCAACACTACCAGAGAGTGTTTTGAACCTAACCTCAAGGTTGGACCCAAGTATTTGCCCGCCCAGAGGGTGAAATGTGATATAATGCGAATTCTTGAGCAGAGAGAAATTGGCAGTTGAGATTTCCATGTCCACATATCAACGGTTTCAGGGGAGGCTGAACTAAGCCGTACTGTAACACAGTGTTGGCTAAGCTGACAGCTTCATCACAGGCAACAGATGACTAACACAGTCCCTTTGGCCATCAATAACTCACTGACAGACAGATAAGAAAACACACAGACTGAAAAAATCCATGAAGGAAGACAAAAGACAGTATTTGTGACTACGTATTTCCTTTGTAGATATTAGTAGTCCAAGGCTTTTGCTTATTTAATAAAGTACCTTTCACTGGTACAAAAATACCATTAGGCTTTGTTAATAGAGCCCTCCATGTACAATCCCATCCAATTCATGTCCTCCTGAAAAGCCTACAGTTTGCACACAATTACTAGGTTTAATCATTTGAATCTGTTTGGCCATTTATCGAATAACAGCTGGCAGCAACATTTTTAATCCATTACATTTAATTCTACTTAAAAGCACTATCATCACTTTCATTTGTGATTATAGCGTTTTTTTAAATTGTTGTCATGGTAGAAGGTTTTTGGAAGTACAAATGAAATCCTAGTGAATTTATGTGTTATTTTCAGCCCATTCACTCTCAGTACACTAGCAATTAGCAATGTCCCAGTGGGTTATTTCCAATAGGAGGTGCAAAGCAGAAATTTAGACCCACTCCCTATGAAGATATACAGTGCTCACTCTAAATTACCACAAAGGCACACTGCAACTTTTAAAGAATACAAGTAAAATATGAGTTCCTAGTTTTGTATGCGCAATGCTCTCACGTGGGTTAATTGACAGGTTAATAAGACGACTGCAGAGTGATTGGAGGAAGCAAAAATAGCGTAAGTGTTTGTCTTAAACGGAACTGTGCGGCTTCAAGAGTCTCTGCTTATTTTGCCAGTAAATTAACTCAGAACGAGACAGATCCTCAGAGGACGACTCTAGAAGATGAGAAGTGTTAACAGCAGCTGGAGGAGACGTAAATGAGCAGGAGCCATTAATTTATACACTGATTTCTAAACAGAGCCGTTGGGATTCCCAAATTAAAGCAGTTTTTATTTTTACATCAATGAAGCATTTTATTTTATTGTGGATTCCTTCTGAAATGCATGCAGTCGCTTTGAAAACTGTATTTGACTTATTGATCAATCTAATTCAGTTCTATATTCTGTTTTTAAACAGCAAGAAATCATTGGCAAGGAGCAGTACAAGACCTGAAAGAGTGTGGAAGAGATGAGATGTTATCTGGCTCTTTGCATTACCTATGTATGCACGTTCATTATTCATTACACATGCAACCCCATCTTTAAGAGATTGTGTGTAATGCCATGCCATGAAATAGTTTTTTTTTAATCTACCTGGTGAATGTTACTCACATCTTTAGTGTGCTATTCTGGACATGTCTTGTTTCACTTTTTCATCTCTTTTTGTTTCTCTGTTTTTCTGTGCAGACAAACTAACGTATGTTTTGCCATGCAGATGCGTCTGATCTTCCTTTTAGCAGCATCTGATCCTCCTTTACTCAGATCAAACTCAGATCAGTAAACAGGCAGAGCAGATTGACTGAAGTGAAGGAACACAGCAGTTGTGTTTGCTCACAGCTTTTGCCATCAAACACAGGAGGAAACAGCATCCTGCAGGCTGTGCTTCCCGCAGTCTCCCAGGTGGTGAGAATCACTCAGATCCTTTGCTGTGTTGAAGACAAAGACATCACAGCGTTTTCATCCAATTCCTGTCTCTGGTATGAGAGTAAACCAGCCAATTCTTGCTGCCAGAACAAGCCAAAAAGAAAGAGGCTCTGCTTGTCAAATCTCTTGTCAATTCTTCTCATGACAATCACCAAACTTTTACCAAGCTTGTGATGCATTTATCTAATGTACACAACAGAAAATAGGCAATCACTACGACTTACAACGCCATACTTTATGGACTTATCTGTCTGTCCATCTACGTTATGATCAGTTTGTACAAGTCCAACTAGATTCATCTTTGATCTTGATTATTGAGTGTCCTGCAGGGAAGTGAATCATGAGGTGAGCAGCACTGTTGCAACACATCAAAACAGAAACGGAGGAGAGCTTCTTTTTTTTTTACTGCTTATTTTATCTGCACAACCGGTGAAAACACGAGAGAGAGAGAGAGAGAGAGAGAGAGAGAGAGAGAAAGAGAGAGAAAGAGAGAGAGGGAGAATGTGGGGATCATTTATTAATGTTAAACTGCTACATTTTATATGCGAAGACTGGAGAGAATAGCTGATGGAGAGATGGAATAGCTGACATGCACATCCTCGAGGGGAACTACTGTTTCTCATGTGAACAGTAACATCCAGGCCCTTGATGATCAGATCAGTCATATCACATATTATGATATCAGTGTGGTTCTTAATTAATAACCTTTTAATCTAGAAAGCCTTGAACTTATGTATATTCTCTTCAAACACAAATTCAAGGACATCCCTTGGGGGTTTAGAGAAGGAAACATCGAATTTATACACAGCTACCACCTTGGTGTGACAGAGCAATGCATGTGCAGAATGGAAAAGGTAAAGCTTTAAAATAAACATCTTCAAATCAGGCAGCTAAAACCAATCTGTAATTAATGTTAACTCATTCACATTGTAATTAAATTAAGTGTTATCATGAAAATCAATACTGACACTATTCTTATGGTGGCACAAAAGTGATACAGGAAATAAATGTATACAGGTGGATAAATAAATGCATAATACATGTTCTGTATTTCTTTATTTATATATTGTTTAATAATTTATCTCTACATTTACTTATATATTTATTTCCTGTGTTACTTTCAGGCCTCTATATTGTGGATGTTGCTGCAAGAACTGAGTAACACTGAGCAAATGAAGTATGATGCTGCCACTGTTTAACTTAAACTTTGATGAGTAAATCACAAATAAACATGCTGCTCAAACAATCCCAGCTCTGTATTTAAAAGCAGTTGCCATTGTCAACCAAGACAGACACAACCCAACAAATCTATCAACAAGTCAGAGTCTCCAATTATAGTGAATATGCTGCTTTGAATTGCACAATATCGCACCAAACACATTTATTAACCTAAAAAACCTGAGAGATATCAGCCACGAGTCATTGTTACTCACCTTCCCTCCGGTTCAGTTTAGCAAAGCCTGGCCCGTGGCTGCCAGACAACTGGGAGGAGCTTCTGAAGGATGATGGCGATAGATGGGACACGAGCGAACTGTGACACACTTCTGTGAATGACAGCACAGAGGGTACAAACCTTTTAAAATCATGACTTAATACACAGGAAACAAAATACTACTGAACATTGACTATAAGCTTACATTAATAGTGTCCTCTTTGATTTCAATGCTGAATGTATTAAAAAAGAAATTAGCTTAATCCTTCATCATTAAACCTAATAATAGTCTTGTGTAAACATTTGTTTTTAACTACAATGATACCTTGTTGGATAAATAATGCATGGTGCCCTAACTACCTGACAGAGCAGACTCATTAATTAGATAAACTGGCCATTTTACTTCTGTATTTTTGCATTTCTGCAAGTGCTTGTTACAATTTTTAATTTGATTCTCTTGATTTCTGCATGAAATTTGCATTGCTGAACAAAAACGTCTTCCTAAAATAAAAAAAAAACAGAAAACCTTTTAAAAAGCTCATAATTGTAGGCCACACAGAAATCATGAAATACATTTGTGAGTAAATGATCATTTTTCTTGTTGTACACCGCACTGCAGACTGAAATGACCCACTAAAGGCTTCAGCTGAATCCTCTATGTTAATGGATGTTTCCTATGCTGCCTGGAGCCAAATATCTCTCAGAGCTCAGATATCTCTTTGTGAGATTATATTAATGATGCATCTTGTGTTGTCTTTACTTTGTTTAGTCGAGATTTAATCAGACTCGGCCTCACCGCTTTGATATCGGATTTCTGCCTGTTACGGGAACTTACACGGGAGGTTTGACTTTGGTCTCTCTTTCATGGGACTTTGATTGTATCTAGTTTTTGTTAACTGTTAAGTGTTGCTTGCACGGTGCTACAGTGCTACCGTAGACATACACTCTTTTAATGAGTTATAAAGTGATTCATTGAGTCTCTAACATAGCAGTCATTACTTATTGTTGTTTTAACCAAGCATTTGCTGAGCATGGAAAGCCTTTATTACTTGTTTGCTTTGACACAGTGGAAATGTAAACTTATGATATGGGAAAAAAAAGAAAAATACAAAATCCAACAGAGTCTCACAACAGTTTGTAAAATAGTCACAAAATTTAATCTAAATATATGTTTACAGTGACACGAATGTTCCTTTTTTTTCTGCCAGTCCAGATTGAGAAACTGTTACAAATCAGTGTTAAACGATAATGATGTTTTTGGGTGTGACAACTCTGTGGTTAAGGTCTGGTTAGGTTTAAGCCATATTTGGTTAAGGTTTACGGAAAGATCATGGTTTGGGTTGATATGGCAACATAAACACCAAATAATGACACTTGAGGTTGAAAACGGGAGGCTAGGGTTAGGGTTAGGGTTATCCACCCAACCAGCCACTTCCAAACATGGACATTTGTACCTTTTAATATAGAAATCATAGGTGGCGTCTGTCACTCAAAAATATACTTCCAATGGTAATATATTAGTTTGAAAGTAACTTTTAAAATGTGTGTCCATGTACACACATCTATAGATTAGATTTCATGACTATTTCACAAACTGCTGTGAAACTGGATTGTTTAATCAGTGCCTTACTAAATGTAAAATTATTTAAAGTAGAGTTTGTAGCCACATACAAACAAAACTGTTTTAATGGTATTTATTATATATATATATTTTTTTTTTTACATTTTTGGGATAGTATGAAATGCACTATAAGTTCATATGTATCTGGATTGATTGATTGATTGATAGATAGATAGATAGATAGATAGATAGATAGATAGATAGATAGACATCCATCCATATAGATAGATAGATAGATAGATAGATAGATTAAAACACTGTATTGTTGGCAGCTGGTATAGTGGAATAACTCTGGAAACTAAAGAGAATATTTGATGATAAAAATCCAAGAATACCAAGGTGATACCTGACATGTTTTCCCAGATGTTTGCAGAAAATAAAAGCGCAGTGAATGCAGAGAAACATCTTTTAGAGTTTGGAATTTCGTGTGTGCATTTCATTTCATTTAGAGCGGGTCATCCAAGGTCCTCTGTGCCGGTGACAATTGTTCTGCAAAAAGCTATGAATTTTTAAAATGAATTACCATGAGCCAAGGTGCCATCTAACACAACTGTATATTAGCTGCAAGAGCACATACAGTCTGGACCCAGTGAACTGGGAAAAGTTTGAATACATAAGAGGATCATTTCTCCATCAACAAATAAAAGTACAACACAAAAAAAGTCTAATTCTTCACTGACTTCATATAGGTTAACTTTTAATTTAACCAGAATCTGTCAGTGTGGGCTCATTAAGCTTTACACACTGTTCATATTCTGCCATTTCACAGTATCCCCTCATAATTAGTCTATATACATAATTTTGGGACCACAAATCATCATCAGTCTTAAAATAGTCTTAAATAAATTGGAGATTAATCCTTAATGAAGCTTTCAGGGAGCAGAGAAAGTGTAATCTTTAGTTTTTACACTTTTTTTGTTGATGGAGAAATATAACAATTCCAAGTAATTATGTTAAATGTGATTAAATGTGCACATAAATATTTTTAGAAAGTTGAAATATTTCTATTTTTTTGATTATGCTGGGTCACTTTGGGATAAGTCATCAAATTCCTAGCTACAATTAAAAGGCTTTAAGGTGTTTTTTTTTCCTTCTCTTATATGCAAAAATGGGTCAAATTAGACCCTGAACAGTATGGTAAATGTAAATGGACTGTACTTATATAGCGCCTTTCTAGTCTTTATGACCACTCAAAGCGCTTTACATTACATCTCATTCACACACATTCATACACTGATGGCAGGGGAAGTTAAACATTCATACATCGTCGGGAGCAATTTGGGGTTAAGTGTCTTGCCCAAGGACACATGGACATGTGGCTTGAATTGGTTGCATGCTTGTAGATTTATATTGGGATTTACTGCTGTAATGTTTAATTTTGCCCATATCACATTTGTCCAGCAATGTTCTGGACATGTTTTGAGTTCCACATGGGGACCACAGTTCATTTACATACTCATTTTCCTCATGTTATCACAGAAAATAAAAAACCCAGCGGTCTAGTGCCCCTCTCCGTCGGCAAAATAAAAATTTAAAAAAGCATCACAGCACTAAAATATTATAGTGCTGTAAAAATGTAATGTTTTTGTTCTTAGTCTCTGAGTGGTAGGAAGCAGTGAAAATTATGTTTTCATGCATCAGAAAGTAGGTTATGTATTTTAACTGTGTGACTTCCTGTGTGTGTGAACTTTATAGGATTATAAACCTCAATAGATTTTAAACCCGCCACTGAAACCACTTGACCTTTACAGCCATCAATGGGTGACTGACCCTCTTCTCTCTTCTGGGGGTTGGGGTTGCCTCACTAATTAATACCAGAAGCGTGAGAGCAGCAAACATCACTTCAAAAGGATAAAAAAGGTCTTAATCACTTAGCTTCTGACCCAGAAAAAAATGTACAACCTTGAAGGGCAAGACCTCCTTCCAGCCCACAGACACCCATGATAAAAGAAGTGGATTTATTGTAACTCAGGTGCCAGATACAAAGTGAGGGAGACTTCTACATCATAAAACTATTTTTTTTTCACTTAAGTTTAGATTGCTTTCTGAGACTGATGGGAAGTGGAGATAAATGCTGAATGGCTAACACTGACCATGAAGGAAATCCTGTAAAACATTAACATACTAAATGTTGATGCTTGTCTCAGATGGCTTTGTTGAGGGTCACAATCTTCAATGATCTGAGATGAGATATAATCATTTAAAGGTTTCCATTAGCTAGCATTAAAATACACCTTTTTGTGTGTTGAGGATAATGAATTGATTGACTGAATGTGTCAATTTTTGTGTTTTTGAGTTTGACAAGATCAAAAACGTACTTTGAGCACAATAAACAGCATAAAGCTCTCGGCTATAACAGATGACAAAATTTGGTTTGCAACTACTAATAAACCCCTAAAGATTATGGTAAATACATTTCTAATTCATAAGACATTACATCTTTTAAATGCTATAATATTTTTGCAAAAGTTACATTTTCTACTTAAGAAAAATTAGACCTACAATCCCCCGAGAAGCAACTGAGAAAAGCTACAGTTCTACTACTAGCTTTAGTATTAGCATTTAACTTGTTAGCCACTAAGACTGCTAAGACATGCTAATAAAATTAGCAACCACATAGTTATACACAGAAAATGACATTGGCCTAATTACGTTGTGGGGTATACAGGTAGCATATAGTCAGCTGTTCTTACTACATGTTTGTTAAGCTGTAGTGCATCTTTGAAGACAGTCTCACACGGGAGCGTACCTATGTTCCCCGGGTCCTATGTTCCCCGATCGCGGCTAACTCGGTTGCTAGCTCGGCGGCTAACTCGGCTGCTAACTCAGCTACCTGGCTAACGGTAGACGGGATCATCCCTATGTTCCCTGGTCACATACAAAGCGGGGGACATAAGACCCGGGGGACATAGGGATGATCCCGTCTCACACAGTCCTTTGTGGTGTTGGTTAACCCTCATATACTGTTCAGTGTCAAATTTTACCCACTTTTTACATTTGACAACTGTAAAAACAACATACACATTTCTTTTAGCTGGACTTTTCCTAATGTGACCCATAATATACAAAAATGGAAACACAATTATTTTGTTTTGTGTGTGTGCAGCTGATACACATTTTTATGAATGCAAATGTACAAGCAACTAACCCTAACCCTAACCCTGTGTTCATTAAAAAGAAAACCGAATCCATTCTTGTATTCATCATATTCTATAAAATGTTCTCCTGGACCACAAAATAGTGATTGTGAATGTCTTTTTTTTCTCCATAAGATCAATCAAACAGATGGTTTATCCAACCTGAATTAATGTGAATTGGTGTGTAGACACTCATTATGAGTCAGAATATGAACAGTGTGTAAGGGTTAACACTGCCGGCTCCATACAGGTCAATAATATAATAATAATATAATATTTTTCTCAGACTGGCTTTGTTACAAGCACCAAATATTTAGTAGTAGTTTTTTATATTCACAGTCTGCCAGTCTCAGCAGTGACAGCCTCTGGCCTTAACAGAGATACACCAACACAAATTGAATCATTAGTCTTTCCTTTTCAGCTCACACATTCAAAGCTCTGTGAGCTGAAAACACTATAACCTGAAAACCCTTCTCTGGACACCCATGACATGTGTTAAATCATCATTTATTCAGCAGATTGAGCTCCACTAGTGAGCTTCTCTCCTCTCTTCCACCTATCTCCCCATCTGTTCTACTGCATTCACTTTACTATTTTGCTGAAATGGCAGAGTCCCAGCAGAAGTCATGATTGCATCAAGCCAATGAGCATCTTCCTTCGCTTTAATGAACTATAGACGCAGAATATTTACAAGTTCAGAGTTCTTTAAGGGTCTTGGATGCTGTGATACTCAATATTCACTTCTCACAGGGTTTTAATGTTAATACATGCATCACTGGCCACAGTAATCACACTGAATCCTGTTTATGCCCTGAAACATGAACCACCATCCTCAAAAAGAAAATTGTGCACAACTTTAATCTAGGCTGAAGAGCAAAGACTGCACCTTCCTTCTCATCAAAAAGTAAATTGTATATTTCCCATGAAAATGTAAATAACTGACTTCATCCAAATGTGTTTCAACCTTACTATGAAGGGAGGATGCTCCACAATATGTCTGATATTATGCCATTTTCCCTGCTGCTGATGCATTCGTTAAAGTTTTAACATAATGTTAGGAAATACTGAGAAAGAGAGCAGCATAAATAGTGCATGCGATGTACATTTACAAGACATTTTACATTTTTGGTATGTACATGTAGATGTGATTTTTATCCACAGTGACTTGCATCCTGAGTGCCAGAAAGGCCCCCACCCGGCCCCCACCCCTCGCACAGAGGAAGATACTAGAGGATTTCTAGATATGGCATGTAGTCAGAAATATTAGTAATATAAATACAAAGATCTCAGTATCTTTAATTAAGATCTTGAAAGCTGTGTGAGCACTGCCATGGGTGGAAAAACAATGACTGAAATAATTAAGCCGTGAATGATTTCTCCCACTCTTCGGTGCCTTTGCAATCTCAGAGGAATATACGTGCCGTGATGTGTTATGTTTGAATTTCATTTCATCACATTTTTTTCTTCAAAATAGTACGGTCGCAGGTTAGGGATTCATTTTGTCTCAAATGTCAGAGCTTGTTGTTTAATTTTGAATTAATAAAGAGAAAACTTTTGAAGTCAGAGAAAAGTTTTTAGCTCAACCTTGACTGATGATTTTTGAGACATCACTTGGCTGAGACAATAACAGCACTTATGACTCGATGTGTTTTTTTTTAAGCTGTCATCTACCGAGCTGCGAGGATCTGCACATCCACAGTCTCAATACTGAAAACTTGCATTTCTTGTTTCCAGCCCTTCATGACTCTAACCTTCTAAAGCTTATCCAGACAAAAGATGTCAGTAGTTTAATATACTGTTTAAGTACTGCTGCTGATACCATTGTGTAGGGCTGGGCGATATGGCCTAAAATCAATATCACGATATATTGAGCATTTCACCTCGATAACGATAAATGGACGATAACTGCCACCAGAGCGATAGATATAGCATATGTTATATCTATCGCTCTGACTACCACCACTCCGTGCGCTAAAAAAAGTTTGGCCACTAGATGGGGCTGTGGCAGCATAATTGCTCCACTCCAAGGTTATTGCCCTGGCTGGTGACGACAGTCTTTTTGCACAACTTACATTTTACATCTTTCTGAGCAGTATGGCAACCAAAATGTTGCCACACGATTGAAGACGCGTTTTTCTTGGGAACAAGCTGCTGCTCTTCCTCCTCCTCCACCAGGTGTACCTCCGCCGCCGGCGCTGAAGCTGCCGCTTTGACGTTTGAACTGTCATCTATCTATCTATCTATCTATCTATCTGTCTATCTGTCTGTCTGTCTGTCTATCTGTCATATGTCAAGTCGAAGAAGAACCAACCGTGTACCAAAATGACGAGTGCGTAGTGATATGGTTCAACTCTTTTACGCACCGGGCGCACGCCGGTTACGCTTGGAGTTTGTTTATGGACAGTCAAACATGATAGCTTAGCGTCATACGTCATACACCGTTGGAAACCTCAGACTATTGGCTGAAAGGTTATCAACTTCATTTCACTGAATACTTCCATTGGCTGGAACAGCTGTCAATCAAACCCACGTTGTCGTTGTCATCGGTCACATGTACTGCCTAATCCTAAACACCGATTGGCTTGTGTGTGGTGTCGTCAGAAGCAGAAGAGGCTCACGGTCGTAAACATCTAGTCACGTGTACTCTGAGATGGACGTGCAGGTCAGGAAATGACGTACGACGGACCGTATATGGTTTGTTATTTGTGTTATTACGTTACGTGTTGGACTAAATACATGGACATATTGAGGAAAGTATTTCGGTTTTATGGAAACGGATTTTCTATTTCACAAGAATGGATACTTGGCGAGCTGTACAGGAAGTCCTGTGTCATAAGATGATCGTTGTGGATAAAGAGAAGACTTTGAAGGTATGTAGGCATTATAGCTTTTCTCACTTAGCTGAGTGTCTAGCCAAGCTAATTGCTAATACTATTACGGCTGTGAGCAACCATATAAGTCGTGAGTGGTCTTGAATGAATCAGGGCAATCTTAGCTTTCCAACAATGTACGGCATGAGTATATATGTTTAAGGGTTGGTGTTTAAAACATTCAGAAGAACGTGTGGCTACCTCCTAACATCCGTCCCGTCCCAAAGACGGAACAGCGTGCGTTAAGAGGTTAAACACCGAATATACCGACATGGGCAAAATGACGTCGGTTATCGTCGTAAATTTCGGTATCGATACATTTTCGGTTTATCGCCCAGCCCTACCATTGTGTACAATATACATATAGTTCATTCACTAGCTGTTGTTGGATCTTGGTATATTAGAAGACATGTTGGCAATTTTCAATATGTGTCTGATTTACAGCTAATCTCATGTGCAGAGCCAAACAAACATACATTGATCCTGTGTATCCAAAGACTGTACTATATTGATATCTTATTCCTTTGTGCCGTAGACCTCCGTGGTTGTTTAAAATCTATTGTACTGAATATATGTACTGAAGTTCTTTGAGAAATTTTAAATTTATAGGTAAAATCTATAAGTCAAGAGGTAGTGATATGAAGCATAACAAGCTAGCGTAGCACCAATTCACAACAGAAGTTATCTCAGGGCACTTTTCACATAGAGCAGGTCTAGACAGTACTTTTTTATTTTACAGAGACCCAATGCCAATGGAAAAATGGGGAGAAACCTCGAGCAGATCCAGGCTCTTGGTGGGTGGCCATCTGCCCCCCCCCCCCCCCCCCTACCTGTGATCTACTCTCACTGTTATTAGTCTTTTCAATCCTTGTCTAATGTGACAGTAATCTTTGTGGTGCAGGAACATATAACCCAGTGCAATGGTGGCCCACTAATGTGTTTTTAATAGTTTTTGGACGTCAATAGAGGTCTACAGCTTTGGATACACACACAATACTTTTAAGTAGATCAGTTCATTGTTAGTTTGGCTCTGCACATGAGATTTGTTGACAATAAGAAAAATATAGAAAATCACCAGCCGTATCCTTCAAAGTAGTTAAACTTGAATATTGTGGCAGATTGCATTAAATTGTCAATGCTGTCATCACCTATGATATCCTACTGACACAATAATAGTAGGTTTTGCAAATGTATTGTATTGAATTACATTATATTGCACAAATGCAGCTGGTGTATTGTGTATTATTGTGGGTAAATTAGAAGTGATCTTCCTTGTTTCCTTTTTTGACATATCTGACGTGTAGACGTGTAGAGATAATTAGTGGTGAAAAACCTTCATGCATGAATCATACACCAACAAAATCCCAATTCTATACATAATCCATGATGTCAAAGATACAGAAAAATAGAGATGCATGTCAAAATTAGCATATTGTTAATATTTTAGAGAATTTCAAAAATCAGGTATTCAGAGGAGCTCATGTAGATTGCATACATTTACAGAGGTGCACAGAATGAATTAGACAAATATAAAAATGTCTATAATCTGACATGCAGACATGAACTATGTTTTGAAAGTTTCTGGTTACAAACAGACTGAAATTCAACACTTAGACCACACAGAAAAAAGAAAAATCAAGACTAAAAATGAAACATACAAGCTCAAGTTCCTGATTCTGCACCTCTGGGTTTGTGGAACTCAGTTAAAACATCTACTGGGTTTCAGCTCGGAGCAGAGAGTGTTTGTAGTCTCCTCCCCTGGTGGGAGAGCTCGACCCGATCTCTGCATGGTGGAGAATTTTAACGCTATGAAAGTGTTCGTGCTCCATGGAGGAAATTTTGTAAGCAACTGGGAAGGTAGAGGTTCTTCCTGTTGGTGCTCCTCTTGTCTAGAGCATGTCTAAAGTGTCTCTTCCTCATATAATTTAGGACAAGGTCACTGAAAAGTATTAATATTGCACGTTGAGAAGCATGTGCAGTGAGGGACTACTGTAGATTAACTAAGGTTAAGTTTTTGGTAAGCTGTCAAGAATGATCTGAACTTCTCTGTATTTACAGGACAGGCTTCTTTTCATTTCTCCACTTGTAAAGCAGTAAGTGTAAGCAAGGAGCTTCCAAGCATTTCATTTAGATCATACTCAAAGCCACTTCAGAAACACATTTCCTGTAGTTTTCTAATATCAAAACATAGCAATCATAGATACTGATTATGTACTTTTTTGATTAACAATGGAGCAACACACTGCTGCAAATCCCTTTTTACTTTGAATATACCAGGTTTAACCAACTTTAACAGGAAAAATACTACTGTCATTTGTGCCCTCGAGCAAAACGTTTGACTCCCACCTGCTCCAGTGAAGTGGTGTGGGAGTAAATGAAGCAAAACAATAAAACATCAAAAAATCATCAGTGCACTGATGGAAGAGTTTGTTAATGGTCCCTGTTTAATATTCATTATTTTTAAGCTCATTAAAATGTAGAGTCAAACACATTATTTCTTGTCCTAGAAATAGCTGGTAGCTACTAGTTAATGATATGAACAAGAACGTTGTTTTTCTTTGTCACAGCAGGAGATTTAATCTCATTTTATACTTTATATAAAATGTTTAACTTGTTTGCAATGTGAGGGAAAAAAGGCAAGGCAAGTTTATTTTACAGCGGCAAACAGAAAATTCAGTCTTGATTTAAAAGAAGTGACAGTTTGAGCAGACCTGACATTTTAGAGAAGTTTGTTTTAGATATATCTGGTGCATAAAAACTGAACACTGCTCCTTCATGTTTAGTTTTAACCCTGGGGGGGGGGGGGGGGGGGGGGGGGGCACTCCTATTACTGTATGTCCAAACATGCATAAGACAAAATTCACCTCTGTGTATGTATCTTAAAACATATTTCACAACTAAATTCAATAGGACACACTGCAACACTCATTTTAACAGCAGAAGAAGAACTTGCATTACACAATATTCACAGGGAGACAACAGTGATGACTGCACCTTGTTAGCCATCCTGAGACCAGCTCGTCTCTCTATCATCCAGCTTTTTGTGGAACACATACCACATGTACTCATTTAGACTTCACAAGCACTGCAGTAGCCTAAATTATACATAAACATCAAAGACAGACGGTGTGTGTGTGTGTGTGTGTGTGTGTGTGTGTGTGTGTGTGTGTGTGTGTGTGTGTGTGTGTGTGTGTGTGTGTGTGTGTGTGTAGTGCAGGTCAGTGGCACGTGACTGCCTCAGTTCACTACTAGCACTATGGTGCAGTAGTCATTCTTCATTATGCCTTAATGTTGCAGCCTCTGCCCCGAGGAGACGTTAAAACACAATCACCTGTTGAAAAATTCTGCACTAACAATCAGCATCTCCCTATTCTGTGTTAGTCTATTGATTCTTGAAGCAATAATTTACAGATAGATCAGTGTGCAGACTAAGCTACTGATCAGCACTTCTGGAGTTGGCAGGAGATCAGTATCGCACACATTTCTGCACAGGCCTGCTGAGACAGGGGACTGAACCCAGGCTCTCTGTTTGAAGTGCAGACTCCTAAACTGCAACCTGCTGCCTTTAATTTACACCCAAAGTTGGCATTTGCACATGTGCATTGCCCCCGCTTCAGCATGTGGCCATGTTCTTTAAAGGGAACACATCATGCACACTTGCAGATCTATATATTCTTTAGCTTTTCAGGGTTATCTTTGTATGATTTACACTTCAAAAAACAGGCTGTTATAAGTCATGTCTCAAGGAGCCTACTCTGTTCTGATTGAACAGCTTTTTGAAGCTGCCCCTTAGCAGACTTGCCACAGCTCCGCAGGCTATATATAAAAGCAAACAGTAGTAGCAGGATTTCACTTATTTTTCTAGAAACTTTTCAAATACGTCCATACATGTTTGAGCTAGGACAGGAAGACTTTGTTGATATCCAACCTTACCCTTATCTAACCCTAACCCTAACCCTAACCCCTCATGGCAAATGTTTGCATTTATCCTGAATTGAACTGAACAATAGCTGGTTTCTGCCTTATTAGTTTATAATTCTATTTATTATAAATCATAGCACTACTCTGCCTAATATCTTAATTACTACATAAGCTCTTTTGTAAGATCCAGTGTAGTTTGTATTACAGTTTGTTTGAGTTCAGCACAACATTTTGTATAAATATGCAAAGCTTTGCTTATGCATAATACACAACATTTCCCTCTGTGGAGAGATTTACATGAGTGCACTGTTGGTTGCTCAGACACATTTCTTGAAATAGTTATGAAGTATGGTTCAGTTTTTGCAGAAGTATTGTAGTATAATGTTGTAGGAAAACCTCTTAGCGAAGCTTTTTCACCACATTAAACTGAATTAGGTTCCAATGTACCACTCAACCCACAGGATCTGGCTGTGTAACAAAATCTGGTTTGTCATCAGTGTCTTTTTCATATACATGATGTGAAAAATTTAATTAAGCCAGACAGATATTTTTCTCTGTATCGCAGGACAGGAGGGGAACCTTTTGATGCTTAATCAACTCAGTGAGCACAATGGCAGCTATACTTGTCAGTGCTTTGACAGATTTTATGATAATTACAAAGAATTCTCTCATGGTTGAGGGAGGTGTGAGACGTGTTTTAGTATGCGTGATAAGGAGAAGGATGAGAATCCCAGCGGAAAACGATGCATATGAGATGAGTCGCGATTTTAATGATGCTTCACTGAGAAATATTTACATGGCATCACACATTTTGGATACAGCATCATAACTGCTCTTTATAAGATTTTTGTTTCAGAGAAAATTGACACCACAAATTTCCTACAAGAAGTAAGAGAGTTTTCTTGATTGTGACCTACAGATTTCTGAATCCCTGCCAGCTGCAGGGCTGCTCTTATGTAACTGACCCTGACCTGAAGTACTATTAAAATGAGATATATTCTCTGCCACTGGTGGACCAGTTCTTCTTTCTGTGCTACCTCCTCCACCTCATGAATCATTACACTGCTGGTCAGATACCTTATCTCTGTTGCATCTTAAAGTTTTGGCTTTGACTCAAGTTTGTCCTGCGGCGTTCAATGTCAGCTACCGTCCGTTATACCAATGACATTTCTTCTGCGCTCATATTCACTAAGACATTGCATCTGATCTAATTATCCCTTGTGGCAGCCTGGAGTGTAAGAGGGAACAGATGGCGATTTACAGTCTAAAGGATCCTGCAGACAGCTCTGGTATGTAGATGTTTTGTTAAATTATGCCCAGGACTCCTCCAAAGTCGATTCTGGCAACTACAGTATATCACATTAGTTGTCTGCAGAATCCTGAATGGACTATCTTGGTTTTATTGTTGTAAAAGAAAGAAATGTATGTGAGAGAGACAATCCAGCACCAATTATAAAGAGAATAGCAAAAGTAATGACCAGTAGAGCTGATTTTATATTTCTTCAGGAGAGAGTCTCCTGGTAGACCTTTCATGGTAGAAAGGTCAGTGAGTGACTGAAGAGTTGCTGGTTCAGTTCCTAGCAGCTGCTCAACATCTGTACTACCAAGGCGATTGCTGTAAGACGCGAAGCTGTGTGAGTGTGGACGACTCGACTGAGGAAATATGAGGATGACTGTGTCACTAATAGATGATACACAGAGCGATGAGCTTCAATTTTCTGTGTGTGATAATGATGCTCTCCTTTATCATCATCATCATCAACCTTTTCTTCTTCTTCATATTCATCTCATTATCAGCTACTCGTTCTTTATCATCATTTATCATTTTTTTCATCATCATGACCATAATTTCATCGTTATCGTCACAAACTTTCTCTTCTTTTTCAATCAACTTCATCATCTCATCATCAACCATTTCTTCTCCATGATCACATCATCATCAACAACTTGTTCTTCATCATCTCATCGTCAACCTTTTATCTTTTTATGATCATCTCATCATCAGGAACTTTTTCATCATCATCAATCCATCATCAACCTCTTCTTCTTCTTTTTCTTCATCATCACCATCATTATTTCCTCCTCATCATCATCATCCTTATTAACTTTCTCTTCTTCTTTGATTAACTTCATCATTATTATCATAATTTCAGCAGCAGCATCAAGTTTATCACAATCGGCTTTCTCTTCTTCTTCCTTTGATCAACTTCATCACTTCATCAACTTTTCCTTTTTTTACTGTCACTTTGGTACTAATCATCTCTCCTGCAGCCTTCATCAGGAGGTCAGAGGTTGCCTGTAGAGGGTTTGAATCCTTACAGTTGAAGTCTTGCCTCTCTACTCACTACTGCACCTCCAGCTAGTGGGGCTTCTTGTCAGTAGAAACCAGGACCCTCTACCATACTGAATGACTGAGCACTCTGACCTCAGCAGAGTTTGACAGATTCTTGGACCAAGTACAAGTCATCTTAGCTGATGACAGTGCCCCGTGATTAATGAGTGTGTGTTTAAGGAAGCAGAGCTCCAGTGGGGCTGGCCTTGAGCCAATATCAATGTGTGTCAAAGTCAGATGGATAGACTGCGGGCCTCCGTCAGTTTTATCACTTAACTACTTGTACCTGGGTTAATAAATCTAGATTCCTGACTGACATCTCTGAGTTTACCTGATGGTCGCAGCCGCCGTAATGTAGCCTTGACTTCATCAGATCATATTCATGGCTCTCCTTCTCTGAACACACATTTTCATAAATGACACTAAAGAAGAAATATGAGAGGGGGCTTCTCCTCAGCTTCCTCTCACTTTTCTCATCTCCGCTGTCACAAACTCCAAGAGTCTCATGAATCATAAAGGACAGTGAGCTTCTGCAAGGAGGTGCCCAACTTATTCACACTAATTGCATTATATCCACAGGTAGATGTTCCTCTCAATACAGATTTCCAGTTCATTGGAAACTAGTAAATTCTCATGTTCTGGTTAAAATGGGCAGCGGCGTACATTTTTTTCTTTCAGGTTTATCATCAGAATTGTTAATAAAATAAATCTCAATATGAGCCTGGAGTAGAAAAACAGGACAAACGTACAGATCTTAAACATCATCCAACAACCAATGCAGTCAACCAAATGAACCACATTATTAGCCTACAGTGACCTGCAAGAAATCAAGCAGGAAACAACATCTTGTGATTAATAACCCACTTCTGAATCGTTTCATAATGCAGGCAAAATTTACATTGTGTAAACATTAACTTAATGGCTGCAACTAGTAATTATTTATAATTAATCCGTTAATCGGTTTGTCTGGAAAATGTTGTGAAAAATCCCAGTTATACTTTACAAGAGCCCACAGTGACTTCAAATTACTTATCTTAAAATGTGTTGCAGCACTTATGAACATTGTGTTAATGATTTTTATAAATACTAATTCCATTGGTGTCAAGCTGGACTTCAAGAGTGTGACATAAAAACACCCATCTCAGCTCAAGCACAGCAAGTTTAAAGCAAACCAAAGTGAAGCTTTTTAATGACAGCGATGAATTTCCTTTTAGATATTTCTTCTAAAATGAACATGTGTGAGTATCAGTATCATATCCTGACTGAGAGTAGGGCAACATCTGGATGATTGACTCATATTATTCTTTAATAGATTCCCTAACAGAATCATCCATCTGATGAAAGCTTATGTCTACAAGTTAATATGGATTATAATGGATTCATTGTATTGGTGTGATAGTTTATTGATCAGTCCCCTCTTACAAAAAGCACAGATTACTGAGCTGCAGGACAGGGCTTACTGGAGCTGGTGGGGACCCTGGATTTTTTTTTTTTTTTACGTTTGCCTCTTGGCTGGGAAATGTGAGTGGAGGGAACAGATGAGATCTCCGCTCCCTCAGTGGTTCCTGCCATGATGCTCTTGACCAGAGGCCACAAAACAATTCAGTCAGCCAATGTCATTAAGTTTTATGAAAAGTGAGGGACATAATTTTGTCCCCTCGATGAAAGGACTGCAGTGATGAGACATGACTAGAAACAGGCCAATGTTTCATGTTGAATTGGCAGCCATCCAACCCCCCCCCACCCCTCACCCCCCTCCACCTCTGTGATTAATGTACAACCTGGGATGGCATTTTATCACCATAAGGAAGGTTTTTAGTTTTGGTTATAATTATTCTCGTACTTCTGTTGCTCTGTTTCGTTCAATTTCTCATTCATTTTTCTATTCAACTTATCGACAGCATCACATGTATATTAGTTGGTTGTGATGTTACTGATTGATGCTAAATAGAAGTACCTCAAAATTAGCACCAGTCATTTGCTAAATAATCAGACTCACCTAAATCTGCAGCTCAGCATCTATCATCAGCCAACAATTCCCACCTTGAAACAGCTTTGGGACAAAATCCGCTGACTCTGAACTGAGAGAAGACAACACTTTCTCCGCCTCCTACTGACATTAGTTTTAAACTGAGAACATCTCTCATTGGAGATTGGAGGCTGTGAGTAATTCGTTATCTTAACTCAACATGTGCACACACAGGTATACTAACCACATTTATCGGCATTATGTACACACACACACACACACACACACACACACACACACACACACACACACACACACTCTACCTGGGTGCTGCTTAGCATTCCCTTGCTCGCTTCATGTTCACACACGGCTATTTGCTTCTTATCTGAGGAGGCACACACCCACACTGACATATAAACGTGCACGCACACACACACACACACACACACACACACACACACACACACACACACACACACACACACACACACACACACACAGAGAGAGGCACATACACACAGACAGACAGAGTAGGAGTGCAGCAGCATTATCTGTCATTAGGCTGCGATTAGAACACACACTCCCCTGACTTCAAATCAGCTGAGAGAATAGATAACAATCCCATGGAGGACATATGCAACAACTCTGGAGAGACAGAGAAAATTTTCACGG
Organism: Scomber japonicus; assembly: GCF_027409825.1. NCBI lineage: Eukaryota > Metazoa > Chordata > Actinopteri > Scombriformes > Scombridae > Scomber > Scomber japonicus. The sequence continues at coordinate 8,888,554 of NC_070591.1, read as the reverse complement.
AGCCTCAGACGTCTCCTTTTTGTGTCTAAAACTCTGTGTGTGTGTGTGTGTGTGTGTGTGTTTTTGTGTGTGTGTGTGTGTGTTTTTGTGTGTGTGTGTGTGTGTGTGTGTGTGTGTGTGTGTGTGTGTGTGTGTGTGTGTGTGTGTGTGTGTGTGTGTGTGTGTGTGTTGTCTCACAGGCACACATAGAAGCAGACTTTGCTTGATCTAAAGCACGGAGGCAGTGTCTCTCCTTATGCATACAGTTTGCTTTTGAGTGAGCATTGGGCAGATAATTGGAGGAGATACCATCAGCTGGACATGTTCCAACATTCACACAATTTTTGAGGGAAAATGGAAAATTGTGCACCTTTTAAGACCAAGGACAAAGCGAAATAACTAATCCTTTTATTTTAATGACCACAACAAAAAATAATTAGTTTTTAAAGCCTGTATTTCTGACATTTCCTCCTAGTGGTGGTCTGACAAAAAACATACAATATCCAATAAGAATAACTTGAAACATGCTGTGGTTTACCTACACAGTGGACAAAAACCAGAATTTTATAAAGTTAAACACTCTTATCTTTTCATCTAATTAACAAGAGGTGTCAATTAGAGAATATATTTTAAAACACAAAACAAAAAGGAACTGAATTTTGCTTTTGTGCTCAGTTAAATTAAACATAAAGTTGACAGCTACACTACTTTGATAAGATTTTTAAAGTTTTTATTTGGCTGCATTAACCTCAGTGTGCTAGTGAGACATCAGCCATGTCAAAACCTGCTTCCACCTGCTCAGCTCAAAGCTGCTGGACTCGCCGTGTCTCATTCTCGTTGCGCTGCTCCACAACCATATCTTCATTAGAGAGCATTTCTATGCAGCATATCATTTCTTGTCTGAGCTCGGTGAAACTCAGACAAATCCCACCTCTACACTGCATCCACTAAACTTTCCTACGCCCCCAGAATGCACCTGGGGGCAGTCACTGGTCTGATTGAGCTGCTGTGCTTGTATATCAGGAGCACATTACACACAGATTGGTGTCCATTCTCTCAGTGTGTGATGGACAGATACATACAGATACATACTTGAATTGAACTATCAACATATTACTCTACAGGTTATGCATTTGACATGTTCATAGTAGCTACTGTATGACTGAATCAGCATTTTTTGTTTTAGATTGATAATATTGCAAAAGTCAAATAATGTATTTATTGGCACTTAGCAGTATGTGTCTCTTGCTCCTCTCCAATTCTGTGTCTACTGCAGGGAAAGTAACTCTTTTTATAGTTATACATACATATAAAAGTGCTGATAAACTTTAATGCTTTGACAATAGCTAGAAGATGCTTAATTTACATGACTTACATGACTTTGTGATATAATACCTCCTCTCCAGATGTCTTTGTTGAATGTATGCTCTAATTATCCAACATAGTTATCTCTGGTGTAAAAATAGAGGCATCTCCTTGTGATACCTTTAGTTCATGGCTAAGCTAACAGTAGACAGATATATGACAGTTTTTATTTGTTTTTTATAATTTTATCTAATTAACATTTTCTACAATTTCCGCCTAATCTTCAGCAAATTTGGTTCAAATTCTGCACAATCTGCATATTTTCTACTTTATCCTGCATATTGTGATGGCATCCAGCATATAGGTAGTGCAATAGCAACGACAATAACAAAGAGGTCATGAGTCTGGATCACTTGAAAGTTTTGTACAACACATCAGTGCACAGAGAGCCCTAGTATACCCCGACTCTTTCTTTTACTTTAAGCACTTCAAGGAGAAACAGGGCCGCTCATGACAGATTTGCCAGCTATCAGAAGGATGAGACCCTGTACCTGTCACTGCACCATACACCGTTTCTCCTAAATATGTACACTGCACCTTCAAGCGCAGAGAAGAGGGGTCACTGTGACTGCTTCAGAAACACAAACATCTGCCCTCTCACAATGTCTTTACCTCCTTTGTTCTTCTCTGACAAATCGCTTGAGTCAAACTATGCCTGTGGCACTGGCTCAGCGCTAATACAAAGTCAAATAAAATATGGAGAGATGTCTGCTTGTGGGAGATTATTAAGTGGTTGATATACTGTATGTTTGCTCTAAGAGGGGAAAAAATAGGCTTCAAGCACCACTTATTGATTTTAGAGTGACAGCTACATTTTCTTTTGGTTATGGTTTGTGATAGGCACTCTGCTGAGTCCAAACCATTTCCTCTAGGGCAAAGAAATCTTTTTATCTCTTTATATATATATTTTTTGTTATTTTACTCTGTCAAAGCCCCCTAATCTCAGTGCGTCTGCTTTTGTCTGTCAAGGGGAATATAAACCTGATGTGGTAACATTTACCATTTATCTGTCTGCCCCCCCCTCTCTGCTCAGCCTGAATCCCTTAGTGATAGTTTATTATTTCAAACATTTAACAAATCTTGTTTCCCCAGGCATGTTGACTCAGAGTACTGGTTTAATACAGCATCAGCATCATGATGAATGAATATTTACCCTCTTTATTAGACACCCACTTTATTAGACTGTCTCAGCAGCATTGTTTGGCAATACACAGTTTGTACACAGCTACCATGTCAAATTATTCTCCTACTGACATTTCCATCAAAAGGGTCCCAAATGGACTATCACTGTGGCTTATGTGACTCTGCTTATTTGAATAGCTATGATTTTTTTTTTATTGCTGTTTGAGTTCTTAATAGTGCTGCTCAACTATAGACAGAAATGTTATTCCAATCCGTGTCCACAAAAAAGGGAACAAAAGTAAAAAAATATATGCAAACAAGAGAAATCCAGAGAGCTATGAAACATCCCACAACAAAAGAGAATAACAAGAAAAATCAAGTTGACAGATTAAAACATGTTTTTCGACTAACACTCCCACAGTAAAGCAGAATGAATTCTCCTCTTGCTGGTCATTTCCTTTTCTGTGAACACTGAGTGTATTTCCTCATCCAAACCTCTGTCAAGAAATGAATTATGAATTACTGAAATGTGAAACTACAACAAACCTCTCTAATAACAGCAGTGTGCTTCACATTTATGCAGCCAAAGTGCAACCACAAACTTCTGTAGCCTCCTCTGGAGCAGCTGAAGCTTGATGAGTGCCTTGCTCAAGGGCTAAACTATTTGATAAGCTGAAGGAGAGGAAAGGGTTTTTTTTCTAATTCACTTTCCACACCCACTTTCTCCGTGCACTGCCCCACTGAAGAGCTTTGCATGGGAAGTCGTGCGTGAAATAACGTATGAAAATAAATCAATGAGAAGATATTGCCGTGCATGTCAGAGAACCCTAAATTCAGATGTCTTTCAAACAGACTCATTTGCACTTTTTCAAGTACAAATAACAGAGAACATATCTGTATGATCTCAGAACCTCCTACACTTTTTTCCAAACATTTGAGATGAGTATAAACTGAATAGCAGCAGCAGCAAAACAGACAAACGCTACAACAAATCTGTACTGTCACCTAAGATAAAAAATGCCACCATGCCTCCTCACCTCCTCTCGTTGCCCCATACGAGCTGAAAAGTATCAGGGCGACTTGTGCAATAATTCCCCAGACTTTTTTACTCCAGAGATCCATGATGAAGTGAAAGGATGCTGCAGAAGAGCCCACCGGGTGAAGAAGGGGGGGGACAAGCTTGCCTCTCCTCTCCTCTTCACTCCACTCCTCTCCTCCTCCTCCACACTCTCCAGATCCCTGATGAATTTTTCACTTCTGCGTCCACAGCGCTCACCAACATCCGCCTGCGCCTCCACTGCAATGACAGCAGAGGCAGGAGGCTGCTTTCTGATCAGCTGCACTCTGCAGAATGAGGGGATAGAAGAGGGTGAGAGAGAGAGGGAGAGAGAGAGAGAGAGACACACACACACATGCAGAGAAGGAGAGAGAGAGAGTGAGAGAGACAGAGAGAGAGCTTTCACTACTGTCACAGCTCGGGAGACTTTAGTCATTAAAAGGACTTGAAGACCCCATGCTCTGGCAAATATCCCTCAGCAGAAAACCCACTGTAAGCTACACTATTCTGCTCTGACAATGTTTGAGAAAGAGTCATCTTAGAGTCCCATTAGGCTTCAGGCTGCTGCTCACGGTCTGTTTGTCATCATGTAATGCAGCAGTTCAGGTCCGGTGGTTACAGAAGGAATTCCCAGCACAGTGACTCAGTCTCTGCAAATCAATTGTGAAAGTACCCCACTGCAAAAGTACACAGGAATAAAAATGTCTATACTCATTCTAATTATTGCATTTATTCTCTATACAGTTACTGTGTCTAATCTCATAGAAATTGACAAAAGATATTTACTGTGTTCTGGACTGGGAGGGAAATGTTGTGCATGTTGGCTGCTTATTTCTTTGTCTTTCCTTTACTCACCAAGAACAATTGAGATTTGCATCTTTTTTAAGGTCTGTTGTTGGGATAATAAATACAATACAGACAATACAAGCAAGTGCCAACCACTGCACAAAAGAGCAAAAACAATCTGCACTTAAGATGTGGATAAAAGTATTAGAATTTTCAAAAAACATTAAAATATATTGGAAAATTTATATTCAAGTCCTTTTAAAAGTGACTTCAATTCACAATAAATAAAAAGCAATAACCTCTGACAAGTTCAGGTTCTTCTGTTCCCTGTTCAAGTAGAAAATGAAGTGTATTGAAAAGCTTTTTGACTTTGATCATAAAAGCAGAGAACAGTGGTTTTGCTTAACAAACCAGTAATGTACACAGACGTGAAGGACAAAGCATTACATTGACATTACTTTTTGTTATATAGAGAATCGTGAATGTAATATAACATGCAGAATATATATTGATGCTTTTTATTCTGAGCTGAGGATGCACTCAGCGTGAGTTTGGTGTATGCACCTGTGCAACTGGCCTTTAAAACAAAATGTGGTGTTTCACAAATGGGGAACAGAAATGTCCTGAGCCCTCAATCTGTGAAAATGTGGTCATCCTCCGCTCACAGGAGGAGGCTAATCAAAGTTTAGAAGAGAAATCTCCCTCACGGCTGTGCACGCTCTCCCTCCAGAGAAAGCTGGGTCTTTGTCTGTCTCAACCGCTTAAATTTAGATTTAAACGGCTTCATTGGCTACAAGAAGGAAAAATCCAAAGCAAACTGAGTCCTGGGTAAAAAGCTTTGATATTGCACAGCTTAGTGTGTTTTAACATATCTTTTTCAGTAGTTATGATTTGATCAATGCATACTCCACATATAGGCAGTGTGTATATATTTGTACCTGCGTCCTTTTAGATCTCCTCTGTGATTCCTGTAGCCCCACCTTCCTTTTCACACGCAAAAATGACCTATAGTTACGTTCGAGTGGCAGACGCCACCTAGTGGCTCTAGCAAGTATGACGTGAGGAAATGACGCAGTTCAGATTACGTCTAAATAAGATGACACATTTCCATATGTGGAGGAGGTAGGTTGAGTGGATGGCTACATTAATAGAAGGCAGAAAAATTGACTTAGCTGCAGGAAACCTCTGTTCATTTGTGTTTTCAACTTCAAGTGTCATGTTTCCTGATTGAGTGATTTTTATAGTGTTTACTGTTGCAATGAATATGAAGGTTGTCTCATTTTAAGGACATAACTTTTACTTCCAACACATTTCCCAAACCCCAAGTGGTTTTTGTACCTAAACCTAACCCGACTTAAAAAACACAGCGTTGCCACACCGAAAAACATAATTAATTAAGTTGTATTAGAAAACCCTCAGGTGCAATCGACCTATGTGGTTGTTTCATTATGAGGATGTGTTTTGCTTTGAAGACCCTAATGAAGGGTTTCAGCTGAAAGGAGTTCAGCCATGCAATACTAAAATAAAGGCTTCTTGTTGTATTCAAGGCACAGATTGCACATATTTTTCCTTTTTTTCCCCTTTGCAATATACAACATAAACTAGTATATTCAGAACAAAAACAGATAATACATATATGCCACAATTTATATTAGCAGCATTCAACATTATTGGGAATTTAGGTCCAGGATTTTTAAAACATAAAATATGATTTAGGACATTCAGTACAAACTATATGCCTAGAACAAATGTATAATGTATATGGTATAAAAAAATAAGAGAAAAATAGATAAGAAATATAAACTGCAAAATGCAACTTTCAGAAACTTTCAGCCTTTGTGGATTAAACAAAAAGACAGAAAAGAAGACTGATGATATTTCTCCTGTCTGAAGAACAGATGGTTTTTTTTGTTTGGGTTTTTTTTTTTTTCCCAGTCTCACACAATCATTTCACAGTCATCTGTCATTTGATAACCACCACACAATAGGAAGGTGAGAGAAGTAATTTCTCCGTCTAAATTGGGTTTTCACGCTCATATTTGAATACTGTGTAAATATCTCAGCTCTGTTGAGTGAAGACAGAGATTATGCTGCAGACTTTATCAGCATTATCGCAGTTAATATGACTTGTTCCTGGATCACGTCACTGTCCTTGTTTTATCTACCGTGATGACTTACCATACACACAGGGATGTTAGAGAGGCTTTTCAGGAGCAGGGAGGCGGGCTGCATGTGAATGAGGCAGGCTTGTGTGTGGACAGGGGAGCAGAGATAGAAACAGTGTGCCTGTGTGAAGCAGCAAACTGGAGAATTTGTGTTAAATAAAGAAAGCAGAGAGGAAATTGTGTGTAAGATGGAAACAAAACACACACACACACACACACACACACACACACACACACACACAAAGTGAAACTGAGCTTTCAGACATACAGTATGCTTATTGCTCCTTTCATGTCTGGATTTTGTCTCTACATTTGGATGGATAGTTAACATCTTAAAAAAAAGGATTCTGCTCAGTTTATCTTTGTCTAAGCGATAAGAAGATTCAGCGCAACTGTAGATTAACGCCTAAGCTCAGAGTGAACATTTACTCAGCATTTGCAAACACTTCGGTTCACTATCATCTGACGATTTCCTGTTTGATGTGGAGCTCGTTTCATCGCAGCGTTGTAATTTCGGAGGAGTTTTTATGATATAATAACGTTACAGAATACACCATCTTGCTATGATGTTAAAGCACAAGCTCACAATTTTTCAAGTCTATCTTAAAACAATAGATGGATGGTGATATCAATGCTTGCTGTAATTATTCTAACATCAGACAAATAAGTGATTTTTTTCATGCATTTAAAAGTTTAGTTTTAATATAAGACTTGGGAAAAAATTGTGAATTCATCCTTTAAGCATAGGCTATTTGGTGTCCTACAGCAATTAAATTGGCTTTTATTACATAAGCTTAAAAAAAGCATATAAAGGAGTTACTATATCTGTTACTCTTATCCTCTCTCTGTATGTACATCAAGTGACAGACCTACAGAACATAATAACCATCCCTCCAGGAATCTCTAATCTTGATATATAAAAAAAGCACTTTCTATTTTTTTTTCCTGCTCTTTTTCAACAACAACAACAACAACAACAACAGCAGAAAAAAAAACAGGTCAAACTGGAGGCTTTCTTACACAAGCTGGCTTACTGCAGAGAATGTCCTGTTTGTGTGCCCAGAGTGCCCATACTGCCCTGAGATCCAGAGCAAGTTATTTTTACTGTGACTGGAGGCATTATGTAAATATACATATGTTCTTGAAACAGTCACAAAGTTCTCCAGCTGCCGCACAGTTTCATACCATAATTAAGCATAACTTTTAGACCCGCTGCAAAGTCAGTCATTAAAGGCCAAAATAATCACAGAAAGACTCCTGGAGCGACTGACGTGATATATACTGATTTTGAGAAAGTGAGTTTTAGTTCTCAGGCAGTACAGATTCAAGTATAAAAGAAAGAAAGAGTTCTGAATGTGTCTTTAATAATGTGATTTTGATTATGAAAGCTTTGGTTTCCCCTAATTAAATTTATATTCAATTTGATTCGTTACATCTATAACAACCAAAGCACTAGTATGGTTTGCTTTTAAGTGAAGCAAATGATTTTGCTTTGACATTTTTTGTGTTTTTTTTTCTCTTTTTATTTTTTTTGTGTATTTCAGCTTGTTTTGCTTTCACTTTTTCACTTTACTTTGCAGCTGTATGTATTTGAGCCCCTCTGCAGTCTCCTGCCAGGCCTCGTTTTGTGTAACTCATTTTTATTTTGCATACCAAATGAAGCCAGCCAATGACTGATGCCCTCCCACTCTACTTTATATTCACAACACCTGCTGCAGCCTGTGTAGGGCTTTTTGGTTCAGAGTTTGTTCAAGAGGTGAGCGGGGATGATTTTAACTTGGTGAAAAGGAGAAAAAAAGTAAATAAAGAGTTTATGTCTTTGTACCGTAAGTGTAGAAGTGTTTTGTCAATGATGTTGAGACACATGCAGGAGTCATTTTGTGTGCGTGTGTGTGTGCGTGTGTGTGTGTGTGTGTGTGTGTGTGTTTGACTTAACCTTTGTGTCGTCCTCCCAGGTCAAATTGATCCCGTCTGTTTTTACTGTTCCTTCTTTCCTTCCTTCCTCCCTTCCTCCTTCTCTTTCTCTTTCCTCCTTCCTCCCTTCTTTTCTTCCTCCATCCCCCTTTCTTCCTTCCTTCTGTCCTTCATTCCTTCCTTTCCTTCCTCCCTCTCTCCTTCTCTCTTTCTTTCCTCCCCCCTACCTTCCTCCCTTCCTTCTTTACTCTGTCCTTCTTTCTTTCCTTCCTCTTTTCCTTTCTCCCTCCCTCCCTCCTTTCTTCTTTCCTCCGTCCTTCCTTCCTTCCCTTCCTCCCTTCCTTCTTTCCTTTCCTACCTTCCTTCCTTGCCTTCGTCCTTCTTCCCTTCCTTCCTTCTTCCTCCCTGCCTTCCTTCCTTGACTCGACGACAACAGAAGGGTTAAAGTTTATTGAATTTTAATTTTTCAGTAATGCAAAGCTACAAAGCTAAAATCCCAATAACAACCCTTGAACAACACCAGACAGCTGATAAAGTAAGCAATAATTAACCAATAATAAAAGAGAAATGAAAATAAAATGTCAGATATTGTCAGTACTGCATTTATACAGCGACTTTCAAGTCTTACAACCACTCATAGCACTTTATACACACACATTCATACACTGATGTGATGTGTCCTGTCGTGTCACTGTGATACGTACAATCACCTTGATGAAGTCCATGTCCTGAGGAAGAGTACATATAGAGCCAAAGCTGCTGACAAGGAGATGTCTCTATAGGGGAAATCTCCAAAACTGTCAAATACAGCAGTCTTTTTTTTCCCCTTGTGGAAAAAAAGGTGATCCTGCTGCTGGCTTTATATTAGTCGACTCATCAGATCACAACTTGGGCTACAAAGACACACACATACACAGTTGGTGAAACGTAGGTCAGACCTTCAGTGAGGTGTCACATTGGAACTGGGCACATTGACAGAAAGGTTTGGGTCAGTCATGGTGGGCAGTTGCCTCCTGTGAACGATGTAGTCTGTGTGAATGTGAAAGTTATTCAGGCTCGACCTCCATGCAGACTGTGACTGACCTTTGACCTTATGATTCAAATCATCCAGTTTCTATGATTCAAGTGTTATTTTGGCTCAGAAAGTATATCTGCTCAGTCAGAATATAATCAAAACATGAGATGTAGATGTAGATATGTAGATTTACCAAGTTGATTTCATGGAGCAGAGGCTTGTTACTTTTATCAGTCAGTCAGTTTGTTGTAGAGCAGCTTAAAACAAAAAAAACAGTAAAAAGCTGACTGTAAAACTAGCTAAAGGGTTTAGTAGATTTTAACCTGCATTTTATTGACATAGGATTATTATATTTCCAGCACATTTCTTGGCAAGTGTCCAAGTGGTGAGAACCTGTTACATAAATGACCGTGTTTGATGCAGGTTTACAAGGGACACGTCAACCTAGATTTGTCTATAGTTCCTGAGCAGTGATCCGCATCGCTTGTGACAGACAACAAAAAAAAAATCCAATGGTGTCTTCACAAAAAGCCGCTGAACTTCTTTATATCTAGGAGCAGAGTAATTGGACACTCCCTCACATCTCCCTTTTCAATTGTGAAAGTTTGACTTTATCAGAAGTCTCTGCATATCGTTAGAGACGACTTTCATCCAGCAGCTCCTCTCTTTGAGGAAACACCCTCTGGGAGGAAGTTGAGACAACTCAGTTTTACATCTGAGCGCTTTAAAAGGAGTACATCCCCTGAGGTTATTTCACTGTTGAGTGGGAGACCTCTGGCACTTTAAGGTACTTTTTTTTTTTTTTTTTTTTTTAGCTATGGTTGTCTTCTTAATTATTTATTTATGGCATTTTGTATATTTTATTAGGTTATTTGACTTCTGAATTGCAAGGTACTGTATATTGTTTTTAGCTTATCTTTTGTATGTATGATATGTTTGTTTATTATAATTTGTTGTTGTATGTATGATTTTTTTTTCGTGCAATATGAGCTCTGCAAGGTAACGTTTGTTGTCATGACAATTAAATGAACTCATTTCATTTATAGTGCTGTTGTACCATAAAAGATAAAATGAGGAGTTAGCTATAATGAAAAACTAATTGCAATTTATTAATGAGCAGCTTGCAAGCCACAGCAAAACAGGGAGATATGCGCCAAAGTTCGCAGTAACAAACTGATTTATTTAAGTAAATTGCGACAGTAATTGTGTTTAGGCATGAAAGTCAGGATTAGTTGTGTATGAGAGTGGATGAATACAGTGGCTGATGTGAAATGCATGTTGTCATTATTAACCCTTGTGTCGTCCTCCCGGGTCAAATTGACCCCGTCTCTTTTGACTTTCCTTCCTTCTTCCCTCTTTCTTTAATTTTTCCTAGCTTCTTCCCCTCCTCCCCTCTTTCTTTGCTCCCTCCTCCTTCCATCCTTCCTTCCTTCCTCCTGTCCTTCCTTGACCTGAGGACAACATGAGGGTTAAAACAAAAGAAGGCAACGCAAAGAGACACCCCAAGCTTGTTGAGGGGACCAACACACTAGTATCTGGGCAGGTGGGGTTAAGTAACTTGGGAGCACTGGCCAGGACCTGCAAGACACACAAAGCACACACAGGACACACAATATACAGGACCACTTATACAAGGCTCTGGGGCCAGCACACTCCACAGACTTTTAAACATTTGTTTATCGCCTCCTATGTTAAAAAAAAAGGGGAAATGGAATGCTAATGCTCAGATCTTGGTCACCTTGAATATGAATGAAAGATTATGTGACTTATGAACGAGGACACCATACAGTGTAAGGATGCCTTGTTTGCTGGGCTACCTGAATCATTTCCCTCCTAGAAAAATGCCTCCTCGTGCAGTTTGGAAGCGTGTGTGTGTGTGTGTGTGTGTGTGTGTGTGTGTGTGTGAAATGCGCTTAAAGATTATGGCAAACAGAGATCCTCTACATTAAGACTTCTGGTTTATGTTCAGGATGCTCATTCCAAAAAAAGTGGTTTCATTTCCATTATCGATGCCAGGTTGAGTTTCCATTATTGACCACAAGAAATGTTTGTTTTCTTTGTGCTAGGGCTGACCTCCAAATAGCTACGGCAGATACTATCTCCTCATGAATAATGTTAAGAAACATCAATGAAAAACAGCGACTCAGACTCAGACTCTCTAGCTTTGAAAAATCCATGCCTGAAAACTCAGTACATTATTGGTTTGTGAATTTCAGTGCATTGCAGGAGTTAGCGAACAGTGTTGCATTTTAGTTTCCCAGAAAAATGGATAGCATGTGAGCATTTGAGGACAGACAGCAGCGGTGTTGTGGGTTGTGCCGAGTTAATCAGAATACACTGAAGTCTTAGAAGCAGTTGACAGATTTCATCCTGCCGGCAAGAATTCCTCTGGGATGTATGAAAGCTACGGCTGCATTGTTTCCAGATCTATTAACGCTGCTGACAGTGGAGACGCTGCTTCTTTATGCTTTTCTCTTATATCTATGACTTTAAAAGGATATTTAAATATATGAAAATACCAAAGTCTGATCTAATGACTCCTTGTGTGCTTGTGCTGTAGATCAGTGGATGTTATTTTTATGATATATTTTATATATATTTCTCTAGAATGCAACATGACTATAAAAAGAGAAATATGTAACACTGCCAGTAAGAGTTTAAAAAGTGAACTGTTGTCCAAATCCAAAATATTGGAGAGAGTTGCAGGTTTATGCAGGTTTTTAGGTCAAGTGGCATCTTATCTCAGTTTGATCCAGTTTATTTGCTTGCTTCTATGACTGCAGGACACTGTGAGTGTGTGCTAATGTTTCACATCTGGCAACCTGGGGTGTAGGAATGGCTCTCAAACTGATCTCATAGAAATACGTGAAATTACCACAACCTCTTAACAATGCATTACATGGGTCTGGCACATAAAGTGTTAATATTGTGTGCCAGCACCACCATCAGGTTAAATGGGCAGTGGGCCGAATCAGACAGACCAAAACAAAAAACAGATGCTCTGCACTGGACCAGAGTGGGAATTTCAATGGAGAACATACTGGCTGTGGTGTTATAGTGGGGAGAAGCCAGTATTTCAATTTAGCATATTCCGTTAATCTCTTATAACATATCACACACAGAGGTGGCATCCAGTGAGGCTCAATGTAATGTATCATTAAACAAAAAAAAATGCAAAAAAAATGCAGATAACATTACATCATTACTGTCTTTACTCTGATTGAAATGAGCACTTTCTTCATTTTAACAAACAGACCTGTCACACAAAGCTTTTTAAGACTTGGTAACTTGTATGCAGCTAAATATCATCAGTTACTCCATGTGTCACTTTCATAATCCAATGGAAAGTATTAGTACAGAATTATTATGTTGCAAAGAAAATTAAACAGCTGATTCAAATGCAGATATTATATTGCATTTGGGTAAAACTATACATTGATCCAGCCATCACCACTGATTACATCGATGGTTTTTGACACTGACACAACAAAACTCTCTTTGACTCTTTGACTAATTGACTGCTTGACTAGCTAACTGGCTGAATGTCTGACTGCTTCGCTTGCTGACTGAATGACTGCACTTACATTTCCCTCCGGACAGAAGACAGCTGATTTCACCTCGGTGGCTTTGACCTCAGTGGGCAGCGGGGTGAATGAATGTGTGTCCATTGGTGTTCTGGGAGTGTTTAGGCTGAGCTGAGCTTTTTTTTCGCAGTGCTGCAGGGTATTGACGGGGTTGTGAAGCGTGATATTAGGTGCAGGTCTTCGCGCCGGGACACCTCAGAGCCTTAACGATCTCCAAGCATTGCTGACCTGTCGACAGTGACTGACAGGAGCTGTTCAGCTGGAAGAAAACACTGCTTTGGGCTGTGGCTTTCACTAGTTAGACAACAAGAGGAGAGTCAGAGGGTGAAACTGCTGTCAAATCATTAAACGACACAGGGCATACATGCACAACCACATACACACACACGGACTCGGTGTCATTTATTGCTGAATAGAGAAAGAATTCAGTCTGGACTTCAGTGTCAAACAGTTTAAATGGTGTCTCTAGATTTCTTCAATATGTGATTTATCTGGTTTATCTCCTGTAGATTTGATTTCATGCACACAATTTCATTTCATTCCACTAACACATTTCTTGATAATGGCGAGGTGTGAGTCAGACTGATGCAATTAGATTTGATGTAATCTGTCGATATGAAAGATAACTTTAACTACACACTGTATCATTTGTATTTTACCATTTCTGAAGAGAAATTTGTCTTGTCATCTGTGTAAAAAAAAAAAACACACTCCCACTTCATAAGCTCACATAAAATACAGTGTCAGTCAGTTCGTTTAGTAATAGTTTCTGCTCATTAGAAGTATTTAGGGTAGGGTTGCATTCGAATTTGCAGGCCTGTGCATTAAATTCCTTTGAGAGGGAAAGTTATAATTTAATACATTCATGTTTCAGCTGTTCCATTTTTCATTTAGAGTTCACTCCAGAGCAAAATTAAAATATGCTTTTCTTCTTATTCCTGCAGTTGAATGTTTGAGCATTGTGCAGAATGATGTATGTGCAGAGTTTGGCACTGGAAGGCGGTTTTCACATTCGTCTGCTGAAAATGGAAATTTTCTCTTTGCTCAATGAAAATCTGATTTAAAGGGGGCGGGCCTATGAGCAGGATTTGTGGTATCGCAAGTAGTTTGAAAGCCATTTCTGGTCCAATATTCAACTTACACTAGCCTAATGTGGAAAATGTAACCCTCCAGTGCAAAAAAAACCCACTGAGAATGGACTTTAGAAGTATATGAAGTATATTTGCATTACTTGCATATTCATAGATTCAGGGTTTTTTTTTAATGAGGGAGGTATAGATGCCATTTTAAAGTTTGTAATATGGTAATTATGCATTTTTTTGTGGAAAAACCATATCAGACACACATTATTGTACCAAGCAGAGGATCTTAATGTCGTAATGCATGTCTGGGGGGAATCTTTAAATATGCTGCTGCTACTTTTACTTTTCATGTAATATTATGTGTTGTTTGTACACATCATAAGAACAGTGATGACTTTACTTTTGAGGCAAAATGCCTTTAGCAGCACATAGACTCCTTACTTCTTTTATAAATTCCTGCACATCTGTATTTACTACTATTCTAGTCTTTGTTCTCTTTTATGTGTCAGTGGACCATTCTGGTTAACATTTTACAATATACATGTCGAACAGATGTGATCACTTTCCAAAAACACAAACAGCACGCTGCCCGCTGAAATTGGTTTAAAGATTGATATTGCTCCATCTTGACCTGTATTTCTGTTAACACCATTACACCCAGTCAGTAAATCAGTCACAGCAGTGACCTTTGACCTCTGCAGGGTGTTTGCTCTGTGTGTAATCATTCGGTGAAGTTGACCCACAGCTTTCTTCTTCTCTCTTTCTTGTTGTCCGGCACAGCAGCACTATAAATATCCCACATCTCTGGCTGTTATTTCATTTCCCTGTGAGTGCTGCACCAAATTTATGAAGCCGGTAAAAATCTCTCTGAGGTTGCTCTGCAGATTTCTGCACATATCTCTGCTGCCCAGCTCAGGACGCTGTGATCAGGAAGAGGTGAATTTATAGCAGAGACAGAGATAACCTCTGCTCTTCAACCCACTCACCATCCATATCCAGGCTAACGATTCCCTGTCTGTGTACTTCAATCTTTTGGTGTTGTCTCTGTGTGTCTTTCTGTTTCTTGATTGTTCCCTTAACGCTTCCTCTTTGTGTCTGTCAACACTGATGGACACTATTTTCCTCTCAGCCAATCTCCTGCTGCTGACATGAGCAGTGTTAATCTGACCAAAGTGATTGTCTTCTTTTAGAGAAGGTAAAACACAGCTGGGTTTCCTTCCATGTTCCTTCTTTGTTCTCATGTTGTGATGTTTTATTCTATTTTTCCTGACAAATATACGCACAAAGTGAATATTCAAGGTTAACACTTGAAATACAGAAAACATCTTGCTTACCAGTAAACCAAAACCAAAGAGATCTCATAAAACAGACAAAAGCAGGAGATTCTAACATTTGAGAAGCTAGAACCACAGAGAAGGAGAACGTCCATAACAATCAGTAATCAAAATTGTTGATTCATTTTCTGCAGATTGACTAATTAATTAATCAACTAAGTGTTTCAGCTCAAAAATATGATTAAGTGGTGTAATAGCTCAAATCAGTTAACTTAATTTGTAGTTGAAGAGTGCCACCCACAGAAATTCACACTTTTTTATTAGAGAAAATCTGAGAAAAGTGGCGTTAAACGTGTCAGCAAAAGCACAAGAAACTAAGGTGTAAAACCTATAAAAAAAAGCTATATGGTGATTATAACCAGCTATATGCAAACTTCCTGGCAGAAGGTTTTTTTTTTTTGTTTTTTTTTTAAATCTCATCACATTCCCATTTATTGAAAAAAAGTAAAATGTCAAACAGGTGCTCAGATGAAGCACAGAAACACCTTTAATACATTACATTCAGCATTTTGATGGTCCATAAAGCCGTGCAGCTTCTGGAGGCTCGCCTCTCTCCGAGCCAGACGTCACAGGGCACTGAATCCGTCCTCTGCGACGATATCCATCTCAATCACCAAAGATGTGCACATTGAATCACTCGGCTGTTTGAAATGCCTTCTGCTTGCAGTTTATTGTGGTAAACCGGCAGAGTATGGAGGTGACGAATTAATGTAGAGCCTAACGACTGTACAGGATGGTTATGGAGCTCTTTGTGCATCAGTGGCTTCCGGGTTCACGGGGGTTAATGGGGTATTACTCATCTAGGATCTGTGATGGCAAATAATATGCCATACAGGGCTGAGAGAAATGTAGGGAGGAAAGAGATGGGGTTTTTTATAAAGGAGAGGAGAGGAGAGATGTGAGTGGAGGAGGAGAGGAGAGGAGAGGAGAGGAGAGGAGAGGAGAGGAGAGGAGAGATGTGAGTGGAGAGGAGAGGAGAGGAGAGGAAAGGAGAGATCTGAGAGGAGAGGAGAGGAGAGGAGAGATGTGAGTGGAGGAGGAGAGGAAAGGAGAGGAGAGGGGAGGAGAGGGGAGGAGAGGAGAGGAAAAGAGAGGAAAGGAGAGGAGAGGAGAGATGTGAGCGGAGGAGGAGAACTGGAAAACAGGGGACAGAGGAGGAAATCATTTCATCATTTGTCTTTTCAATTACTTATTGTCCAAAGTTGTGACATACATATAAATGACGTAAACTGCAAACCAGACAGGAAGAAACTAATATTTTTCTTTTATTAGTCCTCTTTTTTCCTTCTTCTGTTCATCTCTCACTCCTCCTACGTTCTTCATCTAGTTTCCAAACAGTTACACAAACTATATATTTGGTAGTCTGATTGAAACACATGTCAAACACTTCTATTGTTTTCCTTGCCAAGTGTAATTGACCATGTAATTCAAACAGTAATAGTCCTATAAATTATATTTTGGAAGTGCTTTTTGCAATATAGAAAACTGCATATGTTAGTAGTTCAATAATAGCGGTATTAATATTTTAACCATCCATTCATTTTCCGCTATTATACAGGACCCAGCTCCTCTCAAGGGATCCCAAAATGTTCCCAGGAGAGGAGAGATATGTAGTCCCTTCAGTGGGTTTTGGGTCTGCCCCAAGGTCTTCTATCAGTTGGCTGATATTTTAAAAGCACTTAAATATAAGCCATTATCAAAGCAGTACTTAACCCTCCTGTGGTCCTCAAGTCAAGGAAGGAAGGGAGGAAGAAGGAAGGAAAGGAGGGAGGAAGGAAGGAAGGATGGATGGAAGGGAAGAAGGAAGGAAAGGAGGGAGGGAGGAAGGGAAGAAGGAACAAAGGAGGGAGTAAGGAAGGGAGGAAGAAGGTAGGAAAGGAGGGAGGGAGGCAGAGAGGGAGGGAGGGCGGAAGGAAGGAATGAAGGAAGGAAGGAAGGAAGGGAGGAAGAAAGAAGGAAGGAAGGAAAGGAGAGAGGAAGGGAAAAAGGAAGGAAAGGAGGGAGGAAGGGGAAAAAGGAAGGGAGGAAGAAGGTAGGAAAGGAGGGAGGTAGGGAGGGAGGAAGGAAGGAACGAAGGAAGGAAGGAAGGAAGGAAGGGAGGAAGAAAGAAGGAAGGGAGGGAAGAAGAAAGAAGGAAGGAAGGAAGGAAGGAAGAAAGGAAAGAACAGTCAAAACAGATAGGACCCGGGAGGACAACACAAGGGTTAAATAGGGTCAAATATAGTAGCCTATATAAAAAAGTAGACATTTTTTTAATATTGGTCTTTCCACTTTCTCTGCCTCCCTCCATCCTTTATTGATGCTCTGTGTTTCTCTGTTTCTTGGATGTTTCTTCAACGTTTCCTCTTGTTGTTTATCACCACCAACACCTATTTCCTCTCATCCAGTCTCCTGCAGACTGAGCTGTATCGGCAGAGCTATTACTAGAATTGATGTTTGGATTTAACTGAGTAATAGCAAATAGGTTTTGCTTTTTTTAATGTGTGACAATGAGCCGCTGACAGGCTGTAAAGTCTAGCAAGGTAGCAACAGGTTCATGTATTTCAAAAATCAGCATATCAAGCTACACCAGGATATTTTTCACACCTGTGGTTTGTTTCCTTTAAGCTGGATGTTGAATGTGAACTGAAACAATCAGAGCTGTTTCATTTTAACACAACCGAACACCGCCACAAGGAATAAGTGAGATTTTATGTGAAAATGTGGAGAAAAAAAATAAGTGTGAAATCTTCCTTTACTACAAACTACAATGTGCTCTTCAGCAGTTTCATACCTGGCTTGTATTTACACCCGCGTTCATGGCAGTGTGGCAGTTTGTATTGTCTTACAGTAGTGACTCTGCTCCCTGTTGCTCTGAAGGTCGTCATGTGGGCAATTTTTCATCTGAGCTGAAATTCATTTTGGCTGCCTGCCTCTATCTCTGTCTCTCTCTGCGTCTGTTTGGAGGAATAGGATGATAAATCAGATTAATTTAACGTTTCCTTTTGTCTGCTGGGGCAAAGAGGTCTGCAGAAAAGAAGTGAGAATAAAAACTTTTTCTCTTTTTTTTTGCTGATGTCAGACAGTGACACATCTTATTACTGCACCATCATCTGTGATCTCCAAAAACAAAGTGTAGTGTATTGTTTTGTTAATTAGCTTTAGGTGTTCGGATGTTTTCCAGGGAAGCTCCAAATCCTAGTTGTATGTGAAATATTAAAAATAAAGCATGCAAATTATTTGAATGATGTTTGTCTATATTTATTCTGATGTTTTTGTCATTTTGGCTTTAGAAAAATAGGATAAATGCATGAAGATGTTATTTAAGATCCGATTATATTGAAATGGATTAGCCTGCGTTATTGCTTTTGCATCTGGAGGCATTTAATGAATGGTTCTGTGTGTGTGTGTGTGTGTGTGTGTGTGTGTGTGTGTGTGTGGAGTCACATCGTTCAACTTGTTTCAGGACATTAACACAGACTCAGTCTCGCCACGGTTCTTCCCAAAACCAACATGTGATTGAAACACTTAGGAGACAAACACAAACGACTGAAAATTGGCTCCAAACACTGCCAGCATTTAAGCATTAAACCAACAAACAGCCAAAATTGGGTCCTTCATGTCCATTTAACGATAATCAAGAAGTGGTGACAAAGCCCCGGCAGATGAAAGGACTGCATTCAGTCTGGGCCATGCAGCGAGCAGCCTGTCTAATGTATTCCTGCTCCTTTGTAAATTTGTCATTTGTTGCATTTTCAGTTTGTCGCTTGCAAGCTCTGATAAGCGAAATGGAAAAGAGCGGATTGGATCCCCTCCAAGTTTTTAAAAATGATTTTTCCCTCTTGTTGTCCTTCATTTTTGGAAGGTCTCACACACTCTGAGAATTTGGAGCTTCATTGGAGGTTCATTTAAAGAGTTTTTTTGGATATTTAAGCCTATTAGGTGGCAGTATTCATTTCTCTTACAGCCATTTGTTTCTTTTCATTTTGGTGCATGATGCCTAATATTTGAACTAACTTTGAATAACTGAACTTTTCTCATGCAAAGTTACTTTCTGACCATATTGTGAAGCATATTGATTTTGCTTGTGCACTCATGAACTCTGCCTTGATACATGCACTTTAAACTACCTGTCTTTCTCTTTTTTTTTAAACTAATGCACTTTAACTATATGTTTTATCCTGTATATGACATTTAGCCATAGCCAAACATTTAGCTTGTCTTTAATTAGATTTAATTTATTTCAGAATCTGAGACCTGAGTACTATATCTCGCTCACATGTCTGACATGATGACTGACAAATAAAGCATCTTGAATCTTGAATCTTGAATCTTGAGTCTTGAACTCTCAACACTGAAAAGCAATGCATCTGTATCTGGGAGCTGCTTTGTAAGGAAACCTCATGAAAGTATAAGTAAAAAGAACAATGCTGATTTGATATCGTTTTAAAGTGCTGTTGTGTAACAATGTAATTAAATGAAGTGATGGCTACCTGCAAGCTTGGAAATCATTCTAAGAAACATATGATTTAATAATTAAAATAGCATACACCATACAACTGATTTGGTCTTGTACTGCTGTTCAAGCTCAAATATTCTTAAAGGTTTTCTTCAAGAACCCTATTATTGAACCATTTAAGTCACTGAAGAGTGAAGCCTTGAAAGCATGTTTCTGTGTTTTTTTATATAAGAAAGAAAAATCCCTAAATGTTGTTCTTAGAGTGCAGCTGCTCCACGCTGCCATTTGTATTCTGTTTATGACCGTGGAAACACAAACTGTGTCATTTTGGCTGCTCTGCACAATCAAAGCCCATCCAAGAGCTTTGATTACATTTTAGAAACAGAAATTACAGATTTTGTCAGGCTGGTGCCGATGGAGGAGTCGTCCTGTTTTCTCAAAGGAATCTGTGAGTCTGAGGTTACCTGTCACCAGCTCCTTACATACACACACACACACACACACACACACACACACACACACACACACACACACACACACACACACACACACACACACACACACACACATACCAATCAGTAGTTTGAGCAGCCGTCTGCACTGCTCCATTAGTGGACTATGAAATGGAAGTTAACAGATTTGCACCGTGAAATGTGTCCCGTAAATGCCAAGTATGATGTGAATGTGCTGAATCACAATGCCACTGAAACCACTCTGTCAAACAAACATTTGTACTCCGACTCTGTTATTTGTCTTTCAGCTTTCGTTCGACATCCGAAGTATGTTGCATTCTGCATATTGACATCTGCTACTTGTGATTGCCCTGTGCCTACATTTGAGCAAATAACTGACTCATTTAAATAACATACAGAGTGAAGGACTGACAGAGCTCAGAGACTTCACAAGAGTCTGACAAACACTATTAAAGTGTTAAAGTATGTTAGTTGAGCTAGGAAGTTAATGGCCTTCTTTTTAATGTAATATCTGGCGTGGATGTTATTATATCAGGTCACATGGCTGCCTCAAAATTATAAATTATTATTAGCTAGAGTGCGTGGACTTTTTTCTTCATTTACAGATTTAGTTTTTACTTTAACCCTAACCCTACTCTATACATTCAGACCAACCTGAAGTTAATAGACAAAACCAATTGAACTGCATTAGGTCAACAGAAAAAAATTGAATAAGTAGCAGCTGCAGCAGGGCCATCAAGCCAGGATTTGAGAACTGTAAAAACACCCTAAATACTTTTAACTTTTGAAATATTTCAACTTCTTAAAAACATTTATGTGCAGTTAATACTTGTTTGACCTATATTTATTCAGAAATTCCAAAAATACTGTTACATTCTTCACATTTAATACAATTCATGTTTTTTCTCCATAAACACAAAGAATAGAAACTGAAGAATAAACCTAACCCTAACCCTAACCTCAGTTAAGGATTAATCTTGCTGTTTACCTGTGACTGGTGATGAGGTATTCATGAACGGTTTCTTGTGTCGAAATTTGGTAGAGACTAACTATACTGTGAATGGTGGGATACTATGAATGGTCTGAATATGGACAGTGTTTGAGGGTTAAGTTAAGATGATAGTTGGCTGTTAAATAACATGGTCTGTAAACATCTGTGTGAAAATGTTAATAGTTTTGACTGTCTGTTCTGTGCATCTCATACTGTTATGTTATGTGATCACTGGAGACGTCAAAAAGGGAAAAATCAAGAGTGGAATTTACCGAAGCAGCATGCTAAATGTTGAGTATGAGGGAGTTAAGTGTAATTTTTCTTCCATAACTACAAATTGCCTATATGTTGATTGCCTGATGCTTTTTCAGACCGTTACTTCAGGACTGATGCTGCTTAGAGGCAGACGGCTCATCAAGATGAGTGACAGGATGTGAGGTCCACTGAGGTCAAGTATAACTGGAGTTGCGTAATTCTGTGGTTCAAGGCAAAGAGTTGCATTCAGTAGCTTTAATCATTTCAGTGAGCTTTATCCCCCCTACTCATTTATCCTCCTCCGGGGATTTCAAAGGCCAGGGTCAGCTGCAGAGCGACACCCAGAAGAGAAACAAGCTCACAATGCTCCAAGACACTACAGCAGTGTGTTTTTACCAAAGTGTGAGGCTCCCCGAGACTCCCCTGCTCAACAAACCTCGACTGTTTTCTGCTGCCCTCCAGGTGAATGTGGTTAACTTTAAAAATTTGGAGTCTAAGCTACTGAATAAATGAACGGCTTTTCCCTGGTGTGTTGCAGGACTTTCATCATCCTTAGATCTATATTCAAAGCTCTTTCACATAAATCGAGTGTAGAGACGGTGATATATCGTGTTTCAAGGGACTCCGGCCTTATTAGCACATATGCAGTCACCTCAACAGCAGGAGCAGTTCAGTTTGGCTCATTACTAATATTGTAGTGTTATTGTTGGTTTCTAGTTTGATTGGTATGAAACATGTTAAACTTAGTTGAAAAGTTAGTTGAAGTATAATCAAACTGATAGATTGGGTGAAGTTCCACACTTTACTAAGAAAACAGCTTTAGAATATGATTTCATAAGCCTCTTCATCATTCATCACAGCTGTTCATCAAACTGTTTATGAATTTAGTGATCAGGTTTGCACTGTTGTGATTATTTAAAATTCACTGTGGCCTGTCAGTCAATAATAAGACATGCAATGCAACACTGATTTCAACCAGCAAACATGTATTTTCAACAGCATCATGGTCACACAGTAAGTCATTTTGGAGCTTTTGTAGAGATTTATAATTGCCTTTTCATTCATTTAATATAATGGGCTTCACTATTGCATAGAGTGGTTTCACACTGTGATCAAATGGAGCCAAGAACATTATTTGTTTTATTTCTTTTTCAATTATTTTAAGAGAATCACGCTTCCAGAGAGGAGCAGGACTCCAGAGATCTGCTCCAAATGTATCAATTCACTTTTCACCATTTTGTGTTTGTTTTTTAATTATTTACTTTAGTCAATTAACTGTAATTTACATCATGCATATTCATTAGTGAAATGTGTATCCTGTAGCTGGATATCATATTGAAATCTACAAAACTCAAACCTTATTTTTAATTTTCCTCCTTTTTCACACACCTTTATAATGGTGTTAAAGACAGTGTTTAAATATAACGGTGCCAAAACGCTCTGAAATCTGAACTTGTTCTCACCTGTCATCCGATTTGAGCTCATATTAAGTAGCTTACAAAAAGTGAAAAATGAATATAACAATCAGAGGTTCAATATATTGTATTGGAAATAAGATAGTAAAAGAAAAAAACAATATGATACAAACTAAACAGTAAACTGCAGCATTTCCCCTGTAGCAGTATTATCATGAATCTCAGTATCAGTGTTAATATTTCCCTTATTCTGGTATCAACATGTTGGAAGCAGCTGGCTGATTGTGTCTGATGTCTGCTGCTTCTTCCTCACTGAGCCCTGGAGATCTCTGATGCAGTTTAATTAATGATTTGATAAATGTTGAGGTGTTAAGAGGAGCAGAGCAGAGGCATGAAATATGACTGACTCTCTCTCTCTCTCTCTCTCTCTCTCTCTCTCTCTCTCTCTCTCTCTCTCTCTCTCTCTCTCTCTCTCTCTCTCTCTCTCTCTCTCTCTCTCTCTCTCTCTCTCTCTCTCTCTCTCTCTCTCTCTCTCTCTCTCTCTCTCTCTCTCTCTCCTGTTTTCTATGTGTCTCTCTTCAGTGTATCTCCTCCTCCCTCGCTTTGTTTAACACACACACACACACAAACAAACACAGTCAAACAAGCTTGAAGCAGCAGGAGACATGAAAATGTGTATATGTTTCGAGCTCTGCAGACACTTTACCATAAAGTTAGAGAGATGTGTTATTTTGTTCCATTAAAAACTAGCAGTGTTTCCACTTGTATCAGGATGGTGTCAACAGAATGTCAGCGATACTATCTGTGAGTCAACTTGGATGAATAAACACACTCTGCACACTCAGAGGAACACATGATTGTAAACTGTGGGGCTGAATCTGTTGTATCAAACCTTATCAGTGTGCAGGTGTGGAGCATTAAAGAGGAGGCACGCATGGCTTTCACTGCTGGAGATAATAACAGTGTCCGACAGAGGCTGAAGCATGCAGATGTTGTGCAATATAAAAACATTGTTAGTGCAGATTAAATCTTGCCACTCTTTAACATTTTATCAGCATTAAATATATAAAAACAAAAAGAAATGCACTTGAGATGAATTGTACAGTCTCCTAGGTTGCACACAAGATTAAAAAAATATGATCTTTCGGGGCTTTAAGGCCTCCATGGAGTTGAAATGGATGATAAAAAACATTTTTATTGTTACTGAAATGATATGACTAAATAAATATAAGCCTTTTTTAGTCTGCTAATTACAAACTTTAATGTGAAAGGTTGTAGTACAGATTGTGCCTTCAGTTTGTGTTATATGAAGCACAATGTTTGTTGGTGAAATCTTTATTCAAAATACTTTTGGGCAATGCTAGTCAGTTAGCTAAACTAAGACGGTGGTGTTGAATATGGTAAACATTACCTGGTAAAATGTATTGCGAGTATGCTGATGTTGTTATTTAGCACAAAGCACAGCCTCATGGTGTGTTCATGCAAAATGCGAAATTTGCAGACTCCTTTTAAAGCAGGCTTAAAATCGTATCTCTTGTTATCATATTTATGTTCGACGTTTTTAAGCCTTTAGCACTTTGAGATTCACTCCGAATGAGTGCAATACAAATAAAATGCATTATTATTATTACTTTATTGCTTTTGGGATACACAAAAGAATACATTTTTGGCTGTACAGTATGTGAAGAAATAAATAGTTTGATGTTGCTACTTTAACAAAATGATTAGAAAAATCACTGTGGGAGAACATTTCAACTTGTTTGACCTGATTATTTTCTGTAAACACATAATAAATAATATAACAGTATTACTGGCTGTGCTTTTATCACACTGTACTGCAGCTGTTTTGAGCCATTAAAAGTCAAGAAAAACAAACAGGAGGCAACAGCAGGAAACAGAGAGGTGAAGTTGTGCAGGTTGGAGCGCTGCTGGGGAGTGTAATGCTCTCCAGTGGAGCTCCAGTAAAATATCTTTGCATGTTTTATTTTTGGTGTTTGTGAATATCACTTTCACATTCACTCTCTGTGTTTGTCATCCTGCCCCACATGTATGAAATGTCTCCTCAAATCAGCAGTGCTAAAGAAGTAAAGGAGTCATTCATTTGCTTCAACATGTAATTATCAAATGTAAATGTTCTTTATTCATTTAATGTTATATCAGATGCATCTTGGAAGGATACACATAAACATATGACACAATAATGTTCTTCCTTCATGTTATCTGGTGTTCTATTATAAAGGCTCCTGCCCCCCTTCAACTATGAGCTTGAGTATAGAAGTAATCACAACTACATTGCTAAATATATAATTTCATGACAATGTGAAGCAGGTTTGATTGCATAAATAAAACACGACAATCATTTGAGGCATAAAACTGCAGCAAGAAGCAGTTGAAATGTGAACCAGCAACAACAAGAGAGGGAGAGAGAGAGAGATGACACTCAGCACTGCAGAATGAAAGAAACAAAAAAAAAAATTATAAAGAGAAGAAAAACAACTCTGCAGGTCTGAATGATAAGTTCTTAAAAACACTGAATTTATATATAACATCATGT
Organism: Scomber japonicus; assembly: GCF_027409825.1. NCBI lineage: Eukaryota > Metazoa > Chordata > Actinopteri > Scombriformes > Scombridae > Scomber > Scomber japonicus. The sequence goes on along the minus strand of NC_070591.1, from coordinate 8,863,025 downwards.
AAATTTATACTCTGCATCTTTGAACTATCTGGACTGCCCACAGAGAGCCTCTTGTTTCAGTCCTGGTTTCATTTCCTCATTATATTAAATATTTAATAGTCTTTTCAATTATATAGTCTGTTAAAAGCTGCTCAGATCTGCACTCACTGATGTTGATATTCTATCTCCTTATGACCTGCTTTTATTTGACAAGCATACATTTGTGATATGCTATTGTGCTATTGTTAGTTATTGTCTTGTTACTTTGCTCCAGCCTGCAGAGCTAATTAGGTTGGAGCTATAATCTTGTATGATGCATCAAATGGTGACATTTATATTTGAGCTGCACACTGTCGCTTTAAAATAAAATAGAATAAATATACACATCGGAAAGTATTCACTCTAGCATGTTTCCAACTCAGCATTTTTTAAGAGGCTGTGTGCCAGGTGCTGAGTAGATATTTCTGACTAAATAGATCAAGAAGACAACACGTCTCTTCCACATGGAACAAACAACCCAAAATCCTAATCCTACAAGTGTCAGTTTTGCTGCTGGACACTTTGGCCTGGATCTCCTGCTACACCCTCGCCTGCCTCTGTGCGTTTGGCTAGCAGTGTGTGAAGAGCTGCCATCTGTTTGGGATGAGAGCTCGTCCTTTGGTTGGCTCTTTGTTGTTAGAAATAAAGCATCCCCTGCTTTTGTTTCAGAGGAAAAAAGAAAAATCATTGAAGTGTCATTAAATAAGCCAGAATTTGTACTCAGAGCATTGTTTGAAAGCTACTTTTTTAGAGTGCAGGATAGGTAATGTGTTTATACAGCATTCATCAGTTGTATGTATTTGGCTGTGGATCCTCTTGAGCGTGAGCCTTCATTTGAACCAATGATCTTACATGTAGGTATTTATTATGTAACCGTGACAACCAGAGTTTTGTCCATTGTATCATGTCATACTCTTCTCTATCCACTCTGTGCTATTGCTCGTCCTTTCAACTATCCAATCAAGTTGAAATAAATAGAAACATTCAGGATATTCAGGGATTTTTTAAAATGTGTTATACTGTATTGTTCGATAACAACAGAGCCAGAAAACGTAGATATTTCACAATTAGTCAAACGTTCAATGCCAACAGTTTTAAAAATCTCCCAAATAATCTGTGCACAGCAACTATGATGAACTTAAGGTATGAGGGAAATTTTTTTTGTGGAAAATTAACTGGGGATTAGTTGGCTAAAAATTGTGGTATGTTTAACCCTCCTGTTGTCCTCGAGTCAAGGAAGGAAGGAAGGTAGGAAGGGAGAGAAGGAGTAAGGAGGAAAAGAGGGAGGAAGGAAGGAAGGAAGGCAGAGAAGGAGTAAGGAGGAAAAGAGGGAGGAAGGAAGGAAGGGAGGGAGGGAATCAGGGAAGGAGGAAGGGAAGGAGTAAGGAGGAAAAGAAGAAGGAAGGAAGGAAGGAGAGAATGAAAGAAAAGAGTAAGGAGGAAAAGAGGAAGGAAGGAAAGGAGTATGGAAGGAGGAGGGAGTAAAGAAAGAGGGAAGTCAAAACAGACGGGGCCAATTTGACTCAGGAGGACGACAGGAGGGTTAATAAAAAGGAGAGCATTAATTTTAGATCAGTGTCAGGATGTCAGTCTGCATGAAAGTTGGACTCGGAACAGGAACAGGTACTTCCTGGCACTTGGCAGGTAACTGGATGAACCATCTGTCTATTACTATCTAACTTTGAGATGCAGCTGGATTTGCATTGCTGATTGGTCTGATCCACTGGTGGTTCGGACACTAGTGCAAAACCTGCCAAGATGGGTTCTCGGGGGATGTTGTGATGCCATGATCTTGTGAATCCAGCTGCCTCCACAAGGTACATTTTAGTAATGACCACTAACAAATGTGCCCAATACACAAGAATAGCAAAAAAAAGTTTTCTTTGACCTCTACGCTGCATCCTGCTTCATTAACATAAAAAGCTGCTGCATTATTTTTACAGCTGAGAGTAGCAAGACCACTGCAGCTGCAGATCAAAGCTGACATTGTCTTTTCAGGAGAGAATAATTAGGCTCATGCAAATGTCCCCAACTATATGGTCTTATTGGTTTACAGTGTTTACAGTTATTACAACAATGTATCACGACTAATTTGACAACGATTCTGTATATGCGTGTTTAAAATGGCACATTTAGCAGCGTGGCAACAATTTGATCTCCAGCATCCAAAAAGACATTTTTATCAGAGTATTACATCATCTGTGCTCAGACAGCAACCACGGGAGGGTCTCTGAGACTCAGAGGGGGAATTAGGATGCTAATATGCAAATTAATTATCCACTTACTTTATTGAGATGTTTTTATTGAGTTTTTAAAAAAGTGCTGAGTTTGTTTAAAGCAATACCAAAGTAGTCATTGTAAATAAAAGCTTCTATTAAGGTGCTCTGAAGGTTAACAACCTAAAAACAAACTACTAATATTAAGTGTCATACATCATACATTGGCATTTTTCATGTTAAATCCACATTACTATCGTCTCCTGCTGCAAAGTCCACTTTTTGTCACCTGATCATGTCAGAATCCACCCAACATGCCTCCTCCACACAAGGAAAATGTCACCTCAAATATCATCATATCATCTAATAATGACATGGATGGTGTTTACATTGGATTTAGTGCAGACATACAGACACCAAAGGGTAGCTTGTGTTTGATGCTGTAGGAATGAGAATGGGCCCAAATAATAAGTGCTTTGGATTTTCACTCTACTGCTGCAAAAGGTGTTGAACCTAAATGGAGGAGCTTGCTGCTGCACGGGGGAACTCCAGAGGTTCCTGTTTGCTGAACCTTTTACACACTGTATAGATTATTTAGCGTTTAAGTGCCACTGTGGCTTCATTAGTGGCCATTAATTTCCTTAATTATATTTTAAACAGTCCCTCCATTATTGCACCCTGTGTTTTGCAGAAGTGCTTGGTTTTATCTAATCATCTCGCCCCTCAGCCTCTACAGTTACTCTACAAAAGGTTATTGTGCTTCGGGTCATTGAAAACCTTTCACACAGCCCTTAGAAGTAATTATGAATTCTTTATTCTGAGCAGCTTAAAGTCACTAAGGCATGAAGCTGCTCTGTCCTCTGCACCAAACCTGAACAATCTGAATGGAAGCTATTTAGTGCAGAGGATGTTCCCGTTAAATCCCACTGATGAAGGTGCATTTTATTAAAAGGATTTACATCCCACAAGGAGCAGAGGAGGTGGACATGAGGACTCTGAGCTGAGATTGTGTTTTTTTGTTTTTTTACGTTACTGTTTGTAGAATAAGGATGCCAATTTCAAAATTAGGTATTCATCAATTTAATTAAACAAATTATACTTTACATATTATATGGCCACCAACAGACAAAGCACATACAAAAATGAAAGCACAAACATGAAGGGAAATGTGCTCCAAATCCAGAAATGAAATAAATACTACAACACAAGCGAAAGTTCTCATTGAAGAGGTGCTGATACCTGAACTTCCTGGGACCAGTGTGTAGGATTTAGTGATATCTAGCTGCAAAGGTGCAGATTGCAACCAACTGAATACTCCTCTCCTTCCCCAATATGAAAGTCCCTTTCTGGAGTCAGTGTTTGGGTTGTCCATTCTGGGCTACTGTAGAAACGTGGTGGTGCACACATACAGTAGTGGGCTTCGTGGAAGAGGACCTGCTTCCTGTGTAAATATAAAGGTTTAATTTTAAGGTAACAAAACAGGTTAAAACAGATGTTCAGGTTATTGCAGACTAATTAAAACATACTTCTAAATATCATATTATATTTATTCTATTAGAAGTCTGTTCAGCTAGATGCCACTGGATTCTACACACTGGACCTTTAAATCTGTTATCTAGACCTTTTAAGATGACTAAAGAATAATGCTCTGGCCTTTAAAACAATCCCACGTACATTCTGAATCTTTTTCCTTTTTGCTTTTCGAGAAATATTCAAAGATGCAGGACACATATGTCCTTTGCATCAGTTTGTAAAACTTTCCTTGTAATTAGATTCAGCCTTTCTCTTTGAAAACTGAGATCTTCACTATCATTTCAAATACATTTTGTGTGTGAATTTGACCAAAGCTTGGCTGCACAGCAGGAGTTTGTATAATAGGCTATCAAGGCAAGTTGAGCTGGGCAGAGGTTAATGAAGGTTCTGTGGGCAACCAGTACTCTAAGATAATACTAAAACATCTCTGTTGTTACAGTATTTAGATACTTTAGGTCTTTGCCAGTAATTTCTATATTAATGATAATTAAATGTATATTATATGAAATGAATGATTTACTCTTCATATAAAGGAGTCTGGATTCGAAATATCAAAGTTTAAGTTGAATTTATTTAGCTTGTACAAGCGGAGCGTTTTACCAATGCAACAGACAGAGTAACAATAGAAAAGGCTCCTCATGGAGCATTGTCAGGTTTTATACTGTTCTCTACCTGGGCTGTCTCAGCTCACATAACTGACAGACATTACCATAGAGAGCATCACAACGGTTTCTCAACTACTGGCAAACATATTCCATAGATAGCATCATAACGGTCTTTCTGCCAGTCTCAGCAAACCGTTGAGATAGGAAGTATTAAAATGGTCATGTAAAAACAGGAACACACACACACACTGTATGATTTAAGACATCTGAATTACAGTATAATCCTAATTTTAATAACAGTGAATCTATTCATGAGAGTACTGATGATTTTGAAGCTCCTACTGCCCACAGACATGGCTTGATGACATATACAATGCAATATAGTAAATACATTCAGTCAAAGGTGGTTGACTGGGCCCATCATAGCGCAGGACCAACTTCAATCTATTATCAGTAACATTAGACTCTGATGTTCCCCTGATCATCTGAAATCAAGCCAGGTGACAGAGAATAAACAAGACTAGAAGAACTACACTTTAAGATACTACTGAGGCACAGTGGCACTTGAGCAGTTGAGCTGTGACCATGCTCACAATAACAATGCTTACAAGCTGATGTTTAGTTGGTCAGCATTTACCATGGTTGCCATTTTAGTTAACACCAGGGCTGCCAGGTTTTGACTTCAGTTTGGAATAAGCTTTATTCCCCCTCAACCCCTCTCTTGCTCTCGTTCTGGCCTTATCATCCAGACCTTTTTTGCTAATTTGTGTTCATTTGGCAACATTTTTGATTTACACTCAAGATATTATACATATTTTTCTTCAGGACAAGAATGATCTATGCTCCTCACCATGGGCTCCTGCTTACGTTTTAAAATGGAGGAACAAACTTGGAAAGATACATGATTGGCACAAAAAATTGAGATTTAAAACAATCACCTTACCTCTTCGATTAAGTCAAGACACAGCTGCCTTCACTATGCAACAATAATAGTATTTAACTGGGTGGATCAAGACAGGGAATAATCATCAGAAGAATGGCTATTTCATATTTTAAAACACTATGTAGTAGAAAAAGATGGTAGGCTGCAGGCTCCTGGTCAAGCAAGGACAAACTATTTACATAAATGAAACAGCCTTACAACACATCACAATACAATTAAACCTGGTTAAACATTGTTAAACCTGAAGGTTGCTATTCTCAATACTCACAAGGCCATCGTCAAGGTCCAACAATTGCAACAAAGTACAAGCAATTAAGAATAATGAAACGCCCTCACAGCTGACCTATAAACCTATTACTGGGAATGGCGAGAGAGTTTCAGAGTAACAGAGACACAGAGCGTCCCTGTAACCATAGTAACTCTCTATCTCTCCTGCCTATGCGGGCACAGTGTGAGAGGAGAGGGAGAGAGACGCTGTGCTGCTACCAGAAAAGCTGCTGATTGAGATTACTCAGCATGCAAGGGAATAAATTACAATATAAAACAGATTTATGAATATTTCTGCTGCACAGTGTTGCTGTTGCGCTGTGCTGCTCTGTCTTGTCTGTCTGTGCGCTATCATCAGAGCGCCGTGATGTTATCAGTTATAAGCTCGGGGTTCTTTGTGTGAGAGAATGGACGTGTGGCAGGAGAATTTGTCAAAAGTTGGTATCCCTGGTTTAGCATGCTAATATTTGCAAATATTGCTCTTAACAGATGGGAACAGTGGGAATGTGATTAGTCTCACATGTAGGCCAAAGTTCACCTGTTGGATAATGATTATGGCATGAAAACGATAAGTTTAGGGCAGGAATGGGCCAGTATGAGATTCTGGCGGTATGATAACCATAAGAAAACAATATCACAGTTTCACGGTATGGCAGTATTGCGATTACAGCTCTAAAATGTTCCTAAAAGGAAGAAAAATAAAGACAGACATGTTAATTTAACCTGAATATACACTGTAATGACGGTGTGAGGGGTCGTGATACTCTACGCTGCAACTGCACCACCTGAGGGATTTCTGACGAGCACTTTCTGTCTTTGACCAGACAAAAAACAGCTCATACCTTAGGAACGGTATGACAGAAAATTTGCCGGTTTCGGTTATCATGGCTTTTTCAAATTGCGGTATACCTTGAACATAGTTATCATCCCATGCCTAGTTTAGGGATCACCAAAGTAATTGGCATTGCTCCTCTAGAGGGACATTGTATAGTAATTAATAGTGCAGCAAATTTCATGGAAATCCATCTAATCATTTTCATATGATATCAAGTCAAACCAGAGGAAAGGTCAGGAGATCACCAACATCAGTAGGGTTCATCCTGTGTGGATCATGAATGTCTACACTAAATGTAACGTTACTTAGTCCAATTATGTCACTAACTGCATCCAAATGACAAAGTCTATAATGAGGCAAATAATCAGAGCTGTTACCACACATATAACTACTGACAGTATCCTCTGCCTCAATTCTCCTCAAACTCTTTGTTTTAGTTTTTCCTTGTTTTCAGGGACAAATACCTGGATATTTTTATTTTCTATAAGAGCACATCAGTTTTGCCAGTTCTTTAATTCTTTATGGATTTTATTGTATTTTATGTTCCCAAACATTTGAAAAGTTGTTTTGTTTCTACTGCAAACTCTCTACGTACAACAAGGTCCTTTCATACTGAACGTAACTCAGAATATGCTCTCTGTAATTAAGGTGAAAGATATTTGGAAGAGAAAAACAGAATGTTCTCACTGCCTATTCTTATAACCTGACTATTGCTGAGATGTTCACATTACTCATTTTTTAATCACATTTCCACCCATTTTATTATTAAACATAAATCCAGATAATTTCCCAAAGTATTTGCATGCAAAAATAATCAAATTAGCTTTACCTGAACAGACACATACACAGTATTCAAACCATCACAGGCTGCCAGGTGCTTTCTGCTTGGCAGCCGCAGTGTGGTAAGGCAGAACTGAGTAATCAGCCCTAAACTAATCCGCTCTAAAATAGCTTCACTTCAGCCCATCCTCCAAGCCGTTAACATGCCTTACATGGAGCAAACTGATTTTTCCGGCCTGATTAAACTCACCTTGCCTGTGATTGGTGCTGTTGATTGACTGCTCAGTGATTTCCTAGACTAATTTAGGTGGTTGTGATTGCCAGGGCCTGTTGTGTTGGCAGAGACTTAATTTCAACAAAGATTAGTAAAGGGGAGCATGGAGGAGACATGTCTTTACTTCCTAAAGAAGAGAAAGCAGAGAGGTTTATGATTTTCAGAGAAGTCTTCTTACACCCCTCCTTCATTTTTTAATGTTGTTTTGTTTTTATGTATTCTTTAAAGCAAAAAGACTCCACACAATTTAATAAGAGGAGGATAGTGGTTTAAAAACACAACAGAAACGATTCTCATAGGGTTTAGAAATTTTCTCATATTCAGTAAAAAATGGTGTGGCCTTAACCCTCGTGTTGTCCTCCAGTCAAGGAAGGAGGAGAGGAAGAAGGAAGGAAGGAAGGAAGGAAGGAAGGAAGGAAGGAAGGAAGGAAGGAAGGGAGGGAGGAAGGGAGGGAGGAAGAAGGAAAGGAGGGAGGGAGGGAGGAAGGAAGGAATGGAGGAAGGAAGAAGGAAGGAAGAAAGGGTGGAAGGAAGGAAGGAAGGAAGGAGGGAAGGAAAGGGAAGGAAAGGAGGAACAGTCAAAATATATGGGGTTAATTTGACCTGGGAGGACGACACGAAGGTTAAAAAGCAAACTAAACTCAATCCTAACTCTAGACTTAATCAAAAAAGTTTTTATCCATAAATAGCCAATCTCAGAGGTCAAAGGTCGTATTTATGAAGCGATTCCTACATTGACCTAGTGATTCTGACAAGTTTGATAAATACAGACCCAGTTTTCAAATTGGATACATTTCTATTTCCTCATGTCCTTGCTAACGCACTTGGTTTTGAAATGTAGAAATACAAGGATATACACATTATACTTAAGAGCATGCACACACACTTACAGGGAAAGCGATGAGAGAATGATTCTGCAGAAAATATCTCTGCCTCTCTTCTGTGGACTGGAGGAGGGAAACTTGTCACAAAAATCAACAGAGGAGGTAGAATTCCAGTGAAAAGGTGTCTGTGGGGGTGTACAATCACAACACAACCTCGACCTCAGACACACACACACACACACACACACACACATACAGATGACAGATGTAGAGATTTGTGATAATTAAGTGATATTGTTAATAGCTTCTACTTTTCAATAAATCACAATTTCAATTTATTGGAAAGTAAAACAATGCTTGCAACAACACAATAAGGAAATGAATCATGAGGATGTGTTGTATGCATTGTTTGTCAAATCTCACTCTATAAATGTATTTGTAATGGATTGTGTGCTGCAGCCAGTTTCTACCCACTGAAATATTTTTTTCCAGCTTCATAGAAAATGGACCGAAACTGTTGAGAGTTACTGATTGCACATTAGATGCAGGACTTTATAAATTCTGTTTCTGGGTTACACAATCATAATTTAGCCATGCTAATGATGTCATGTAACATTTATAAACCTCTATGGACAGATATACTGGATGCTACTTGGAGAGTTTAGTTTATATGGGGTGCAGAATATTAAAAATATCAAGTTGGAGCAAAAAGGAATAAAAAACAACCACAACAACTGATTGCTGTGAAATTGAGCACTATGTATTTCATGTCATGAGCTCATTGAGATGAAGGAGCAGCGGATCAGAGTTCAGTATGGATTTATTTGGATTAGACTACTGTTTGCTGATTTCAAAATAAAATGTGGATATTAGTGTTGTCTATCGCTGAGGTGTGCTTGATTGGATATTGTATCTATTAGAGAGATGATTAAAAGAGCAACCTGGGAGGCAGATCATTTCAAGTGATTGTAAACTGAAATTCTCAGTCAGTTTTCAGTCAATTAAAATGATATGCAAAAGTAAAGCTGTGGGAGGAAAATGCAACAATGGACAAAGTCACTTCAACTTAATTTGTTGACTTTAAACCAGTTTGAGGAAAGTTTTGAGAAAATACAACATCATTCTTGACGTTTGTATATTAATCTGCTGTAATATCTGATTAGCATTCGACCTTGGTGGAGACCAGTGAACCTTCAAGCCTGCTGGTTATAGAGTGAAAGGATTACAGCCTGCCATCAGGAGGTGTAAACATATGCATGCACACACACACATGCATACACACAGAGAGACTCATAGATAACACATCATCCAACTCGACATGCATCACAACATCATATTCTTATTTTTGCTCTGAGTCGATGATATAATCTCTTTAATGTGTGATTTCGTTAAGTTGCTTCACCAGTTTCTGAGTTTTCTGGAGTTTAAAGCTCAGTTTTTGGTCCCATCGTCTCTCAGTATGTATTGATTCTGTAATTTTTAACTTTAAAAAGTTACAACCAGGCAAAAGTTAGTTAAAAATGAACATTTTCAGAAATCTAGATTACACATCCCTATTATTTAAACATGATTTCAGTGATTGAAAGACTTTTTAACATAAGATAGAACTTCATTTATCCTGTCTCATTTTAGGTTATGTTCAGTTATATGGGGTTATAATCATTTTTGAAAAAGTGAATAATAATCTAATATAATGTAATTGCCCTATCATTGATAAATTGGGGCAATTACATTCTCTTGGGAGTGCATAATTATATATCTACTGTATTTTGGCTGTTCAAATTTGTATGAGGTTCATAAATGGTGCTGTTGGGCATTCATATAAAAATATTTGGGTTGGTGTTGATTAATAATCTGTCTGAATAATCTGATGAGAGTTAGGCCATGTAAATGACGAGGAAATAGAACAAGCCATTCATTTTGAAGGAAATTAAATGATTAGACTAAAACGTCATTTTAAATTAAATCAAGTTATCTATTTAGGATCTGACATATTCAAAAACTGTCATTTCAATGCCGTAACAATGGTTATGTGTTAGATTGCATTTGACCTGCTTCCTGGGTTTTCTCAAAGCAACATTTTACTGTCAAACATCCCATTTGTTCCCTCGCATACAAATCATCTTTCATTTCTGTTAGATCTCCCTCCTCTAATTAGTCATCCTGCTTTTATCTGTTGTTGCCGGTGTCATTTGTCATGTTCACCAAAGGTAATGTGATGCCTTTGCGGCTGTGCCTCTTTTTAAAGGCTTGTCATTATGTCAGCGCTCATATTTGCAACACCCAAAGGAAAGAGATTTCCCCTCTCTTTACCACCGCTATGAAACGAATAACCCTTGTTCCTTAAGGATTTTAGTAATGGTTTTTAAGGGGTGAAGTTGGATTCTTGTCCCCTTGTTTAGCCTGTGGGGAAAGTCTGCTGTTCTGGCCACTAAATGATCAATCTATGAGGGGAATAAATGCCATTCGATCAGCAGATTGGCCTTTCTGGATAAATCTCATTAACTCAGGAACATGCCATTCCACCGTCACTCATCAAGCCAAAATGTCACAGAAAATTGGCACCTTTGCTCCGAGTGCAGAGAGAATTCATATGAGCCTATGAAATGTTCAGCACCCAGAAAACTCCTGTTCACTCACTCACCTTGCAAGGCTGCAACTCCCCTTATTTTTATTTCATACTCATCTCAGCGTTACCTGGTCCTGCAAGACTGTCGGAAAGTCTGGATGTTTTGTTTTTTTTTCCATCTGAACAACAGAGGAGACGTGGAATATATCACATCACACTTGGTCCTGATCAACAGAACAGGTAGAGCTCGGGACAAAAAGAGCTCTAAAAGATTTTGAGCTTGTAGAATTTTAAGAAATAATCTCACAACCTGCATTTTGTACTTTATATTTTCCGAGCCTGTGAAAAACTGAATCAATTGAACTAAATAACATATAGATATTTGTGAATGTGTTTGTGAATGTGTTTGTGAATGTGTTTGTGCTACTTGAATAATATTCATACTGTACAACATTTTATTCACACTTTGACTGCTTCTGCATGGCAACGGGTCACATGACATAAGACTTTTATCCATACACCACCCTACTCTTTAGCGGCAATCCGTACTTCAAAGAGGAGTCTGACATTTGAGGAATATGCTTATTTACTGTCTTTACAGAGAATTAGATCATATGTTTGATATCACTATCATGTCTGCACTGTAAATATCAAGCTACAGCAAGGAGATGCTTATCTTAGCTTAGTTTAGGCTAGCTATTTCCCCCTGTTTCTAGTCTTTATGCTAAGCTAAGCTAACCTTCTCCTCGCTGTATAGCATCACATTTAGCGGGCACATATGGTAGGCGTTATCTCTTTTAATCTAACTCGTAGATAGAAATCTCCTAATATGTCCTTTAATGTCCACTAAGTGTGATATGAAGGTGATATTTTTGTGTCATTGAAGTGTGCAGTCAGTGGAGCAGCTGTGGCTCAGGAGATAGAGCAGGATGTCCATTAATCAGAAGGTCGTTCGTTCAATCCTTGACACCTTCAGACTTCATGTCGAAGTGTACTTGGCCACGATAATGAACGCTAAATTGCTCCCAGTGGTTTTGCCACCACTTTACTTTACATGGTAGCTTGCTGCCATTAGTGTGTCAGTGTGTGCGTGAATGGATGAACAAGCAGAAGAAACATTGTAAACATGATGCAGCTATTTACCATTTTTTTAAAAAGAGGCTCCAGTGTTCCTGTGTCATTGGCATCCACGTAGGAAGTGGGACAAGCTTTCTGAACAGCTTTCATTGGAATGAATGGACCACCTTGTTTATTACTCTCAGGGTCAGATTCAGCTTCCTCGACTGAATGAATTTTAATAAATCAGTAATGCTCACCACACTCAACAGGTACCATCATGATATCCTTGAGAAGTACATTCATCTTTCAACAGGAGATGTAAGGGTTCAGTGGAAGGAAGCAATGTTGAGCGACCATTATGAGCCACCATTTAACTAGATTATTCATGAGATCTTAATACGCCATGTGTCACTGGTCAGGGTGAAAGTATTTGTGTTGGTGCAAGATGTGTGAGTAACAATGTAGAGTGTTAATGTCTGATTCAATTAATTCAGTTATTATATTCGGAAATGTGATACTGACACCATTTAAATCCAGTGTTTAGTCTTTGGAGGAGATGAAGACGGCGAAGAAGGAAATGCTGAAATGCTGTTTAGCCAAGATAGCACACATCCAGTTTAAAGACAGATTTCATCTCAAAGGTTTCGCTGTGAGATTTTAGCTTTTTTTTTTTTTCTTCTATGGTAAACATTTGCTGAGAATCGATTGAGCCCTGCAGCTGTTTACATGATGGCATGACTGAAGTATTTCAACTTTTAGTATTTATATAAAATAAAGAAAGATGCATATGAAGTAAAAAAGGTTTAGGAAGGCAACTTGATTCTTCATCTTCAGGGAAGTCAGTGCTCTCTCACATGTTGACACAATTCAGCTATTGGAGGAATCATGTTGCCTTGAAGAACCTTTGGTATTTTCTATGATCTTTCATATTTCCTCCTGTGATCCAAAGAAGGAAACCCTGTATGATTGAGGCTACAGAAATATGTATGTACATTTTTATCGAGGCTTTTTACCAGTGTGGAAACTGAGCTGTGCATGGTGAACTACTGAGAAACATCAACCTCCAAATAAACATGCTTTTTATTGATGTTTTCAAATGTCAAATACATAAAGATCTGGCCTATATTTGTGAGAAAAGCGAAGTGTAACTGAGAGGGTATTGCCCTAGGCTATATGCAAAGAAACACAGCAGCATATCTACTTTTGTAGTATGCTGTGTGTATGTTTGAGCAAGGTTAAAAAAGCCAGAGTCGATCCCTACTCTGCACACACAGAGCTAGATATCATGTCTCCCATGTCCACACAACCCTGGGTCATATCTTGATAATCTGACAGGGAGGAAACTCAGCTAAAAATACATTCAGGACAGAAACCCAGAGGGTGTAGAGAGTGGAAAAGGCACAGGCAGTAACACTTTTTTTTGCCTTTTTTTCGTTAGCTCTAGGCAGAATTTGCAAACAGGCACAACTGACTGACATACAATGAGTGAAAGGATGCTTTGTGTTGATCCTGAGGGTCTTTTTGCTTTTAAGATTGAAAACTACTCTCCAATGCCTTAACCTTCAGGGACAGAATGAAAGTTTCAAAAAAAAAATCAGGCAAAAGATTTGAAACATTTTCAGGACACGAGAGCTAACCCGAGCGAACACAGAGATGCTTTGAAAGCATTTGGGATGGAAAGACAAAAAAAAAAAAAAAAAAAAAAAAGCTCTGAAAAACCTAGACAGTTGGATGCTATGCTTTATTTGACCTGCAAATATGGCAGCTCAAACAGAAATGACAATATCAACATTGTCATTTTTATTGCCTGCTGCTGTAGATTTACTCTCTGGATGCAGCCCAGTATTAGCACACTAAATGCCAACAGAGCAAAAATGCAGGCTCATTGCTTCTTCACAGGTGGTTCAGCTGAATTAATCTGCATATTCACCAACTGTGTAGTATATATATTTCAAACTAAGAGAAAGGGGAGTGTTTATGCTATCTGACATGACCGCTATGACATCTCTCACAGGGAGTAAATGTCATTTTAGTGAAAAGTCCACAGTGTAGAAGAGAAGAAAACTAACAAGGATGGAGTTAAAGATCTTTCTGAATTAGCTGGAGCAGGAAATAGTTGTGATGGGAGAAGACACACACTCCCAGGTTACATTTAATTCAACCTTTTCTCTCTATTGTTCTTAACCGTGACTGGTTTTTGAATGGAAATGCAGGCTTAATTTATTCTCTCTTAGTTTTAGATATGTGCTCTGAATAGTCTCTGAATAATAACACATTTGTAGTACTTTAAATAAACTACACAGTCTTCTTTTACTGCAATCCATCACTGGTCAATCTGACCTTATCAGTCACTTAGTGTTATATTTCCCTATATTTTAGGCTCAAATGTGCTACGAAGTGCTATTGAAAAGATGACTGACATCTTCACTGTTTGGTTAATACTGGATTTGCAAACATACAACTCAGATGCCCACTTGTCTAAAGTGACAACTGACAACATTAAGAGAGATGAGAAGGAGAGAGTGATCAAATATAAATGTACAGCCACTCCTCTGTCTCAGTTTGTATCACAGTTAAACAGAAACACAAAATGTGCACAAATTTTTAGGAGGATTTATTTGTCTGAGGAAACATGGAGGGAAATGAGGAAGTGTTACATTTTGCTTCCCCCAGTGCTCCATTCTGGTTTTTAAAGCGTCTATGCGACACATTTTCTGCTTGCACACAGATTCAGTAAAAATTCAGCACAGTTAGTGGCAACGTTAATAAGTAAAGCACAGATTTTTGTAGCGAAATATGTTCCTATTTGGTGGTAAATGAATAAATGGTTTTCTTCATTATTCATGCTGTTCATATGGCAAACTAAACTTTCTGTTGCAAAAAACAAAAAACAAAAACATAAAAGGAAAGAGGCATAGCAAAATTGTGCTGTGTCATGTATCATATGAGAAAAACGTCCTGGATTATTACTTTAACGTTCTCATTATCTTCTCTGCGCTGTGGGACTCCCCACTGCTAAGCTGCCTGTTTGAAAGTAAAGCGAGACGGTGCTTAAGAAAGAGATGCACGCACAGCAAACCCTTCCCTGTAAACACAGGTGAAATAAATAAAACAAAATTGTCGACCCTTTGTTCTAATAGAGTCCATAAACAGGAAAAAAGGAGACCATAAATACAGAACTGTGCTCTGTGAAGTAGACCAGAGTCTCGGATTTCATTCAGCTGGTGTTGTACTCGTTTTCTTTCCAGTCCTGTTTCAGGCTGGTTTGAACTGATTCCAATTATTGGACAGAGAGAGGCTGTTCAGCTCTTAAAGCCGGCAGTCACTCAGGCTTATCTTAATAGAGATCTCCCTCTCACACCAAACACTCTATTGGATCATGTCAATTTGTCAGTGAAGGCCAAGTGAAAACACAATATGGTGAAGAGTTTATATATAGTGTAGTGTGACAGTGAACACCATGTGTTTTTTTTTACAGAAATAAAGATTCAGGTTCACAGCATGGATTGAAGGTTCATTGATGTCATTCAGTATTTTGAACCAGTTTTAAGAAAGTTAACATTTTTGTTGTATATTGTGATTCTGATCAGACTTTGGTGGTCATGGTGCTCTGCTGGACGAAGGTGGACTGCTCCCTCTGGTTTGGGAGTGAGTTGTTTCCCCAAGTAAAGGAGTTTGAGTATCTTGGGGTCTTATTCATGAGATGGAGCGTGAGGTTGACATCTGGATCGGTTCAGCATCAGCAGCTTCCTGGATATCTCCCTCTGGAGGTGTTTTGGGCATGTCCAACTGGTAGGAGACTGACCCAGAACATGCTGGAGGGATTACATATCTGTCCTGTCCTGGGAATGCTGAAAGAGAAACATGAATGGCTGGAGCCTGAGAGGACCTTTTGGAAAAGTCAGGGCATTTTGTCCAGTCCTCACATCTCCACACATCTCTGTGACAATTGTCTTGGATTTTAATGGCACTGTGTTTAGGTGGAAATGCCATTTTCATAAGTAGGTTTTAATCTTAATCAACCGAAACTAAGAATCTTCTTTTCATTACCTTAAAATAAGCCCTTTATCTACATAGGGAGCGGGTTCTTTTCATGGAGCCCACCATGTTGCACTGCCCAACAAACCAAACACTGGCTCTACAGGGTGTTTCTCATTCTGGGTTCTACCTCACCACTAGATGCTACTAAATCATACACATTGGTTGTTCCCTTTAAAATTAGAATAGTCTAGTTAGGGTTAAAGAATTGTGAATGTGCTTCAATTTAATTCAAGTTCAAACATGTGTGGAAATGAGGTCTCCAGAACCACAACAAATCCCTGTAAGTTTGGTAAGACGGAGAATCTAACCTTGATAACTTTTTATGTATTGTAGTATCAAGATTTGAAAAGTTGGCATTTATGGCTTGTTTACACTTTTTATGATTCTTTGGACAGATATTTTCTGATTTCATCAAATCATCAGACTTTGTGAACCTTAGACGGCAATTAATTTTGTTCAGTGTGGCAGGTAAATTTTATTTTTTTTTTGGTATCAGTGCAAAAACTTTATGGGTATTTATGTGGAACCGATATCAAACAAGCTGAAATGTATGCCTCTCTCACTTTGATATTAATGCAGATCAAAATATAATATTTAATTTAATTGCAGAAATCTGTACCATGTTAGACTGATGACTGCTTAATGTGTCACAGCTGTAGGACATTTAGGTATTTCCCTTCAGCTGATAACAGTAAATACATGAGGTCATAAGAAATACCAATGTATGCACATGACTAGTAGTTTTTAATAGTGAAGGATTTCAGCCCCAGCTCCCCAGATCACTATTCATAGAATATTAATGTAATACTTTATTGATCACATATTCCTGTTGAGTTCTCCTCTTTTGAAATGCCGGCAGGCTCTAAATTGACTGGAAATCCAAAGACCAGTGTAAATGGACAGTTCACTCCCACAATATTTTTATGTATGACTAAAATATGTGAGCCAATCTATAAAATGAAGCTTTTTCCATTTATTTTCCCACTAGCAATCATCTGAAATTTTTCATCACTTGTTTTGCTCTGAGAAATGCCAGATACACAGAGCCAAAATCTTCAATTACCATTGCGTCAGACAGATGTTATTTTCCTCTGAAACTCTGTGTGCTGCCCTGGTCCCTCTCTCCTCAGCTTCTCCTCTAAAAGGCATCAGGGCACTAAACCCTGAAACCGCTCATAGATCACACAGCAACATCACTACTGTCCTTAAAACAGCCTCTTCGTAACGGTGTCTCATTTTGAAGGAAAATAGGTTGGTGCTCAGCTGGAAGTTTCCACTGCCCTGGAAAGCTGCAGGTCCTCTGTGTTTATTATTTTCAGACAGACAGACATATTTCTTTGTGAAGTTAGTTTTATACATCTATCCTTGCACTGTATTTGCTCTCTCTCACTCTCTCGCTCTCTCTTGATTAAAATGCCCATCACTGCAGATTTAATTCACCGGTCAGTCAGTTCCTTCTGTAGAGCCAAATATGAATTAGACGGAGGGCAGCAGACAGGCCGCACTGACAGAACATAATTACAGTAAAAGGTCAACAGAGACCCAATCTGCTATAACGATAGGATGGGAAATGTTGGCTGAGTCAGAGAGTGTTAGACACTGGCAGAGACAGAGACACAGCTGCTGGTCATTACCGAGCTGTTTACACCAAAGTGTTTAGACTTCAGAACCAGTTTGTTGTTGGATTAACTTGTGTGACTGTCATACACCAGTGCTATACTGTTATATAGACTCATACGTTTTGGTCCCATACTACTTTCTTATGGTATACAACACGTACTATGTTTTAAATATCATACTGTTTCTCAGTTAGGAATACAGGAAATCAATTAACAGGAAATGATTACTCAAACCGCCAATTATATATTTTTTCTTATCTCTATGCAAAAGCATGAGCGTTCAATTTGATTTCTTCATTTCACGTTCAGGTTTTTTTTAATGCGTTCCTGCAAAACTCTGCCCTCGCATTCAAATGCTCGTCCTTGCTCGTGCACAGAACTGTCTACTTGCACAGATGTCGTACGCTACAGTTTATAAGTCCTTCTCTTGCATTCAAGTTGATTCTGTGTGCTTGTGGATTTCCTCTGCTTGTACTCAGATATATCTATGTTACTGCTTGTGCTCCTGTTCTCTTTGCATTCAGGCTGTTTGTGTACTTGTAAAACATCTGCTTTTTAATTTCTACTCTTGCTCTCAGACTTTTTTGTGCAATTGAACTTATTCTTTCAGCAACAAAGAAGGGCATGCTCTGACTCTGTAATTTTGTCTTTTAATTGCTTGCCTGCACCAGAAGTGGAGATATGTCACTTTGCTGCGTGTGGTCACCTTCTGCCCACATTTAAACACATCTTTCTATTTTTTCCCCAATGTAATCATTAATTAAAACTACTCCATATAATTGTGTACTTTTTTATATTATTCCCATTAATCCGTTCTATTGTCTCACTGTTTTTTGGGATTTGATAGTTATTTAAATGCTGCCTTAGTGCAAATTCTCTCATGGGACCTTGTATTGTGGGATTACAGTGTGCATCAACAGCACCACTGAGTAATTTAGTCACTTTTACATACTTTACAATCTGTTTAGAATTAATATTGTGACCTTGTTCCCTTTATGAATATCATTGCTCATGCCAAATGTGTTTATGTCATTAATGCATGTTGCTGTCAATGCTGCAAATGCAAAATGTATCACTTCCTGATTTTTCTGTGTGAGGACCTACCAGACATCACAGGGGTCAAAAAACAGTAGCCTACTTATGAAACTTTTATGGACTGGGTGTGGGTTGAATCCCTGTTGTGTTGAATCACATGACTACAATATTATTCTTTAAAACCATATATAGGCTGTGATGGTTGTATAATCAAATGAACATGACCTAACATCATGAGGTCTACCTGCACAAGTGCACAAACATAAAAAGAAAAGACCTACGAGCAATGTTGCATCAATGTTTTATTTGTCAAGGTTGTTGTTCTGTCTTGTTGAAATCAACCTCGGCTGGCAGCTTCATAACAACAAAGTGATGCTCTGTCTTGATGTAAGGCTGCTATAATAAATTCATTAGAACAAAGCCTGTGTGTTCTTGTATTTCTTGACATAATGAGACAGACAAGGTCAAGAAGAGTGTGAACAGACCGAAAAAAAAAATAAAGAGAACAGAGCTGATTATCTATCCAGTAGCCTCGCAGGAAACATATTGTTTAATTTCCAAAGTGCACGGCTCCATATTGAGATGTACAATATACCCCTGAAAAAAAAAGAAGAAGTAAAACGCAATATCAAGTCAAGATTTATTTAAGTGTCTGATCACACTAACCTCCGACAAATACATTTTACAGTAATACAGCTTACACTCACAGTGGCTCTGACAGATCTGCAAAGTTCACTATCAGTACTTTTTACTTTAATTCCCTTCCTCAGCTCATCCAGCCTCCAGTCTGACTCTAGATTCATATGTACTGAAGCCTACCAACATGTAATTGGTATCAATCTTCTCATATCTATCTGCAAAGAAGCTTATTTACCAAAATCTTGTGTTATCAATTCTGACATTTTGTTCTTTAAAGCAATAATTTAGCTTTCTTTGTTTATTCTGTACACACAACATCTTTCACATGTCTGTCTGTCCTTGATAAGGATCCCTCCTCTATTACTCTTCTTCCATTGTTCCCTGTTAAAAGATGATTTTGGGGGTGGAGGGTGTCGGGGTTCCTTATTTGAACCAAGGGTCTAATGATAGAGGAAGCGATGTGCCCTGTTAAACTGTAAAGCCCCTTGAGGCAAATTTGTGATTTGTGGATTTGTGATATTGAGTCATATAAACAAGCAAATAAATAATTAAATTACTTGACGTGAGCTCTTTTTTTAAAGATTTGTTTTGGGCCTTTTTGCCTTTATTTTAGATAATAACTGAATTATAGTATAGTAACCCTTGTTTCTGCACTGGAGCAAAACTCTGCCAGTGAACATACGCTTGGTTGCCATATATGTTTCTAGCTGTATTTAAATGGCATCTGTAAGTGATTACTATTTCTACAGAAGAGAAATGCACATAGAAACAAACCAGAACGTATTTAACATATGGATAGCTTCAAGAATTCAGCAAAAACAATTCACTTATTAGCTGAAAGTGCTTGTTTAAGATTAGGGAAATATGGTTAAAAGAAACCATCAGTGACTGTGAGTAGGAGAGGTGGATTCAAACTGTGCTCTCCACTGTCAAAGACTGACACTTTAACATCCAACAAGCCACCAAAACTGCCTCTCTGAAAGCTTTTCTGACAGCGTAACAATCACTTCACCTCTGTGTTTGCTTCAGAGACGGTAATAATTTTTTTAAGGCACAGCATGGACTGACACCGGCTTATCTTACTGAACTCTTCACCCCTTGTTGTACCACCACACACACCAACCCCCCAGATGTGATTACCAATTGCTGCTCTTCATTCCTCGTTCCCACTTAAAATCCAGGAAGTGATGTGGCCAACAATTGTTTTTAAGTAAACTGACTTGACAAAAACATAGAAATTGTCGCTCTATTGTAAGTTTCTTCATTGTGGTTGGTCTGGATTGTCTTGAAATTTCAGACAAATAGATAATGTGAAGTAGCCATGCTGAAGCTGAACCTCGGTATTTGATGTTCTGTAGACGGTCTAATAATAGGCTTCGATTAACAGTATTGATGGAGCACCAGGAGGGCAGAGGAGGGGCAGGTGTGAGACATCAATAACCAAACGATAATCTGTTAGCTCAGCCAGTGTGGTTTTGCTGGAACTTAGATTCAGACTAAAGTTTATCTAAAAGTTGATCAAAATGAAATGAAATAAAATGTGGGTTTAAACAGATTGAGGTTTGATTTGTTGTTGGTGAAACACTGGTGATGGTAAATGTCCATATTTAGCTATTTTTATGTTTGTGTGTGAGGTTAAATCAATATAAAATTCTTTCTACCTCTCCACCCTCATGTGTCACTGTCTGTACCTACTCTACCACAGTGTTATAACCCTTTAATACCGAACCCTGCCTCTGAACCCCTTTCTCTCCTTCTCTCTCCCTCTCTCTGTTTCTCCCTCGTCTCTCCGCAGACCGCAGGTACATTAATCATCTCTCTTACATTTATCAAAAGTTTTAGAAGCAGCAGTTTAACACCAAACTTTTAGCTTTTTTTATGTCATAATAACATCTTTGTGAAGTTTCAGTGAGGTATTAGAGTTTCACATAGCACAGAAACTGCCCTCCTCAAGGTACTCAATGGCCTCCTTTTAGCAGCTGAAAGAAGAGAGAGAACAACTTTAATCCTAAATGTAGCTTTTGACACAGTAGATTATGCCAATTGACCATCATAAAACCTGGGTTGGCGTCAAGGACACTGCACTTGATTTTATTCTCACCTTTTAGAACTACTTGAACCTACTTGATCACCAGAGGTAAGTACTCATCTCTTATAACTCACATGACCTGTGGTGTGCCACAAGGTTCAATTTTAGGACCAGTTTTATTTTAAATCTACAAGCTTCCACATGGCCAAATTATCCAATGTCACAATGTGTCTTTTCATTTCTATGCAGATGACACACACATATATTTTCCTCTGTGACCTGGTGACTCAAAAAGCATAGTTACTGTCGTAGATTGTCTCAGTGATGTCAACTGTTGGATGGGACAAAGTTTTCTTCCACTCAATAACTCAAAATAAGAAATAACATTGCTCAGCGCCCCAAACCCTGTCAGTCCCATCGGCCTTGGTCCTTTAACTGCTCATGTAAAACCTGCAGGTAGAAATTTGTGAGTACTGTGAAATCCAGATTTAAGCACAGATCAAAACATTTGTCCAGTCCTGCTTCCTTCAAATAAGAATCTCTCTCTCTCTCTCTCTCTCTCTCTCTCTCTCTCTCAATTAAACCAATCTTCTCGTCCACACATGACTATTGTCCCTCCCTCTTTTCTAACATAGACCCAAACCTTATGTTCGAAAGGATCCCCAACTGGTTCAGAATGCAGCAGCTCAGCTTCTTACTGGTTTTAACAAACATCACATCATCCCAATCCCGCCTTCTCTCTTCCCCTTGATTTTAAGATTTCACTTTGATCACCTTAAAAGTACGTCTTGGTTTTGGCCCCAAGCTACATAACAAAAATGTTGACCACATATATGATCCTGTTCGCAGCCTTAGATCTTCAGATCAGATGAAGCCCTTCTGGCCGTAAATCTAAAGGTGACCAAGCTTTTGCCATCAGGTCCCCTCGGCTTCGAAACGACCTGCCTGAAGAGATAAGGTTCGTAGAATTAGTGACTTCTTCTTCTCAAAACCTATTTTTATAGACTTGTTTATGCTGTGTCAACTTTTTATTGCTTTTATTGTGTTTATTTATATTTATTAACATTTGTTATTGTCTTTTATGTCTTTTACTGTCTTTATATTTTATCATCTGTCTGTCTTCTCTCTGCTGTGTTCCTCTATCTTTTATCTTGTTATAACTTTATCTCAACTTTACCTTAATTTTGTTTCACTTTTGTTTGGCCTCCTGTTGTTATATTATATTATATTGTATTATATTGCCTTCTGAGTATCCTGCTTTGGCTTTGTCTGCCAAGTAAATAAATAGTTATTATTATTACTATTATTGAATCAAGCTGTCCTGAGGTTCATTGACTGGTGTCTGAGTAAGTGGGAATGTCTGGGTTGTTGCCTGTCAGCCTGTTTTTATAATTTATGTTGTTTTTGTGCTTTTATAAAATAAACCGACTCCCTGCAACCTTCTTTCATCAGAACATGTTGTTTCATCATCTTCTTAAGAAAGGTAATTGTTTTTTCTTCCATTTTTAACAACAACAACGTGAAAGATGCTATTTGATAGACACTATAGTCACATAAAAACTCCACATATTTAAAGTCTGAATGTTTGCTATAATGAGGGTTTGAATTGATGTCCTCACAATTCAATATGAGGCTTTTCACCCTTAGGTGTTTTTTATGTTTCCTTCATACTGACAGATCTGAGAGTAGGTGACCATTCAAAGGCTCTACATTCATGGCTTTCTAAAAGATAATTCCTTGGAGTCACAGCTGTTTGTGGCTCTTTTTTAAAGGTTTTACAATATAAAACTAGCCAAAATGCCCTGCAGGGAGAAATCAAAAGTCTAGCTGAAGCAAAGGGCTCTGAAATATAACTGTGGAAAGAATGACAGAAAGACAAAAAGAATCTCTTTTACAATCTTCCAAAAGCAGATATTTTATGAATGCCGCACATGAGAACAGTCAAAACGTTTCGCAGTTAATCTGAGGAAAAATCACAAGGGAATAAAGCAACAGGGGGGAAGTCAAAGCATTGATATATCTCTCCAACATCTGAAAATGTTCCACAGAAAAATAAAAGCAACTCATCCTCTGTTCTATGCCAGCATGAATTTGGACATTAAATGATACGGCTATATTTGGAAATGCATGACCTCCAAGGATTCAGTTATCAGATCTCACAAAGCATGTTGGGAATATAATGAGCTATTATTATAAATTATGGACTTCTTGGGTTTATCATGCGTGATAGTTTAAAAATAATTTTCTCTTCTCTTCAAGTCTTTATTTTATCTTATTTTTTATACAAGGAAATGTTGTCAAGACTGTTTCACTGAACTTCTTAAAATGTCCCTTGGTTGATCCAAGTGAGCTTTCTTTTTTTACATTTCTCATTTCAACAGATGTTTAAAAGGAAACGTATCCTCAAATTGAATGGAAGATATGATAAAAAAAAAGTCCATGAACATTTTGTTGGAATATAACATTGTAAGCACAATGAAAAATAGATTACCAGTGTAAAGCATCCAACGATGTTTAGGTTAATTATGTTTGTGAACTCCAACATCCAACATTTTATCATTATCTTATTGTAAGCTAGAGGTTTGGACAATAACCATGTTAAAGGAAAAACCTGGAAATGTTTGGTATTTTTCTCACTGTCAACATATTTCATACACAGCCAAATAAAACATTGAACAATGACAGTAAGAAAAATATCACCAGCTTTATCCTTTAACGTGATATTAAGTTAATAAATCTGCTACAGAGAAATCAGAAACAGTGACAAACAATAACCACAGATTATATATAAAAAGCATCATCGCTGCTCTAGATAAAATAATCGTCAATAACAGCATGGCAGGGTTTGAGTACATTCACAACTGTGTGTGTGTGTGTGTGTGTGTGTGTGTGTGTGTGTGTGTGTGTGTGTGTGTGTGTGTGTGTGTGTGTGCATACATGCATCTATGATTGATGGATAATATCGCCAGTGTGGAGAGCAGACATCTGTGGCAATAAAATATTACATGTAGCTATCAGGGAGCTGTAATGTTGTTCATCCCTTTGTGAAGGCTCATTTCGCCTCAGCGCAAAGAAGACAGGAGCTCACACGAGGAGATAGCTGGCGGCCAGAGTGTCTGCGTGACTGTCAATAATAAATAAACTGAGAGTGAAACTGTGAGGAGGGAGTCTGCTAATCAGCTGGAAGACCTGTGCTCTGGCCTCATGTGTTGGCGAGTGTCAAGATCAATACCACCTTGTGGGCGACGATGTCCTGTGAAGATGAAGCTGCCTGTAGGAAACAGCTCTGGTGTTTGTAGAAAGTTTCTTCCTAATCATTAAATCGTATCTCATGTAGAGATTTTCAAATTCAGACAAGCTGAACTGTGACAATAAATTTTAAATTGTAGGGCCGAGACATAAATCTGCATGATTATTAGGCTATTTATCTCTGACTAATGCTTACTTTTTAAAATAAGTGCACAATTAAGTTTCCACACAGCCAAATCTTCAAAGTGCATCACAAAGGAGCTCACATCTCATCTCTGAATCACAGCAGCATAACACCACAACTATGAAATTAAACTGACTGAAATCATCATATTAAGCTACAAGCTGAATAATAGTTAGGCCAGAAACACAGCGAGAGCAGGCGATGGAGGTCTGAGTGGCAAACACAAGAAACCCTTTTATGTTTCTGAAATGAGAAGATAATGACATAGTTTGTAGCTTAGGTGACTGTAGTGCATTTTCTGTATATGTGATGCAATTTTACTGTTCATATACCAAGTATCAAGTATTTATAAGCTGTTCCTTCAGATTGTAATTATATTTGGTTTATAACTGTCAAAAATGTGTAAAACATGTGCAACGGTTCTTATCACTGGATTGTTGTAACTCTAATTAAATAGCATAGAAAGCAATATAAATTAAGCTAATGTAAAATCTTGCATGCACACCTCTCGTTGGCTAGTGTGTAGTGCTTTCTATTTTTTTTTTTTGAACAAACCTTATGCCTTTCTTTCAAACATATTTCTGATTTTTGGGCATTTTTTCATTATTTGAAAGTACATGGCATAGAGGCCAATAGGAAATAGGGAGAGAAAGAGAGAAAAAGAGGGGAATTAAATGCAACAAAGGTCCTTTGCCAGATCCGAACCAGGGACACTGCGATTATGTGGCAATTGCTGTAACTACTAGACTACCAAAGCGCTTTATATTGCTGATTTTTGACCATTTCTCTGCTTCACTTTCCACTTAGCCCTTTCTCTCTCAGCTCCACCTGTTCTCTTTCAATGTACACCATCCATCTTAGACTGTACACAACTGTGTCTTGCAACTGGAAAATTTATAGTTGTTGATGCAGGAGGCTACGATAGGCATGGATCTTAGCATCAGGTTAAGAACAATAAAAGGGAGTGGGGGGGGGGGGGGGGCTTGCATGCCTGCAGATCTAAATCGATATGGTTGTTCTGAGTTGGTTTTGCTGTGATTTACCTGAGTAATTTTGTGTTTTGAAGCTGGCCTGACACCCCGGGCCAATCGGCAGACAAATCAGATAGACTAGCAGGAATTGGCTCCTTCATGTATAACAGCTCAAGTACGAGATGTCTCTGTTATACAAAGCTGTGACAGAAAGTGAGCTCTTGTGGAGAATGTAATTAAATAACTTAGGTCCAGGGAATGTAGGTTATATCTGAGTGGACTGCTTTTTAAGTCTATACATATGAGATTAGCTTCGGGTTTCCAGGGCAGTCAACAAATTTGCAATTATATTTCTGGACATATCAATGCTGAACTACATATGAAAATGTTAAACCAAGCTGAATACGTCTTATCACTCATGAATTGCGCTTTTGTGTTCTTGAACTGGAGTTAATTTATATAATCTATGATTGATTGACTGACCTGAAGCTGATTTCCTTGTGTTTCTGAAATGAGTTTCTTTTCTTTGAAGAGAGCGAGTGATTACAGACGTGAGCATGATATGAGATGATAAGTGATTTTGCGTAAATGAACAACCTGTTTCATGTCTCTGTTTCACCTCTTTTTCTCTTAGTCTCTTTGTGTCCCCCCTGCAGATACTGCTACTTCTCTCCTGAAGAAAAATAATGGCATTATTAATTAACATTCACTCAGGGAGGAAACCCCATCCCACTGCAGAGTGCCATCAAAGCCACACTGGAGAGATGAGCTCACTCAGATCACTTAAAGCGCCGCATGAAAAACAGTTGTGTAGTGGTGTTTTTGTCTCTGAGCAAAATGAACGCTGGTTGAAGTTCAATGAGGCGCACAAAACGCTGGAGCAATGGTTACAAATTGAGAGCTAATTTATACCCTTGAAACACTTTTAGCCAATTAATGGTAATGAATAATCACTTAACTGGTTATTTCTCTGAGAAAACTTGCCTGAAAAATTCCACAGTAGCTTCACACAGGGACTCATCCATGTGTAATTTAGTTACAAATAGATTTTTCTGTTTGTTTCCTTGAGCAATCTTACAGCAAGCAACATTTACACTTAAATCAGGTTTACACGATGCCAAAGCAATCTGAAAATAAGAGCTTGGGTTTTTTTATGGAGACAATTTTAAACAGCTAGAAAATTTGGCAATTTTTGTGAAAAATATAGTATTTCAATTTAGTTTTACTTTCAAATTTCAAATTGGACTGGAAACTTTTCCTCTAAATAAATTTGCTTGTAAAAGAAAGATGATGTCTTATGAAGCTTTGGCCAAAGTTCAAGATTAAAGATTTATTCCACTATGGGTTAATGTCTTCTATTCCTCCTGTTCTCTTTCTCTCTGTTACTTCTGCTTTTCACACACTGTCAAACTCACTTAATTCACATTACTTGAACCAATCAGTCTGAAGATGCTGTTCTTTAATTATTGCTGCAGTTTTGCCATTCTGTCTTTCAAACGTATTTTTATACAGTCTGTGTGTTGCATGGATGTATTAAGAGAACTGGATACAGAGTCGTAGATGGAGCCCTTTTCCAAATGTTATCGGACCGAATGGATCAAATTCTGAAAGTGAAATAAGTAATTTCGTAGGGGTTGTGATGCTCATAAAAAATGTATATCAACCTTTTTCCAGCCTCTCCTTTTCCGATGATTGTGTGTAGAAAAAATGTATTTCGGGCCATTTGGGAAGTTTTAATGCCAGAGTTTGGCTATTATGTTATTTGTTACATTTTCTGGGGGCTGTTCGATCGCCTGTATGCCGTAATGGAGCATGTGCCTTGTCACACCATCAGAGAGCATCCTACATGATCCTGTCGTATTCTACTGATAAACACTACAGATGGTTCCTACTTAAATAGAAGATGTTGTTGGACATCACATTACTGAGCACTGTCTTTGTGTTTTCTGAGACAGTGCTTGACCCGACCTTGCAGCTGAAGATACATGTTTAATCTTGTGAATCACAAATGATGTTCAGCAGCCTTTCTTCTAAGTGAAAGACAGCGCTGGTTTATATTTACATTCTAAACTTCACACTCATTGTTCGGCTTGTATTCCTGGCTGTAGCTTTGAAAAAAGTTACCCTTTATTTTGTATTTCTCAGCCATCTGTATAATTTTGACCTTGCAACTGTATTTTTCATTCAGTAAATCATAAATGAAGAAGAGAATCTCACTTTCTTAGAAGACTGAAGGGCTCTGAGGAGCAGCAAACCCTCTATCAAAATACAATATGTATAATACATCCTATGTGCTTCTCTTCAGGCCAAAAGCTATAGGATAATAAAAGACTGAGGTCTCTGTAGGCTTAATTATAAAGCTGGAATGAATCCTAAACAGCATAAACCTGTCAGTTTGAAAGATCTGACATTATGCATTATTGGGCAGCTGTCAGCCTGCATGTTTGTCACATTAGAAGATTGAAAATCTGTAAAAATGTTGTTATGCAAGTCATTAAATTCCATATCATGACCCTAGCATTATGTATGCAGCGTACTGAGTGTGAGTTTTTGTGCTTGACTTGTTTTGTCTTGAGTTTCTGAGCAAATTTAGAAAAGAGCTTTAAACTTTACACCATCTTAAAGCCTGACCAGCCAGGATCATGATTATGGTTAAGTGGTGTGTGTGTTGTTGTGGTCTGAACACCACAGAGAAAGAAAGAAAGAAAGAAAGAAAGAAGCAAACACATGCCAAAGAGGCCAAAAGCTCTTAAAGACTGAATCAGTGCTTGAGCTAAGCAAAGCACACCTGAGATGCCTCATAGAGGGAATTTCACTAAACAGATATTTATTTAGAGGACACTTTGGGGTGCATAAGATCTGCTGGAGCCAGCTGCCTTTAGCACTTTATCTACTCTGCCCATGTGAATCAGCAAAGCTTGAGCTCTACCGTGACTGCAGCGTTTTGAGATAGCATAGGCTTTAAATCGCCAATCATGCTTTTTGTATTTTTCTGTTAATTTTATGCTATCATGATGGAGCTTGTCTGTGTTAAACATGGCTGAGGTCTTCCCTTTAAGTGAGAAGTCAGGACTACTTTCTCGTCATGATGTGACACCAGATTGCTTGAGCATGCCCACAAGCTAGCTAAGAGCTAAGGATGTTCCAGGGGTTGTTCACATTGTCCACTTGCTTATTTCAGATCAGATTCAGGCTCGAACATGTTCAGATGTAATTGAGAAGTTTACATTTTGAGTAAAGAACAAGAAATTAGGCAAAATACAGACCAATTTCAATAGAATGGGCTCACTGGGAGTGGAGCCTTAAAGAGACAGGAACTAAAACGGCCTGTTTTAGACAGAGACTAAACTGAGAGGCTGCATAATGAGCTGTAAATCATGCAGAGATATTCCAGTAGATCCCCAGAGTAAAGGTATAGACCTGGACATATGCATGATACGTTCCCTTTAAATGAGTTGTTTTTTCATGCAGTGGCTTCACTTGCTCTGAGTGCTTTATGCATACAGTGTGTTCCCTGACTGCATCTGAAGGAAAAAAAAGAGTTATTCCAGCTATTTGAATGACCACACGAAGGTGGAGTGAAGAGCCTGCCATCATACAAAGAGACTGAATGCAGTAATCTTCAGATGAGGATAACTTTGGACATTCTTTCCTTTAAAGCATTCATGGTGTTGCACTTATTTGTACATCGAAAAAAAGTAATGCATTGTAGTTGTGTGAAGAATGAAAAAAGAGACCTTGAAAGAGAAGTTCAGACTCTGATTACTCTGTCTCATCTCTGCACACCTGGCCAGTTGCTGCATGAAGTGGGCATGCTTGTCGGATTGTTTGAGAAGATACAAAAATGGCCTCACAACTGCGAAATTGGAGAAAAAGCATCAGGACAGCATTTCAGGTGCTGTTTAACAATTCATCAAACACTTTCGTTTGAAGCACCTGCCTGGCCCTGTTTTCTGTGTAGTGCTGCCCTTCTGTATGCAATTTATATTACAAGTTGTCTTGTTGTCAACAGCTTTGCGGTCTCATTATATGCACATCAGGTTTACTGCTCTGGGCCCATCAGCAGTAGCACGAGTTGAAGATTAAGATCTGGTTTTGTATAAATATGGGACCCACTGTGTACTGAAACACCGAGAACAAACTAGAATTAATCATCTATTACACACAATGCACAACAACTGCAGGACAGCCTCATTTTCACCACAGATGTAGTCAGCCCCATCGCTTCCACTGGTAGCGTTACGAATTTTAAAAAGACCGGTTTAAATACAGAGAGGCTGAGGTAGCGCCACTCTGACTGTTAACTACCCACAAACAGTGTTCATTTTGAAATGTTTAGATATCAAACAGAACATGGGATGGCTTTTTTTCTCCACAGGTTGCGATGTCAAACTAAGAGCTCATCAGGATTCTCGACAGCCTGTAGCAGGAAAGTCCCATTTGTCATTCTGGTTGTGCAAAGCATTAATCTGATGGTTTTTAACTCTCTTGTTTGTGTGTTGTTTCAGCTTGACGGGGACATCCTGCTTTAAAACTACAAAGTTTTCATCCTAGAATAATAATGTCTGTTGTACCACATTATGTGATTTATAGATTTCCTTAGAAATGAAGCTCTTGAAGAATTGAATTACCAAGATATGTGTAACAGGTATGAAATGGTGTGTAGGTTTGGAAGTATCAGGAGAATAATGTGATATTAACGCGATCAATGACATTAATAATAATAACTGTAATCCTTCAAGAAACCAAGAGTAAAAAGAACAAAACACCATTCTTGCTCAAACTAATTTGACATGTTTAATGAAGTTAGCCATTGTGAGAGAGACTGTTATCTTATTTTGTAGACTTCCATCTTTCATAAAACGATTAAAAAGTTGGTAACTGTGAATCTGTTCATCCAAATTGTCACAATTAGACAAGTATTTCACCCTTTTCCTCTGCTGCTGCCCTTCTGCATGACATTTATATTACTAAATGTCATGTAGGTGTCAGCAGCCATATGCAGCCTCATTATATGCACTTTTTTTTCAAAAGGTGAACGTATCATGTTGAAATGAAGTTTTTCATATTGATCGGCCCTTTTGCATTTCCACTGACTTCAGCAGCTCATTAAGATTCCGTCTTGATGAAATCAGCATTTCAGATGTGGCCGCAGGCTCTGCTGGTGATGAGCTCATCCCTCTAGTACAGGTGAAAAACACATAAGAACTCATGTCATTTTTCCATTAAGGGTTTCTCTCAATTACACTTTTTTATAACTGAAACATGACACTTGGGACATTATATGCCCATATTTTAATCTACAATATATTGCTGTATTAGATGGAACAGTATATTTTAACCAAAATAAATCAATGGCTTCTTGAAGGAGTTATATGTGAATACTGAATGCCTTAACATGAAATTATAGGAGAGTAGCAGACATCCGCAAAATAATTATGTTTTAAGTTTTTAGAAAAAGTGATTAATTGTTTATAAGAACACATGAAGAACTGGAAGCTAGTGGGAAGATGTCACAAATTCACCTAAACCCCCTACCTGTGTTCACTTTTACTGTAGCTGTAGACAAATTACCGGCAGGGGAGACACACCAGTAACAATGGAGCTTCTCAGGAGAGTGTTTTCTCTCATTTGGTCCTTTACATAACTGTCTGGCTCAGAGGGCACTCACTGATTTCAATTGTATGTCGGTTTCTTTATTACAAGATGATCGTCTGAGCTTAATGTTTATTAGTTTATAGCTGTTGCCCAGCCCTAATTTCATCCTCACACTTTTATCTATTTCTATTTTTAGAACAAATGGGGTCCTTTCCCCATTAAGTGCTATGGGATGGTACGGGGTACAGTGGGAATGTGTTAAAAGAAGGAGCTATAAGTTAGGTCTGAGAGGTCTGATTGAGACTGATGTGTATGAAATGAAAGTAACTATTCTGTTTTGTTTTGTTTTTTTGTTGTTGATGTTGTTGCCATGGTGTTGCAAAGGAAAACCAATTACTCATGACATCATGCCAGTTTAACAGGTTGATTAATTTTGACCCAAACTCCTGGCTTTTGGGAGATAATTTTATCCTTTGTCAGTGTAATAAACTTGAAGGTGCTGTTGTTGAAGGATAAAATAGGCCATTCCTGACATCTGCTGGACAAATAAGGGAAACACAAAGCATATATATTGTGCTCATATTTAAATCATGCATATATTGAACATCAATCAGCTGCTTCTGTGCAAAATAATCTGAAAAACTAAAGACATGATGTTGTTGAAATTGCCTATTTTTCTTAAGACGTCAATTTAACCATTTCATGCATCGTGGTCACTGCAGTGGACAGCTATTCGAAAGCTGTTTTCTTATGTGTGAAAGGATTTTGATGGCATAGTTACACTTAAGTCAGCACAGCAGGAGTAATACAGTAATGTTTTTTGTGGTAGGATCAGTTGATTTATGTTATTGTAATGTAATGTTTTATCATTTGATAAAAGAGAAAATGAAGGGTTTTTTTCATGCCTAAAGAGAAATGAAAAAAACTAAATGGGAAAAAAATCCTGACTGAGGTTATCATAATTCATGCATGAAAGGGTTTAAATTAGTTTAGACACCTGATTAATTAGACACCCCTGATCTATAGCAGTGGCGGTTCTAGGGTCAGACCTTTCAGGGGGCTCAGCTCCTGCCTCCTGATGATAATTTGACATACAGTGCCCTGCAAGTGTTCAAACCACCTGCTAAATTACTCATTTCAGTAGATAACGTAAAATACAACAAGAAATAGTAATACATAATAGAGTGGTCTACTATAATGTATAATAATAATAATAATGGTTCAGAGTAAACAGATGACAGATTTCTACAGAGAGGACTGTAAGATAGTTAATGAATCATAGGAAAGATTATATTAATGACAGAAGTATCTAAAGTACATTAAACCTGTTAAAATAAAACCATTTGAACCTATAGCATAAGTGTTTGTCCCATTTCTAACAGACAGGCTCACAAAATAACTAAAGTTGTGTAAAGCAATAGTAAAGAGAGTGTACTGTCCCTTTAAGACGCTTCCTCTCTTCTTCTTGGACTTTCTCGCTTTCCGTTGTTCTCGGAAGTGTTAGTGTTTGTTTTATGCAGGCAGGTTGTGCACTGCAGTGTGAGTTTAGCATTAGCACCACAGACTTCACAGACAGATATTCACAGTGTAACTTGGACTAAAAACATCGTGTAAATGTCAGGAGGAACTCGTCTGGAAAACGCGAACCCGGTCATCTTCCAGCGGTCCGGAGAAAGACTGCTGACTGCTGCAGACGAGGATGAAGACGTGCAAGACCCCATCGACGACAGGGAAATATTTGATATCCTGTTTTTAATACAAGCTAACATGTGGTTCCTATCTTATTTACACTTGTTTTACTATATAATTGTGCTTATTAACTTATCTATCTTGTTATATATTGGTGACAGCAGTCATATGTAGTTATGTTGCATGCTGTTACATCATTATTGTTACTTAACCCTAAAAAGCTACATAGTTACAAATAATAATAATAATAACTTTATTCACATTAGATACAAGTTACAGATTCAAAAAACATAAAAATAAACTAACAAACAAAAAATATATATAAATATTAAATAACAGGAGAGATGATGTCGACGTTGAAGTTATTTCTGATGCGCAGTTAAGAGGAAATTGAATGGGTACTTTCAAAATAAATGATATTAAGAGGCTGATTCTCCGTTTTTTCGCCACTTATACTGAAGAAAGAGTGTTAGATATCATATGAAAAGCTTTAACGCTGTTTACACCCACTTTCAGATTAGTGAAACCTTTATTTTGCTCATGAAAGCAGAATAAAAAGTAAGGCTCATGTTTCTCCATCCAGATTAAAAAACACTAACATTATATTAAGATCTGTCACACTTGGAACTAGATTAACAAGGAAGGTCCAGAGACTCATTAAAATACAGTTTCAGATTTGTGAAACCTTTATTCTATTCGTGAAAACTGAAAATGTTTGATGTGGACTGGATGGGGAAAAGCAGTGGAATCGCCCTTTTTTCATTTTCCACAAACATAAAAAAGGTTTCACAAATATGTCACAATTTCCTGACATTTCAGAGAATTTATAATTTATCAGTTCTCTGAGAAATAACTCACAGATTCATTGATAATTAATATTATAATAATAGGAAATGACCCATCATCAGATCTAACAAAAAAAAACAATCTGGTTTTAGTTTATAGTATTTTTCTCTAAAAGTGTGTTTAAAGACATTGAAAATATTTTTGGTTATTTCGTATTATCTGCATGA
Organism: Scomber japonicus; assembly: GCF_027409825.1. Lineage (NCBI taxonomy): Eukaryota > Metazoa > Chordata > Actinopteri > Scombriformes > Scombridae > Scomber > Scomber japonicus. The sequence goes on along the minus strand of NC_070591.1, from coordinate 8,829,035 downwards.
AAAGCTTTCATTCAGTTGCATAATAACTTGTTTTATGCTGACACATCCTCCCACAATGAACGTCCAACAGGATGTTTAACTCTATTGTTCAGATGTGAGTGCTGGAATGCAGGTTTGGGTTTACCAAATATGCAAATTGTTTCAGGATCAGTTCTAAAATACAGCTTCCACTTACAATAAATTATGTTAAAAAAAAAAAATAAATAAAGGTCTGTAAAATGAATAGTGTCTCAAATAGTATTCACAACTGATTAATGACAATATAATCTCAGTTCAAATTCTGTCTGTTAAAACTGCTGTTGCATTTGTTGATTGAATAATATTGTGACCATATTACAGTGCAGCTTGAGGCAGATCCAGCGTTGTTTCATCATCATTGTCTTAAATTCTTTAACTAAAGTTACATCTGATCAGATCCATCAACGACCCAGAACACCCCCTGTCTCTGGAGGAGCTCAATGTCGTGGAGCAAATACGAGTCAAAGTAAGTCTCTGTAATTTTGTGTCTTTATGTCATTCTTAATATTGTTTAGAAGATGAAAGGAAAAACGTGGTAATCAATTTTAATAAAACCTTGATTTTCTGCTTTACACAATGTCTCTAACTTTGCTGCTGTTACTTTTCACATAAAATTCTGCATTTATTCTGATAATAAACAAAAATAAATTGGCCTAGTGACGAATACGTTTTGTTGTTTCAAGATTAAAAAATCAATTTTAACTTAATAATATACTAAGTTAATGGTTTTTCCACTTCTTAAATACAGCAGGCCACCTATAAATGTCTTCCTGTTTTTAATTAGTCTTAAGTTATTAGAGTAGGAATAATACTGTCACATTTTAACAGTAAATCAGTTTTTAATAATACCTATTATTTATCTAATCCCCTTCTTTCTGTTTCTGTTTCTGTGTTGCTCAGGTGAACGATACAGAGAGCACCGTGGGTATCGAGTTCACACCCACCATCCCCCACTGCAGCATGGCAACCCTCATCGGCCTGTCAATCAAAGTCAAGCTGCTTCGCTCCCTGCCAGACAGGTTCAAAGTATGTCATCTCCTTTCATTTTTCATTAATTGATATGAACAACTTATCAGACATCTTGTCTAAATACAGTATGTGTTTCTACTCAGATTGACGTTCACATCACTCCAGGGACTCACGCCTCGGAGGAAGCAGGTAGGATGATGTTTTCCATATAATGTAATATGTACAGCTTATATCTCCTGTTTGGTTTAATTTGTTTTGTGACTTTCTTCATATGTTCTTTTCATTGTGTTGTGTGTGCAGTGAACAAACAGCTGGCAGACAAAGAGAGAGTTGCAGCAGCTTTGGAGAACTCTTCGCTACTGGAGGTGGTCAACCAGTGTCTGACGGCCAGGAGCATCTGAGCAGCTACTCAGCTTTGACTATTTGATATTTGGCACCTGAAATATATCTGTCTGACCAACTATCACCATATAAATGAAGTGAATAGCTGCAGCTGGTAGACACAGATGCAGCACAAAGAAAGATAGTCAAGATCACTGAGTTTACTGTGTTTCTTGGAGGAATGTATAGGGAATCCCATTTCCAAGAGAATAAACTAAATATCATTTAGACCAGTTTGGACAAAGCAGAGAAATGAATTCTTCTATCTGTGAATTTTGGGGTCATCAGTGTGAAAAAGTTGAGAAACTACCTGTTGATTTAAATAATGCAATTTGAATTGTAACAAAAAGGATTGAATCATAATTGGAGTTTGTCCTCAACATCTCCTGAAAATCTGCAGTAACAATCCCCATGTGTATAATATTAATGCTTTTTAGATTTTATTAAAAGTATGCATATTAGTAATAAAAGATAAATGATACAGATATTTGTGGGTAGTTTTTCTTTGTTGTACTTTTTTTTATTTATAATGCGCTTTTACAAGTGCTCAAAGACGCTTACAAGTAAAAAAAAAAAAAAAGACAAAATGAAAAGAACAAACGATATAGAAGGTTAAGAAGACAAAATTCCTTCATTCCTCACTTCCTTCCATCCTTTCTTGCTTCCTTCCTTCCTCCTTTCCTTCTCTCCTTCCTTCCTTCCTTGCCCTCCCTCCCTCCTTACTCCTTTCCTTTCTTCCTTCCTTCCTTCCTTACTCCTTTCCTTCGTCCCTTCTCTCCTTCCTTCCTTCCTTCCTCCCTCCCTTCCCTCCTTCCTCCCTTCTCTCCTTACTCCCTTCCTTCCTCCTTTCCTTCCTTGACCCGAGGACAACAGGAGGGTTAAATATTCATAAACACACACTCAAGGCCTGAGCTGTTTTTTTAAAGGAACTAGGTTTTTTCCTTTTTAACACACTATTAACATTTTACAACTACTCTTCAGTAAGTGTACAATACTGAAATTTAGCATCAAGTTTAAATGATGAACCATGAAAAGTCAGACATTTAAATCAAGTCACTGCTGGCACTTCATTTCAAGTGGTAATAAAAACGACTAATTTGTGGACAAGAAAATATTGCAAAAGTAAGATTAACTGTAGTGTAGTGTCCATGTAAAACCAGCAGGAGGTGCTCTTGTCCTGTACCTGCAGATCCAGCTAGGCAGAGCTATTTTGAAGTTTCTGTCCCTCAGATTTTAGGAGGCTATTTGGCAGAACAAACAGCTCAGATGCATCCAACATGCCTGTCCACCCACTCACGCCTCAATGAGGAAACTAATACTGTCACAAATCTTTCATACAGTAACTAAACAACATGTCTAAATGGTGTACGCCATAATGTATGATGCCAACTCTCACAGAGGTCACTTTTTTCACATTATTTATGAGATGGTTGACTTGCAGAAGCCTAATTGTAGGAAACCACTGTAGAAATAACAGAAAGTATCATGATAATAAAGATAAGCTGTCATCCAGCTCTTGTTTGGGGGGTTGCATGCATTTATTATAAGTCGCTTTGCACAGAAATGTCTGCAAAATGCATGGAATCCAATGCAGTTTTTAAGGATGTATGGAAATATCCCAATGAACACATCATTTATTGTGTAACTTCCACTGTGTGATGATTATGTAAACCCTCTGTTAACAGTCCTGACACTGAGTGAGTTATTTGATGCCACTCATCACAAAAACCACAAACTTAATGATTCTGGACATCAAAGACATTCTTTAACCCTATTTCAAGTATTAGCCTCTATTAAATATATAAAACATATAAAATATTAAATAATGAAAGTATGTCTTTTTAGAGTTTTGGTGACACCAGAAGGGATTATAAAACATACTTAACATACAATACATTAACTTACCAATGAGTGACACACACACACACACACACACACACACACACACACACACACACACACACACACACACACACACACACACACACACACACACACACACACACTGTCAAGCCTATACAATAACATTACAGGCATATTTGTTTGGGGGCCTAATTGTTGTTCCTTAGGCCAGACCAATATAAATTTTTCCCCTCTTGTTCCACATCTGGAAACATTGCGTCACTCCTAAAACCCCGGATAAAGACCCAGCTGCACAGCTGCATTAGCCAAATCCAGAGCCGTGCATACGCAGAGTTTAGTCAACCAAACAAGTCACCAGAGGAAGTAGCAAGAAGCAGCTCAGGAAGCCAGCAGAGCTATTTATAAAGTGCATCTATGTGTACTATGTACCTACAGTAATCTGTAGTTTAGAATAGCAGAAAACCACAGTTTCAAGACAGAGCAGGGGTCATGGAGGATTATCTCACGGCCATCAATTGAACCGTTTTAAAGAAGCCAGGAATAGCTGACAGTGTTTCTAAATAATATATAAGAACATTTAAATTTACAGCTATGTAGTTCAGCCAAGAAAACAATATTCTACAGCTGCTTTCATATTTAATGAGATTGCAGGTGGAGTGTTTGTCATTGGAAATATTAGCCAGGTAGATTTCTGTAAAACAACTAAACCCTAATTTGATAAAAGTGTTCAGTGTTAGATGATGACAGTGGCATGCTAGAGTATTAGAGCAGCTTTTATGATTATGTATTACTGCTGACTGTTATGTATTGTGTACTCTGTATTTGCTCTGTGGAGCAAATGTCAAACACAACGCTTATCAATGTGTCCAGTGTCAGAGATGTTTGTATTAGTCATGGTGTGATTTAATTAACTTGATGGCCTGTGGTGTCAGTACATTATAGGTTCATAATTATTCAAGTCTGTCTTAAAGCAACAGTCAGAAGTCAAGTAAACATTCAAACAGGTTTTTTTTCTTGCTGTAATTATTCCTTCTGTTCATACTGACCATTAGAAAATCCCTTCATTATAGCACTTACAATGTAAGAGATAGGGACCAAAAGTCAGCTGCCTTCTGTGCAAACATATATTTAAATGTTAATCTGAAGCTAATATGAAGATTCAACTGTCCACATGAGTCAAATCAAGTATAAATATGTTTCAATGTTACAGTCTTTTTAGTGCTAAAGTCACTCTTTTGTTCCTATACTTCAACAAAGCTCAACAGGGGAAACACAAAGAGGAAATGTGATCCTAAAAAAAGACTGTAAATGTGGCAGATATCAACTTGGTGACTAATTCAGACTGCTGGAGACTCATATAAGCTTCACATCAACTTTTAAATAAGGACTGTGTGTGTGTGGACTGTGGATTTTTTTGCCTCTATTACTTCCATTGAAAGCACATTTGAAAGAGATCTTTAAATAGCCGGTATGAACAGTAGTTTGCTGCGTGGGAAACAAAAAGCCTCTCAGTGAGCTTTGTATTATTTATAGTCATCATCATCTAGCCGTCGTAAATGCTCTGTGTTGTCGGCATGATAAATCTCCTCCTCCTCCTCCTCCTTGAGAGACATTGACACAACCCAGTACTTGCACGGCTCTGGATGAGGCCAGTTTAGCTGGCCTGCCCGCCTGCCTGCCAGACCTCTGCAGACTTCAGGATTGGCTGCACAGAAGGACTTCAGCGCCAGCCACAGCATAGCGACGGTCGATGGGAGATTATTATCCGTGCACAATACTTCACACTTACAGAGGTACGTTAAGCAAACATCACCTTAAGTTTGGGTGTAAGTTTTGTGTGTTTGTGACTGTGCGCTTGTGTGGAAAATAGTCTAATTGAAGTGGAAACCGTGAGACCCCGAGCTCGGTTTACAAGCAAAAAAGAAGTTGTCATCCTCCGGGAAGGCAGCTGGGAATGATTCCAGTAGTGATGGCTGTTTACTGTTTACTTGACCGTCTAAAGAAGCGTTTAGTCGGGTTAAAACGTCTTATGCAAAGTAGCACAAGGCTCTACCAGAGGTTTGGCAACAGGCCATGGGTTGTTCTTTCTTCTACCCTCAAATGATGTGTCAATGTGAGACTTGTAGGCTATTAAATGGTTCTTTTCTTCTTCTTCTTCTTTTTAAAAAACTCCCAGTGTTTCCATGGATTAGTCTGCTGCATGTCTCATACAGTCCAGCATGTGTTTAGAGCTGCTGTGTGAGAGGAGAGTGAGGAAAAAGCTGAGAGAGTTTTTGGGGGCTGCAGTGTTTTGACATATTTGGGTTTTGTTTTCAAAGAGCTTTGTAGGGAGCACTGGTAGGGACACACACACACACACACACACACACATACATACATGAACACACATACATACACAAAGATATGCTTTTGACTTCAGCTGGACCTATCATCCACATCATTAAATGCCACAAAGTCAGAAAGCTGAAGAGAAAAAGAAGAGGGGGGAAGAAAAAAAAAAAAAAAAAAAAGGAATTTGAATGTGTGCATGTGTTTGTTCGCAACCAGTTTGACAGAATGCCATATGGCTGTAAGGACTCACTCTGCATGCACTCTCTCTCACACACACATAGACAGACAGAGAGACACATACACACTCCTAAGGCTGAGCTATTTCTGTAAACATTTAGTTTATAAAAAGGATGACTTGCTTTTGAATGAAGGAATGCTGAGTAAACATACATCCATGCAGCTCTGATCTGATGGGATGCAGTGTAAATGAAAGTGCTTTCCACAGCTAAAAGGCCCGTGCAAGTAACTGTCTTAAGAAGCGGTTTTTGCAGAGAGATACTGTAGCTGGAATTTCTTGGCCCCGTTTTTAAAGGTTATGATTCATTTCAGTGGTTCACGTTGAACAGATTATTTAATTTGAACAGGATTTCCTCAGAAGTGCTTTGATTACTTCTCTGGGTGTACCTCTCTTACTTCTTTTGAATATGTTGTCCTCTTGCTGGTTGGATGGTTTATGGGAGATGCAATCATGCCACATGCAAGTCTAGGGCAAGTCGATATGGTTGAAATGAATCTATGCAAAGTAGTGTTTTTATGTTATTGGTGTAGGCTTACTATTTATCACAATAATGGCTGTAAATGTACTGTAGGCAAAATCCCATAAAATGATGATGATAAAAACTGATATTGAGCATGCAGGCATTACATTCCACAGACTTTTATTAGCTTAACTCAAATAGCTGTGAGTCCAGGCATAATCATATTACCCACAAATAGAATTACACAGAAATTTAATAAACTGTAGTGTTGATTTTGCATTATAGCTCTCATCATGAGGAAGTCTGCTATGCACCCTTAAAAAATCTTAAATCTTCCCCACCTTTAAAAAAATAAATACATTAAATCTAGTTTTTCCCCAAAGGATCACAGTACCAAGATGCCCTCTGCATCACTTATAGCACAATAACTTAACGCTACATGTGCATGTGTAGATGTTTGTGGAGGAATATTAATTTGGGAGCTTTCTGTGTGCACATTTTGTACAGTCCAAATCAAAACATATTCAATATCCGCTTGATATAATTTCATTGATCCGTCTCAGGCTCTTCCCATTTAGTGAAATTAGTAGGTGAAGGATTATGTGTATATTTATGTGACCTCTTCCTCTAAGTCAGTGTTACTTGTCTGTATGTTTCTGGATTAGTGTCATTTTTTTCCTCTTGTTAAAAGTGGACCCACTCTCATAAATCCTCTGAAGGTCTCACTTTGCTTTGTTCAAACAGCAACTCCTTCAAGATTTTATAGCTGCTAGATATGCTCCAAGACACTCAGTGTATTAAAGTAAATGGCTGCAATGGATACACCTCTATACTATAGTGCCTGAGAGCAGAGCAAAGGACTTTACAATACCTCATATTCACCTACACACACACACACACACACACACACACACACACACACACACACTTATTCATCAGAAACAGTTTTAGATTCACAGTTATCTGACCTGTTGACAGGAAGAAACAGAAGGGGCTGAAGTCATTTTTTCCACAAGAAGATGGAAATAACAACTAATTTCACTCGATGACCAAATTGAAACTTCTTGTTCTTAAAGTTTCAAGTGGGCCGGTTTTGGTTTGGCTCTCAGGATCCCTCACAGTTTTGGTGGTTCGTCACCTGCTGTCCTCACATCAGCTCAATTCAGATTTTCCATGTTCCCTAATTTGAATTTTTGACCGTGAGGGCTTAAAACATACACCATATTATAAACCTATGGGCCTGCTACTATAACGATTCTCATTGTTAGTTATTCGTCTTTTTTAATGTTTTTTAATGAATTATTTAGTCTTTCTAGTTTAAGATTTAATCCTAATCTCACAGAATCTTATATATATTAAGACATGTCAATTAAGCAACTCATCATGTCAACACTAGACAATAGTCACTGATGCTTCTCTACAATCTTTTATAACATACAATGTGAGTGAAAGAAAGCAGTTTTCTTCTGTTTCTTGTTAATATAAGATGATATAATATTTGTTAAATACATAATATAATAAAATGTTCTCGTCTACGTAGGTTCCTTCATATTTGAGACTAAGCAAGTTCTAGGGTTGGCTCAGCTGTCCCTGAAGAGAAGCAGCAGCAGCACAGCACACTGGCTGTTCACTCATTCTTGGATCCCATCAGTATATCATGGCTTTCATCAAAACTTTAAACGGTTGATGTTTTGGTTGTAGCACAGCAGAGAAGAGCCTTGTTCCTGAGCTCACGTTGTCTCAGGTTGCCCTCTCATTCATGTGCTTTGTTACAGAACTAGTTTTAGTTCATTGTAGCTCTGAGTTTTTGGCATTCCTCAGGAGGACAGTGGGTTGAACCCAGCGGTGTTTAGGAAGTGAAGGGGTGGTTAAATCTCCCCGCTCTTCTATGTATTCAAATGTGTCTTGTGTCCTCTGTAGAAATGCATTCTCAGAACCTCTCATCATTTCCTGCTGTGCATTCAGAGATAAAGAACCATGTGAGAAGACTTGCAACACTGTTTTGCAATATAATTCATATTTCTTGCAATCAGAGGGTACATGTGCATTTGTTTAGTGGGTGGGGGGGATTAGTAGAAACATGCAGTGCAACCCTGTGCTGTGTTTGTGTGTTCAGCTCTGTTTCCTGTGTGAAGCATGTGATCCTGGCATCTCTCTGTCCATCCAACACTGAACTCATGACCATGTGCCTCATGTGTTGTACGAATGCAGCAAGCCAAAATCATCAACAGCCACAGTCATGATTTTTAAATGGGGGGGGGGGGGGAGGATGTGTGTGGTAATTCAACAACACTAGATATAAAAGCAAAGTGGAGGTTGTTGTTTTACTCATTTTTATTTACTCTGCCACCACGTTGGCAACATGAGCAATCAAAAAAATCTTTAAAAATTGGCATAAAAGCAGCATCAGCTTTGCTAAAATGTTCATTTTATATTTTTGTTTTTTTACTGAAAGTAAGACTGAATGCTCCTGAAAATGTCAAATGGTGTAACCACAAAATAATGATACATATTAAAAATTGTATCCACCTACAGTGTATTACATTTAATGTCATATTTAGAACAATTGTATTCCATTATTTTATTTAATATAAAAATGGTGTTTTATTGGGAAGTTTAATTATTTGGTACAATGTTTTTATGGTTACACCACTTAGACATTTTTGCCATAATTCTCTAATATATTCTCTCAAAATGGATTAAAAGCAGAAATTTGTTTCTGGGTCCCCAAAAAATAATGTGTGCAGGGTATTCATCAGTTTATTTTCACATTTTAACCCCTTTTTAAATTTGACTAAACCACATGGACACAAAAAACATTGACCTGTATATTATGATCATAGCCGAAAAGGTCCATTTTGCTTCCACAGTCCGAAGTTGACCCAAAGCATGTGTACTGGGTTTTGGGAAACATTGAATTTGAGTGGGAGTATATCAGTAAAACAAATTAAGTGAAAAGTGAAAAGCTTCAAGTATAGGCAGAGGACATTTTTCACAGTGTGTCATTTGGTATTTGTATTAGACCTTGTATATGTCACAGTAGATTTTCACACAGTGGCAGTTCATGAATGACATTTAGTGATATTCCTCCTTGTCCCACATTATATGAGTCATATGTGGTGTGATGTGTGATCACAAAGCATCTAAAGTGGCTGAGTGGCCCGCAGGCGGACTGCACTAATATTCATGTGACTGTGTGACATACAGCATGGGGAACGAGTCATATCTCTTCTTCTCCTCCTCTTCCTTCATTAACTGTCTGAAGTTGTTTTTAAGCTAATGAATCTCATGACTGTGTTTGCTCTTCGGGATCTGTATTAGTGACGGTCACATTTCACATTTCAGATCCTGTGGTAAGATGAGAAAACATAAGGAAACTAATAATGACCCAGATGACATTGCTTCATGCAGTCTGTTGAGACACCAGATAGCTTGAGTTGAGACACCAGGCTGCAGTGTGGCTGTGACTGTGGAAACATTTAAAAAGGACTCCAATGCAATGATGATACTGTAATGTTTTTGGACTTCTTGCATGGTTAAGAATCCATTTGGTGAAGCTTTTAATGTCAATTTTTGTCTTGTTAAAATTGTAAAAGGTGTTGATTCAACTCATTAAGGCCATGTCATCATCATTTTTGATATTTTCCCCCTTTGTACGATACATAATGGTGCAGTGTTTGCAACTGATGCATTAGCATTTTTTGTTAGCAACCTTATGGCCCCTTTGTGCCACTGCGAGTTTCCTTTTGTTTCCCTGAAAACTCATACATGAATGATGATGGTGATGTCATACTTCTATGAAAGCAACAGCTTGGCATTTTGGGAAATTTGCTCATTCGCTTTCCGGCAGAGTGCTACATGAGAATATTTACTGCTCCCATATCTGTCTATTAAATATGAAGCAGCAGCCGGTAGCCCATCTTAGCTTTAAAGCTTCAGACTGGAAACAAGGAAACATCGTACCACCTCCCAGAACCTCTAAAGCACACTAACTAACAGGCGATATCTCGTTAGTTTTTTTTCCATACGAAAACCAAAGTGTGAATATTAGTCACTGTTTTACTGGGAGAAATGAGGCCGATATCAATGTTCTCATCTAACTTTAAACCAGAAAGTGGAAATGTTGAACTATTAATTTGAAGAAGACTTAATAATTGATAATCAGTTGAATATGACTGACAGATTTTAGTTTAGGGATGCACCAATACCATTACCAATATAGAGTATTGGTCCGATAGTGTGCTCATGTACTCGTTATTGTAAAACTACTTTGATACAATCACACCCGATACCACTTTACGATAATTAACCTTTTGTTTGTTGAACAGGCATGTGGAGGAGAAGCAACATTAGCAGTTTGGAGATATTTTAGGATAAGCGATGATGACTAGTTCCACAAAAAAAAGCCCCTTTTTTAAAACAAGCAATTTGATGAGATATCTAAAGAACTGACACAATGCTGAGCTCAATTTGTGATGACAGCATCAGGAAATGGCACCAACCAGCTTTACAGCTAACATTAGTGAAGTAGGAGAACAATGTCCAGACAATCCATGAGCCGTAAAAATAACAGAAGCTTTTTACTCAGTGCATTGCTCTTGAGGTCCAGCTGTTCTCAGTTGTAGATAATAAAGAATTTTGTCATCTACTCAGGGTGTTGGAGATTATGTATTAGATTCGTAGCCATCACCACATCACAAAACCTTTATTACCAAAGTTGCATGACTTTGTGAAACACACATTTTGACCTTCAGCTGCACCACTAATAACAGTTTCAACGACTCTCATCATCAGTTTAACTACACAGTGAATTGATGATGATGATTTTACTCTCCTGAGACTTCTACAAGCAAAGTAGTTTCGCGTTTCGCACACGCCTAAACTGTGATCAAGGCCATGCTGTGTCGCTCACACCCTTCAGCTGGCTGTTAACGAAGATTTCCAGGAAATGAATACAGGTCTATGTAATGTCTCCTGAAAGTGGCCTAGGACAGTGTGTGTGTGTGTGTGTGTGTGTGTGTGTGTGTGTGTGTGTGTGTGTGTGTGTGTGTGTGTGTGTGTGTGTGTGTGTGTGTGTGTGTGTGTGTGTGTGTGTGTGTGTGTGTGTGTGTGTGTGTGTGTGGCATGAGGTATAAAGATGTTTTTTTTGTTTTTTCTCAAACATCAACACTGCAGCAGAGGCAGACAAGCAGGAGGATCGAAGGGAGCCACGTACTAGAAAGCTAGGAAAGGCCCATGCAGGCCAGCAGCAGTTTGGGTCGTGTGTTTGATGAGATAGCAGATGAGTAAGCACCAACGACACTGAGCAGTATACCAGTGAGTGCTGCTATTCAGTTAGAGGCACACAGTAGCTCAGAGAGACCACAACTTCTTGGGAAGATAAACCGCTCTAGTACTATGGGGGTGTTAACAATGTGCGGTTTCCCAGTTTGTCACTTAGTCACTGACTGAGTGATAAAGTTTCCCTATTGGCTGTTAGTCTTTCAAAAGGATTCATAAGGTTTCTATTTTTTTTCAGCAGAGGGGCGTTTACAGACATGTCGGAAGACACTCAGCCTCTGAATGTGCAGCATGAGTCCAGCTCACTCTCTGTGAGACTGAGCACACCCTCAAAATAAGTTTTTAAAAACACACATTTACTGATTAATGTCTCACATGTAGTCTCCGACACTGAGAGCACCAACCATGAGTATGTGGACTCAGTTGGGTTCCACTTGTGTGCATTAGTAAATCTGATGCTGTAGGACTGTTAATATATCACTTAATTGATTTTTTTTTTCAGGATAAATTAACCATTTAAATTTCCAACATGTGGTCAGTTCATCCAATTAATGCCTATTTGAGAAGAGACGATCAGTGCGTTGTCTTACTTTCAATTTCTACACGTTACATGCATCCAAAACACAGCATTCATTCATTCATAGTAACTCAAAAAAAGCAATATAACAAAATACAAGATTATGAATGGAAACGTTATAAACACACTATAGGGGTGTGGGGTCATTTCCAGTTAGCTTTAATGATTAACTTGATAGTTACTGTATTAAAACTATTTTCCACGTTGTAAGTACATAATTAATAAAACGTGTTTAAAAAAAAAAGCCTGAATCTTAACTCAACCCTTCTTACAACAGCGCCGTATAGTCTACACCCAAATGTATTTTACGTATGTTTACTATTCTTCTGATGTGTACAGCGCCTTAAGTTACAAGTACTTTGAGGAAAGTGCTGTACAAATCAATTTAAACTTACATAAAACAGACATCTTAAAATGCTGCAATATCCATGATTGATGGTAACCAGGCAACAGGCTCCAGCCGTATGCTAGGTTTTGATCCAATATTGTTTACTGGTCAATTGGTGGTCTTTAGTGTTCATTTTATTCTTTTTTAATGGTTTTCATTCATGGCTTATTGTTATTTTTTTACTGCTTGGTTGCTAGTCTTATTTTATTTTTTTAATTCCTGCTTACTAGTTTTTAATTATGTGTGCTTATGTCTAATAGTTTTACTGTGTACACTATCCACATAGTTAGTTGGTGGTTGCAAATTCTGTGGTAGCTGTCATTCTGTGAAGCACATTGTGTTTCCACCTGGAACGAAATGTGAAGGGCATTGTATTGAAATGTAATTGTTTCTATTACTTTGTCCCCCCAAGACAAAATGAAACCAAGTTTAAACATGGTGACATATGAGGATGCAGAATACTAGATTTCAGATCGCCTTTTATAGAAATCGAGCTGTGTTTAGTTTGAACATGTTTGTTTCATTCTGAGTCATTTCAACAGTATCACTTCACTTCCAGTACCTGTAGTCTACCAGTAGAAAAGGCTTACTGGAGCTTTACACGTGGAGTCACATTAAGTTCCCCATGCACGTTTGTTTTGGTTAAATAAGACAAAGTGCTGAGTTTTTGTTTAAATTGCAGTTTTTTTAATAGTGTAAGCATTTTTCTTGCAGCATTCGCCCATTGCAATAGACTCTGTGGGTAACACTGGCCATTTGTCATGGTTTTTACTGAAGTACCAGCTCAGGCATATATTCCCACTCACCGAAGGCTGGTGTCTGGTAAAGAAAAACAGCTGAGTACATGGGGAGTAAGCCAAGGTGTCTCTCTTTTTAAGACGAAGCTCCAGTGCTGTAGTTGGCTGAAAAGAGGAGGCAAGAGGGAAAGTATTGAATTGCAGCCGGTGGTGGGTTGGCAGAAGGAGTTGCGAGTCAGGAAGTGTGACATTGAGTGCACAGGAAGTGGCTGCTGTGAAGCTATGCTAACCCGTTCTCTTCTGGCAGGGGATCTATCCAGCAGCACCGAGGGCTGGGATCAATTCACTTTCAGTTCATTCAGTTGAAGAGAAGATCTACTTCATCTTCTGACTATAAACATAAGCAAAGGATTTTCTTTTAAGTTTTTTTTTTCTCTCCCTCTCATACATGTGATGCGTGAAAGCTGTCTCGTGTCTAATATATTTCAGAATGCAGTTTGAGAAATTCCTGTTTCTGGATTGCAAGCAGACAGAGCTCCGTCTTCTTGGAGGACAGAAAAATACAATTAACATAAGAATTTGCAGGATAGTGGAAGAAAGAATAGGCAATCCAAGGAATTCATGGAGAAATACACAACAGCGTCACACACACTCTTAAATATGTCCAATTTTGCATCATCTGCCTCTAATCTTTTCCCTTCATTTCCTCTGTGGCTTTTACATCCTCATTTGTCCTCTTCTTCTTCTTCTTCTTGCTGCTAGGTATGTGCGTATGTTTTCACACGCAGTCAAAACTATGACCTCATTGGTCACTGTTTCTCATGTGAATTTGGTGTAAAAGAAACAAACCCACAATGTCTAATCTTTGTGATGTCATGAGTTCCCATGTCTCCTTTTTTTCTCAGGATAAAGAGAGGAAGGACAGCATTGATTAATAATCAGTGATGTACTTATGTGTGTCAAACACAATCTCAGACCTCAGTGACTTAATGATGATGCATTTTCACATTGTGGTTTGATGCCACAATGAACAACAATAAACTGATTAGTAGTTAACAGACTAATTAGATACAATAATTAAATGTCAAAACTACTAACTGGTCTGATGATAATGAATTCAAAGTGAAATGATGTTGCTAATGACCTGGATGCTGTTGCCATTGGCTCAGCGACCTTTCAAAGGGAATGACTGGTATGTTTACTCGTGAGGATTGGCTTTATAAATTTGGATCAGATGTTCATATTTGTCATACTTGACTATTAATGGTGCATTGCTGAATTTAAAGGGGACATATCATGCTTTTTGTGCTTTTCTGTAATTTATTATACTGTTTAGTGTCGGAGGTCTATGTTTAACATGGTTGAAGGTCCAAAACTTATGTAAAAATGCTTGGGCTTCAGCCGGTTCTGAATAAGTCTAAGATAACCCTCCTGTTGTCTTTCTGTTGACTCTGCAACTTTTATCCTCCTGGGTCAAAATTGGCCCAGTTTGGTTTGACTGTTTATAAAGCATAAGGTATAAATTATCACCCAATTCTGTATTAGACATTTAAAGCAAACGTCATTCCAACTTATTACTTCAGGTTTTACACATATTATTGGAAATCATGGTCAATAGGCCTCATTTAAATTCCTAACTTTTAAGTTAATGCCTGTTTTCCTCCCGGATCAAAATTGGCCCGAGGACAAAAGGAGGGTTAAGCAAAGTTACCTCTACTTCCATGTCTCGCTGACATCAGGATGTTCATGCATGCCCATTAACAGCCATCAGTTTCATAGCTTTTAATGCTAAGCTTGCCCCATGTTCTCGTTGTCCGCTCGCAAATTTCATATCCGATTCGGGCATGGACGTGTATGGATTTACTTGAGAAGTTTCCATTTCTAGTACAGAAGGAGAAAAAGAATTGAAATCATTCCATCGTTTGTTCACGTAACCTTCGAATCTACCGAGATGCAGCTTTCGAAAGCTCATCGGGCTCATCAGGAGGGGGGCCTGCAGTTAAAACATTCTGTGGAGCCAGCGTGGGTTAAATTAGGATTATTATTTCTTTAAACTGTAAATCTTGCAAATATATTTCAATAAAACCCCAGAGTATAAATATAAAACTGGAAATTTATATTGAATGTACAGTTCCTTAAAAGGTCCCCCCCAGTGAAATATGTGTAGTGTATTTGATTTGTTAGTCCCTATTGTTTTCCATCATGGGGTTTGATTTTTATGAATCTGTCACCAAATTAGTCCAAATTAGTCTAATGTAAAGACTGTATGCCAGAAGACTGGCATACAGTGAATGTATATCTATTCAGCTCTCATAACCTTGTTGTAGACTTTATTTAAGTCCTAAACTCCAGTGGGAACCCCAGCATTCAGCTCTCCCCTCCTCCCTCAGGTGGGGAACTGAAAAAGAGGAAGTAGCTCTGCTGTATATGAGCTTTTTTTGTGTGCGAGCAGAGGTGGGACTTCTCTGAATGTGTAATCTGAGATGTGAGTTTAGAGGAAGAGGAATAAAGAAGTTCTACTCAGTGCACAATGTTTTTTTTAAAGATATTTAGATGCTGCTAATCTTCCGCTTTACTCTGCTTTCAGCTGTATGTGGCTGCTCTTCACATTTTGCATTTTTATGAGGAATGAACTGAGGTGCTTCTTCTACTGTCTTCTGAACATACTGCTGATTCTTCTATGGACACAGATTGAGTAAGTAGTCTTTTTTTAACCTTGTTTTTATAGATTTAAAAAAAAAAACAACAACATTTGGGGGTTTTAGACTAGGAAAGACTACCGATACAGTAGGTGTTGCTTAAAGTCAAGTGTTTCCTGAGTATTACCAATAATACAACAATAGTCATACATGTCAGTTAAAAGAATAAACAGTGATTTAACACAGGAATTTGTATCTGAAGTCGGACAGCAGAGGAGAGTAAGGCATAGCTCTGTTAAACTCAGTCGTGTTTTTTAAATGCTAACCCACATGACAGGAGTGTGATCTGAATATGGCGCAAGAGACTAAATTTACAGAGACCAGACACAGTACACTATCTCTGAGTTAGACCCTATTTTAAGGCGAGCTTTGAAGAATGTTCGTTTGACTCTTCGAGCATATTTACATCATCTGCATTACAGACCAGATGTTACTTTCTTTATAACCTCCTTGTGAGCGTTTGTGCCTAGCTAAGTTAAAAAGGTGATGTGTGATACGGTAATGTGATATTTGATCAGTTCAAAGCTGACCACAGGGAGGTGAGAGGTCAAGGTCAAGGTTCATTTTGACATCAGTGCATTTGTCCAGTATTTATTGTGGTAGCGATAAGGAGGTTACTTTTCACTTTATTTGATGCCTTTGATTGTGTGTCTGTGTAGATCTACTGTGTCATTACCCTTCAGTACCAATGCATGAGAGATATTTGAACCAATTAGTCAGTGTTTGACATTAATTCGATTAATCTGAAAGCTATTATAGTAAATTCATAGGGCTTTATCGTATTTGGTCTGTCAACTTCGATTAATATAAAAACACATTGAATATGAGTAAGCAAGCAAAATAATGGAAATCTATAGCATTTTGATTATCCAGAGTAACAGAAGGTGAAATAAGGTTTTTCAGCTATACTATAACATCACCAGAAAAATTCATACGAAGGAAGTGGCATAGTTGTGTAAGTTATGTTGTAGGATGTGGTTTAATGCCATTGAGGAAACCCATAAAAAAAACTTTCTAAACTTTTAGGTGCATATTCAAATCTATTTAAGTTACATCTGTATTCTTGTCATATATCAAGAAGAAGCACACTTGCACACAAAGAATGCTTGTTAAATAGCTATCCCTCAAATAGGCCGACAAATACACGGGAGACTTTCTATAGAGGACGTTCATTTGTGAACATTTCCGTCATGAATTGTGTTCGGCATTTAATTCTTTATTTGAAGAACCTTCAAGAGGTAAAATTACCCTGCTGAGTTTAAGTATGAAACACCAGCAGCAGAACCACATCTGTTGCTAGATGTGTGTGTGTGTGTGTGTGTGTGTGTGTGTGTGTGTGTGTGCGTGTGTTTCTGTGCGTGTGTTTCTGTGCATGTGTGTGTGAGCAAATGCATGTGAACGCACCACAGGATGTTAGCTTAGCCACTCAGCACTGTTCCTGCACTGCCGACACATTTATTACTACTCTGGGCTGCATTGAAAACATCTAAAATTACCTTCTGCTTTAGTTCACTTTCAAAATCAACTCCGATCTTGATCTTTTTTTATGACTGGTGGCTCTATAAATCTATCCTGATGATTGCAGTGCAGGCAGGCATGTAAATATAACACTATATCTGGATGTTGCTAAGTGTGTTTGTTTTAGCTTATTGTGTTAGCTTAAACATTAATGTTTATTATTGAGCCGCCTGACAGCTTGGACGGTTTGAAGGGAGAAGTGATGGTGGGTTTCAACATAATGATATACCCCTCACCACCCTCCATCACCCCTGTTAAAACTATAACATGTTTCTGCATTGCACCACATAGTCCTTTTTTATCCATGCCAAACAGTGACTTAAACTTTTTGCTTACTTAAAATAATCTAATCAAGTTCAGTTGTTGAATTTAATTAGAAGTTGAAGCCAAATGAAATATAGTTTGGGGTTATAAAGTCATAATTTTGGCTTTTATTACCTGCTATGGACACATAAACTGTGTCACTTAACAATCTACCAAAACTGTTATGTCCCTTTTTTTTAAGCAGCCTTCAAAGTGAAGATAAGTGAGTTAAATCTCATTTATTTTCATGCATAAGTGTCAGAACATATTTGCTGAGTTCATCCATTTGTGGCGTTAAAGAAAGGACAGTAAACCAGTAAACCAGGGCTGGAAAAGAAACACTGCTGTATTGTGATTATGAGTCCAAAGTGTGCAACTATGCATGCGTGTGTGTGCGTGTGTGTGTGTATGTGTGAGTGTGTAGTAACTCTAATGAGGTCGCCAAGCACAGGAGGTTCAGAGGCAGGATGAAGAAGCCTTTTTATGGCCATTTGTAAACTGAAACATATGTGAGCCTTATTCAGCATGTGTGTGTGTGTGTGTGTGTGTGTTTTAGTGTGTGTTAGTGTGTGTGTGTGTGTTTTGACGGTGTCTCTTCAAAGGATCTCCACCCTGAATCCCTCATATCTCCCTCTCTGCTTCACTCCGTCTTACTCCCTCTCTCTGGCTGTCCGTCAAAGGAGCCATTGTGAATGCTTAGCTAATATTAGGCTGTGTGTGTGAGTAACAACTAGAGAAAGGGGAAGTGGTTTAGCACATTTTTAAATTTCAACACAAGCCTTTTTTGTGTTTTTCCAATGACAGAAGTTGATGTCTTTCAGTATACACTTCCAGCTGCTTCAGTATCATACAGTATGTAAATCTTGCACTGAGTGGTAGTCAGCTCATGATAATGTTTGGTTTCCTTTTTTCCAATAATTACATGTGGGGACAAATTCTTTGTTAAATGTGACTACTGTGGTCAAACTGACAACTGTGTCAGCCACGTTCACACACCGTGACGCCCCCTCCTCTGCAGCACATACAAACCTTTAACAGGCTCCTGTCTTCCTGCCTGATTTCATCTGCTAGGCTTACATCTGCAGTGGTGTCAGCATCATGTCATCACCGCTGCAGGAAACGAGTAAAAGGTGTAAGTGTTAGTGTTTGTCCTGCTTTAAACTTATGAAAGCATAGGAGGTATATTTGAACAAATTACACCATCGACTGTAGAGAGCGGTGACTGTGTTTCCTCCGAGCCCTGTTCCAACGAACCACCTACCCGCTGAGTTCAGCCTGAAATGCTGAACTTTTATCAATTCAGCATTTTTTTTTTTACATGCAATAAAGTACAAAGCTCAAAGTGATAGAAATACATTCCCATGCCACAGAGGACAAATAGAAACATCTGCAGTTGTTGGCACAGTGGAAATATGCACATGTGCATTTGGCTTCAAATCTTTCAAGATTGCCAGCACGGCTTCAAATGGCAAGTTTTTCACAGAGGTTCACAGCTGTCTCTGAGTGACATTTTCCTATTCAGCTAAAGCCAAAACTTTACCCTAACCATGGTTTAACATTATGAGCTGTAATGGTTCTAAAACAAGAGTCATTTTAACTATTATATGATTAAATGATCAGCAGACAATTAAGTGATGAAATGTGTCCAGTGATTGGCTGGTTCACATATGCAAATAATTTCCTACTTTTCTCTGCTTCATATGATAAAATGAATGCTTTTGGGTTAATGGTCATGCTAAGTAACCAAAAAAAAAGGCTCTGTTGACTTAGTGATGAGTATCTAGATTTTGATTTGTTTATTTGGCTCAAGCTATGATCACACATCTTATCATAGCTCTAAAACTTAGTCTATGTTTTCACTAACTGCGTGGCTGCCCAGTTTGTTTGTTTCTTCCATCATCACCAGACGTCTCCTCCTGGTCGCCATTTGTCCCGACAAATATTTGGATTAAATAGTTCATCTAGCATAAAGTACAAACACTGTTAACATGTGTTGATATTAGGATGAGTGTGGCACTGTCTGGCATGAAGCAACTGTTATTTGCTAGGATTCAATGTTAGTATGAATGGTTTGTGTCAGGATTAGAAGATGAGTGAATGGATGTATGAAGATTAAGGCAGATCATACTGTAGTTTCAACTTGTTTTTAATAAAGTCACAATGAAGCCAGACTTGAATATCTTCTCACTGTTTTCCTATAGTTATAAATACTCACCAAGTTGTCATTAATTAAAATTAGACTCAAATATGAAACGTTAGGTAGTTTCTATGTACTCCATCTTCCCCTTTATTCTCCAGAAACATCTTTAGTTCTGCAAACATCATACATACATACATTACATTCAGAGTCTCCATGGGAACTATAGCAGGTTTAAGCTGTCATACTGAAACTTGAGCTGTACATGCTTTCCTGTTTATGGTCAAGTGTATTTTCTTTGAAGTTTTGCGGGCTGTTTCCCATCATGGTCTCTATTGAGGAAACAGGACAGTCATATCAAGGATACATGTAAACCGCTTATTGTTATTAAAACCTTGTCAATCCAGACTGGGTCAGTATATTGATCGCTTTGTGGCCACAGCTGATTTAAGGGACCTGCTCACATAAACTAAGCGGGGGGGAGGGAGAGAGAAAGTCTTTCATTTTTTTTGTTTTTGCCAGACTGGTTGCACATATAATAGACTTTACTATACTATAGACTATTACTATAATCAACCGTGAAATGAGCCAATTATTAAATTAATGGCCAACTATTTTGATAATTGATTCATCGTTTTTGAGTGATTTTTGTAACACTATTTTCTGAATATTTTCTGGTTTCTGTAGTCTACGATGATAGTAAACTGAATGTCTTTGGGTCCTGGACTGTTTTGAGGAGATCACCTTGTGTCATGATAAAACAGTGATGGGCATTTTTCACCATTTTCTGACATTTTATGGACCAAATGAATGGATGAATCAAGAGATTAATTGATAATGAAAATAGTGGTTAGATGCAGCCCTTTATTAGACATGTTTGTGCTTTTGACAATCATTTCTAGTTAAACTGGACTGTGTGTGAAAAACATAAAAAGTTGGCAAAACTCTGAAAAGAAACCCAACACATTTGCAAATGATTTAACCACACACACCACAGGTTTCACGCACGTGTCAACTGTGTATGTTTATGAAGTTAATTTTAAGTGGAAACATGTCGCTGCGGCTGTTACTCAGAAACACTCTTCAGAATTGTTCTTAGCGTGTTCCTCTTACATGCTGCTAAACTTTTACTATACCTCTTAGGCAATCAGTTTGATCAGGTTTGGATTCATCACTCTGAAGCAGTTTGGGTTTAGGCACAACGTTAAATGACTGGGTTGGATTTAGACGTGCAGGCCTGAGTTCAGGTGTTCAGATGGGGGAGTCATGCAAGAATGGACACCAACAGGTTGAGTGTGAATGATTTAAGCTATTGCACATTTAACGTTTCTTCTGTTACTTTGCTTCTGTAAAGTTTTACAGCATAATATAAACTGAGGGTGTAAATGCATTTTATTTCGAGTCAGTGGAAACTGTCATTTGTGTTCAAAGGAGAAGAAAGAGGAACAATCTCAGTATGTTTGACTTTGAGAGTGGCAGACCATGCAAGAACAGTTTAGGCAAGGCAAGGCAGCTTTATTTATATAGCGCATACCATACCCAATGGCAACTCAATGTGCTTTACATAAAACAAACATTTAACAGTAAGAATTGGAAACAAGAAACATAAACACATGCAATTTGAAAAATACAAAAAATAAAATAAAAAGTACAAAAAATAGAAAGAGAGAGAAATAAAATAAAAACTAGACTAGAATGCAGTATTCAATGTAAGGTTGCAGCATAAAATAATGAGTTGCTTTAAAATCATCAAAAGGACATAGAGTGAAAATGAAATATTACAATGTAAAGTGTTTTAAAAGAGCTCAATCATAAGCACAGGAGAAGAGAAGTGTTTTTAACCTGGATTTAGTTCTGCTGGTAGTTTGTTCCAGTTGTGTAAAAGCTGCTTCACCATGTTTAGTTTGAACTCTGGGCTCAACTATCTGACCTGAGTCAGTAGATCTCAGAGCTCTACTGGGTTTATATTCTGTTTGACTTTGAGGGTGGCAGACCATGCAAGGACAATTTACATTAGATGGTAAGGAAGTCAGATGGTGAAACTGAGAGAAACATGGTGCGAGAAAGAGGTTGACACAGGATGAACATCTAGAAGAAGATGAAAAGAGCGAGCGAAGGAGGGAGGAAGATAAGTGATAAACAAATGAGAGCATGAGATCCGTGCACAGTCGAGGGGAGGAAACTGAATGAAAGTGATGAGGAGAATGTCAAAATGATGCGTACCTCAGATGGAGACGCATCATCCTGGCAACCGGATGGCTGCGGTGCTGGAGCCGCTTGTGACTTCCTGTTTGTCAGCAGCATACAGGAAGCAAGAGGCCCTTAGAGGACGGTCTGACTATATGTGTGTGTGTGTGTGTGTGTGTGTGTGACTTAAAATGAAGTGAGAGGCCAGGCCGTGTGAGTATTTGTGTGAGGGGAAGCAGGCCGATTTCGGAGTGAGCGTGAATGTGCGAGCATGTATGTGATGAGGTCTAAGGTGTGGTGTTTACTGAACGTGTTCTTCTCGCTGTTTGTTAAATTAGCTTCTTAACGTTCATGTTGTTGTACAAGTACTGACCTTTCTGATCTCAGTGCAGTTTACTCTTTTAATCAGAGGCAAAATAGGTGAAATTAATGCTGTAAAACTGATACAGATTCAAACTGTTTGTCTTTATGAGTGATAATCATTTTGGCTTTAAATGGAGATATGATATATATGCATCTTTGGCACTTACTTCAGCCACATATTCCACCATGTTCATCTACACATCATGATGATGCTAACAAAGCTTTTGATATAATTCTGCTTAAAAATCCCTGTTTAAAATACTTTCTGTATGTTACCATAAAGTTTAAAGGGAAGTGTTTTCATGTTAGTGATTAGGTTGACCAATGTTTAATATTTCCTCTTTTTTGTTGTTGAGCTCTTAAAGTACTGTGCAAAAAGCAGCAGTCCTCTTCGGTACACCTGCACAGTTTTTCAGATACTTGGCAGGACGATTTTTGCATTTTGGATAAATTGCCTCAGTTCTTCTTTAGTGGATTTCGGCGTCTCAGCTGCTTCTCTCTCTCTCTTCATGTAATCCCAGATTAACTTCATAAGGTTGAGATCAGGGTTCTTTGAAGTCCCAACCATGTGTTGTAGTAGTTATGCAATGTAAATATTTGGGATTTTTTTTGTATGTATGTGTTTATAGTATTTGAAATGTAGATAATTTGTTTATATTTTCCTCTTATGGTCCTGATCTACAGAAAGGACTATGTCTCTCTTCCAATTCTAAAGATGTACTTTGAAGCAGCCCCAGTTTAAAATCTTATATGTTAAAAAATAATTATGTGTGATTTCTTGTACAGTTTGCAGATGAATAAGTCAGTAGTTTAAACTCCACACAGTATCCATCAGCCAGACAGCTGCTGCAGCACGACTCCCTGTGGGATGAAGTTTTCATCCATGTTGTTTTTCTGGCCTCAGCTAAAGCAGCAACGATGTCAATGCAGATGTTTTTCCATCAACTGTAAATGGCAAAAGACCTGCTTGGACCTCACTTATTGGGATGTCACCAAAAGTGAAACATGCTGAAACGTTAACAGTGAAACAGCAGTTTTGCATGTACTGTAGTTACACTCAAAGCTGAAATGTATTACTGGTCTCTGTCAGTTTATTAATAAAATGTGATGTGATAAAATATGTAGTTCCCTGCCAGTGGTTATATTTACACCATTTCAATTAAGGATGGAACATTTTTTTTACATGCATATTTTTCCTAGTGAAGCTTTAACAAAAAGGAAACCCAGAATCTTGCTGCTCTGCACATTAGACCCAGAGATTATGTGATGGTGTGTAAGAAAGCGTTAGTTAAAAGCAGCAACTGGTTATCAGTCTTGTTGTGAAGTCATGTTCTGTGGAGGTTGACTCTGAAGTGTCTGCAAGATTAAACATTTATTGTAAGTCTGTCATTGCCTGCAAGCTTACTATCAACTGCTATGTTATCATTCTTACTCCCATATTTTAATTTGAGCATTTATGTATTTTCTGCACATGCTATGTCTACTATATCTCTACTTCCAGTTCCTCAAGAAATCTACAATTTCTGGAGCATAGCTTGCGAAATTCCCACAATTTCACACTCTCTGGGCATATTTGCAAGATGTTGCAATTTAAACATTTAAAGATGATTCAGCTTTTATGTGCCAAAGTGTTATATTGCACCCACTAGAAGTATGTTTTCAAGCACAGCATCTTTTGACATCATATGTTTAAGATTATTCTGAAGGAATGTTTTGAACCTTAAAATTGGGTGTACCACTTGCCACCATCTTGACAGTCACTAAGCTTGAAGGTCTTTATTTGTGGAGCGAAATAAAACCTGGGTGGAGCTGAGGTGAAATTAGCAAGTAACAACCACCACAGCTGAATGTGATGGGCTATCGGTGTCAGTCAAGCAGATAAACCCCTTAAAAAATATATCAATCTGTATCCTGTGAGATTTTATATTAGACTTTCAAACTCATCACCAACACTCATTTTAAGGAAGTGAAAGTAACTACTGTAACCAGTGTTTTATGCAGACAGAATTTATAGTCTTGTTTATCTTTAGAGGATTGTTTAGGGTTTTCTAAGTCACTCCTGTACAGTCAGATGATCACATCTAGTTGCCAAACAAGAAAATGCAGCTTTAGACTCTTTTGTATTTGCTTCAACATTAAGCTGTGTTAGTTTCTGCTTGCTTCAACTAGTCAGTCATACAGCTGAATTTTTGCTTTTTCTGTCCACGTTTCTCATGTGTGTGTCTCATTTGTCTAACAGGGTACAGCGTCCAGTGCAGACAAAATAAAGTGGAGAAAGGAAGATGCCTGCTCCGCCTCCCCCACCACCCCCAGGGCCTCCCCCTCCTCCCACCTTTCATCTTGTAAGTCAGAGAGGAGTCTGTCTCCTTGTCTCTCTATCTGTCTGTCTGTCTTGTCTGTCTCTCTTTCCAGTAACATCTATCCTTTTGACCTTGCTCAGCAGAGCTATCTTGTGGACAAATCATGTCATGACATCCTCACTCTTGCCACCAAGCATGTTTCTCCTGCTGTTTGGTGTCTGTGAGCCCAAGTTTCTTCCAGTCACTGCCTGTTATTGCTCATTCAGTTTTACCTACGCACTCTTATCTGCTTCTCCCCTTTTTATGGTTTAAAGTGGTATTACACACTGAAAGTCAAACAAAAAAATCAAATTTTTGGATACAGTTTTGTACACGCATCTGACTTCAAGATGAGTCATCAAACATGTGGTTTACAGGAAGAACAACAAGACAGGGATGTTTATAAATGTTTTGGCATATATTTGGCACATAATGAGAGATTACTGAACATTAAAGAATGTGATTCATATATATTTCACTGTGTCTTACTCTGTCTCAGTGACTGTGTATGCATGTATGTGTTTGTGATTCAGGCCAACACAGAGAAGCCACCTCCGCAGAAGGGGAGGTCTGCTCTATTGTCTGACATCAGTAAAGGCTCTAAACTAAAGAAGACTGTTACCAATGACCGCAGTGGACCCTGTCTGGACAGTAAGTCAAGCTTATTTCAGTAGCACTCATAATGACTACCTTTATGGTCCTTAAACAAGGAATTTGGTTTTTAGCTTGGTGATAAATGAGTCACTAATAAGTTAAATAGCCAAAGAGTGGGTTAGGTTTAGTAGAGGTGGTTGAAGCCCTGATCGGGCCCATTAGCCTGATAATCCACAATGCATCTGTATACAAATGTACATCAAACAATTAAGCTAATCATTTTATCTTGTCCTCACAGAACCCAAAGGAGGAGGAGGAGGAGGTGGTGGTGGTGGTGGTGGTGGTGGTGGAGGAGGAGGTGGCGGAGGAGGTTTTGGTGGTGGAGGTGGTGGTGGTTTAGGTGGCCTGTTCGCAGGAGGGATGCCAAAACTGAGGTCTGCAGGAAACAGCAAGTCCAATGGTAAAAAAAAATTAATAATAATAACAACAATGATGCAGGAAGCACTGTGTCCAACAGTGTGAGAACACCATTAACATAGTTAATTTTAAGATTTGCCTTTTTTCTTCTCCAGACTCAGGACCCAGTCGAGCACCGATGCTCCCCCCAGGAGGCCGCTCTAGTGGCCCCAGTCCCTTTGGTGGCGGTGGAGGCCCCAGCCCCTTTGGTGGCGGTGGAGGCCCCAGCCCCTTTGGTGGCGGTGGAGGCCCACCTAAACTCCCAGGAGGCCCACCTGGTCGTAGTAATGCCCCTGATCTTCCCAAGGGCCGCCCAAGTTTCTCAAGACAAGACACTCCAGGTGGCCCCCCTCCCGTACCCAACACACCTCGACCAACCCAGGGCTTCCAGTCTCGTGGAGGCCCACCACCGCCATCACTCCCTGGAGGACCCAGACCCAGCCATGCTTCTGCAGCTATACCTCCTGGTGTTCCATCAGGGAGGCATGGACCTCTCCCTCCACCGCCAGGAGGCTCCTCACCTGGGCCACGAGCAAGCTTCTCCGGGCCACCTCCTCCACCCCCCAACAGCAGTCGACCTACTTTACCGCCAGCTCCTGGAGGGAGGCCTCCACTTCCTGATGACCGGCCTCCACCACCACCAGCTCCTATGGGCGGTCATAGACCATCTATGCCCCGTGATTTCCCCCCTCCTCCTCCTGCTGTCAACTCCAAACCGCCCTCCTCTGTCTCTTCCCCCTCTCGTCCTTCCCCTGGTGGAGGTGCACCACCTCTCCCACCAGGCCGACCGGGACCTCCTCCTCTCCCACCCAGCCCAGCTGGAGGTGATGATCACAGCACTCCTCGTCTACCCCAAAGGAACAGCTCACTTAACAGGTACTGGTAAAATTTGATCTGTTCTATGTTGATAGATGTTTAGCAGTGAGACAAGATGTGTACACGTTTCCTGTCAGGCATCAGATAATGAGAAAACGCTCTGGATTGTTGAACCTCTCTTGGTGGCTGTGTTGAAATGTGCATAGATTTAGATCTAATAGCTGTTCTATGATGCAGTAGGCCACTTGTCACGCAAACTTCTTCATGTATCCTCTTTCTGCAAGGAAGTCCCTTTTAAAAAAAAAAAAAAAAACTAGACCTGTTTAAAAAAGTTCTTTTGACATAAATAAAATGACATTTGAAGCATTAACACGTGGGAGCCATCCAGTTCTGATTCACTGCATTATTCTTTGTTTAGCATAATTTTTTACTACAATATTGTGTAATGGATGTATATATTAAGTGTGTTTGTCCTCACCAGCAATACTCCACCTCCATCACATGGTCGGGCAGGACCTCTCCCTCCTCCACCAAACGAGAGACCGCCATCTCTTGGAAGAAACCCTTCAGCACGCTCAGGTTAACAGCCTTGATTGATTAATTAAATTGTGGATTACTGCCGCATAAAATCCTCATGAAAGTGTTCAAGATATTTCATTTTATTGAAAAAATAATTTCAGGAGTCACTATAACCCTCATTGAAAGTTTTACCTACACATCTTTGATAGAAGCTGATTTCAATGTATTATCAGTATCTTTCACATCTTCTGTCATCGGCTAACATGTCAATTTTTATGTCTTCCTTCAAAGGACCCCTTCCTCCCCCTCCTCCCTCAGGTCGTAGCGTGGGTGGGGGAAGTGTGAGGTCATCACAAGCACCTCCTCCTGTAGGTCGGCCTGGCCCAGAGCCCCCTCGTGGTGGACCTGGCGGTAGACCTCCACTCCCTCCGGACAGGCCTGGGGCAGGAGGGCCCCTTCCTCCACCACCCATGGGCAACGGCTTTCAAAACTCTCACCACAACCAGATACAGGGTGAGTAGATACCAGAAGGTGTTAGTTTGGTTTATCTGAGTATCGAAGTAAACACAGTTCTTGGGGCCAAAAACACTGGGAACTGTATTTCACCACTACATGATAAGATGGAAAAAGGAAGACAGTGCAAAAGTGCATATATAGCAAATTTTAGGTAAATTAAAATTCTGTCATTTTGCAAAACAGGTCTAATATATGAATCCATATGTGTAGGCTGGACCCTCTTAGTCTCCATGAGAGAAACTTGTTGCCCCCAGTGTTGTTTTTACCAGAAGTTCCACTGTGTTCAGCTATGTCAGAGGAACCCACTGCCCTCCGTTGGTGTTGTTTTTATCCCACTGGGCCAAAAGAGACAGTTTGATTTGGGAGACAAGATGTGATGGAGGGCCCTGAGTGCCCTCTCCCAGAAAAAAATCTGACAGTTCTTCACAATATTTTGTGACTATGTTGTGCTC
Source organism: Scomber japonicus (assembly GCF_027409825.1). NCBI lineage: Eukaryota > Metazoa > Chordata > Actinopteri > Scombriformes > Scombridae > Scomber > Scomber japonicus. Next base: position 8,800,894 of record NC_070591.1, on the reverse strand, counting down.
TTGAAAAGATTTTAGACCCAGAGACATGCTGTAGTCATTTCTGGATATGAAACTTTACTGACTGAAATCTGACTCTTAATTGTGGATCCAGAATCCACAGATTTCTCATTTTTTAATTTGAAATCTAACCTCTGTTTATGTCACATATCTTCTTTTGCATTGTGTCAAATCCAAAAATGTGAGGGACAGAACTTTTGCAATCTCTTCATGCTCTGTTAAAATAGTTGACTAGTCAGTGACTTGCAAAGTCTGTGTCTGTTATTGCACTACATGTATTCATGATGTTCCTCGATCTTGTGTCACAAGAGTTTTGTCAGTATGATGGAGGACCGATTCGTTGACCTCTTTTTCTCTCCATCAACAGATGAGTTCGAGTGCCGGTTCAATTTCCATCCAGTGTCGGACTTTCCTCCACCTGAGCCCTACGTTCCTTTCCCAAAGACTTACCCCAGCAAGCTTGCCAAGAATGAGGGCGGCAGAGGTCTGTATCATGTTGTTATTCCAAACAGTAAAAAACAAGAGCCCTGCTTTCAGCATTACTTGTGTGCAGTTTGTCCAGCGGTATTTCTGAAATGTACATAAATGCATACTCTGTTAGCCTGTCCAAAAGTAGCCTGCAAGATACAAGTGAAATCAGTTTTATTTTAAACACTAGATGGTACTGACTTGAGCTAATACTGCCATGTTTGATCACTTTTTCCATTGCTAATGAACAACCTTTAGTTGGATCTTTCGGAAACACAGACAAATGGAACAGTAACCTGATGTGAATAGAGCTGGACTGTGGCATACTGCCCCCCTGTGGAAGAAAATGAAATATTCTCTGGAAAACTTAAACACCAACTCTGTCACCAACTGTGTATTTTGCTTCTTTGCAGGTTCTGGTAAGAAGGAAAGAGGAGCTCCTCCTCTTCCTCCTATAAACAGGTGAAGAAGAAGTGGCACCCATCACACACACCTGGACCTACTTTCTCTATTTTCCTACCTTTCTCTCTTTCTCTTTCTCTCTTTCTCTTTCTGTTGCGCTCATCGTGCTTTGACCTGTGGCATGTGGATCATGTATGGACTGAAATATGGACCTGAAGTACAGTTGGCCAAGTAAAAGGACAGACTCACAATGTGGAGTTTGCATTATATGCGTCTTTAGCAGCAGAATGGTAGCATTCAAAGACCAAAGCATGTTCATACTCTGGTATACTGTATTCAAATAAAAAGAAAAAAAAAAAAACGCAGGCACTATAAAAAAAAAAAAAGAAAAAAAAGAAAGGAAGAAAAATCAGGTTTACAACTATGTGTGGCTGCAGCTGCATGGTGCGTTCTAGGTGGGCTTTGTCTACCTGGTTGCTGTGAGACGTAGATCACTTATGAACAACAGTATTTTCACAAAACTTTATGCACATCGACTCCCAGAAAATGTTTTCATCCCATTCTACAGCAATTGATGGAGGGAGTTCATCAATTCTATGCCTAATATTATATCTTGCCACCCACTTACACTTTTAGAAGAAAACTGTAGCATGTGTGACCCTCCCAGCCTGCTTACACAGACCACATTAGGTGAAGCTAAATCAACATCTTATGGGGAGATTATTGTCAACATCGACGTCCCAGGGTTATAATGACGCAAGAGTGCAGAGTTTATTATGAAACCATTTGGCTTCCTCAGGGGCGTTGAGAAGCTATTGCTCATTTAATTTGCTGGTATTTCCAGTGTGCCTTTTTCTATTGTAATTTCAGGCTGCTTAAAAGAGTTAAGGGAATTAGCCAGGGATGCCTTTTGTGCCTTAAATTATGTGTATGTATATAGTTCCCCTGTTTGTTCAGCTGGATTGGATCACCTCTGATGATGTAAAAACAGCACCGTGACCGGACGTCAAGAATGTTTAGTGTAAGAAGGTGTCGTAATAACACCGCCATTGCAATGAAGACTTCTGTTTGTTATTACGATGGACTTGGAACCAAACTAAACATGGCCCTGCCACTGCTGCATAAACCATCAGGGGGAACGCGGGTGTTTAATTTGCCAAAGCCACATGTGCCTTCACAGTATGTACAATTTACAGCTGTGCATTTTTGTTTGAACCACTGAACGGTACTATTCATTTGATTGTCAGATGTGAGCATGCATGTAATGCTTATGATTTAGATCTGTTTTAAAGGACATTGTATGGGAACTTGGTATTGGTTTACAGTTGAACTGATTTTTCATTTGCTGTTTTGTTAAAAGCTTACTTACTATGAAGGAACTGTGTATGTATCGATGTGATTTAATCAAAAGGTATTGGAACTTTATTATTTTAAGTTATGTTTCAGAACTGTGCAGTATTATGTTGCTTCACCCAGCACTGCTCTTTTTGTATACATGATGTATTAACATCAGGTGTTGGTCAAAAAAACAACAACAAAAAAACTTTTCTTAAAGACAATCAAACAGAATTAAACCTATTTACATGAATAAATAAAATGCTTTACGATGCTTTATGTGCTCTACCTCGGGTGAAATGTGCTTTTATTTGACTGTACATTTTAAATAAATAAATTGAGAGTACAACACAAAGGAAGATAATTTGACCAGAACCCAGATGAAGCCATTTGTTTTGTATTCTTAGATAACCAATATGCATCCTTTTATATGTTTGTGCAATAAAGCTGGGCAAAACATTCATTAAAATGTGTTGTATGAGACATTGTCTGGGATTTTGGCTATTATGATATATATAATATGAAATACTGTAGCTTAAGTGTTGTCATTTATACACCATCCACTACTCAACAACCTCTAATTATCATTCCTTATTTTTTCTTAATACAGCATGCCTAACTTAGCTACATAATTAATTATCTATGAACAATACCAAGCTAACATGTTAGCTAACTTACTTGCTAGTACCGAGGACTTCGGGCAAGCTGTAAAAAATGTGTATGAGGTGCATGAGATAACATTAGACTCGTAATCTGATTACTTTCCGGAAAGTAATCTGATTACTTGTAATCTGATTGCTTTCCCAAAATTAAACTGATTACTTGGTATCTGATTACTCTCCCATATATATATATTGCTTTGGTTGATCTTGATAACTATCCTGACGCGCCATCTGTTTTTGCACCCTGTTATCATCATCATCATCAGCAGCACATACTAACACCTTCAAAGTTGTGAAAAAATACCCAACAGACCAATGGAGGACTCCAGAAGACCCACTGCTGCGAAAAGAGGCTTCTAGTTTGCTGAATTCAAATTACCCAAGATGCAACGTAACTTCTTAAAAAAAACATGAAAAACACAAAATACAAACGTGACCTGCTGGACATTAAAGTGTAAGTGAAAGGGTTCAGCAAGTATTTATACACGTCAGCATACATACACATCTTATATCAGTTTATGGTCTCTGCTCTTGCATGTAAAATCCAGTAAAATCTTTCAAGCAGTTCTTGTCTAGCTGAGCTTTTTGGCTGGTTAGAAATATTATATATTGACTCAGAGATTTTTGATTTTATTGTATGATTGACAGTGTAGTTGGCTGTGATGGCCGAGAGGTTAAGGCGTTGGATTCGAAATCCAATGGGGTTTCCCCGCGCAGGTTCAAATCCTGCTCACAGCGTTGATATTCACATCTTTGGTCAATGTAATTAAATAAATGATTGTTGTTGTACATCATTGTTTCATTAAAAAGGACAATTCACCAGTTATTAAAAGCATCTTAAAGACTGTAAAATATCTGTGAAGTAGCACCGTATAGATTTCACACAATGCAGCACATTTCATGAGATAAACAATAGCCAGGAATTTAAAGGGAATAGCCATAAAAAATGTCTGTACTTTTACTTAGTTTGAGCACCGCTGTTTGAAATTGAAGAAATAATGTGATCTTATACAAACAATTCAGAGAAAAAAATATGACAAACCACTTCACTTAGTTTGCTATTCTTTGGTGGTCACATTTTTTTAATTCATCACTCAATAAGCTTTGAGCTGCAGTTGCCCTCACATGAATGGACCAGCCTATTGTGTCACCCACGCAACATGCTTCTTAACCAATCACAGTCGAGTTCTGAAGCGAAGCAAGACGATGATTGGCTGAGCCGCCTGTCAGTCACTTTTCAGGGGCGTCGCCACTCTCGGCAGCTGTCAGATCCAAAAGGCGAAAAAACACCCAGCTTGTTCAAGCACGCAAGTCAGTCAAATCTCACGCTTTTCTGCATAAAAAGATGGTCTTTTAAGTGACATAGGTAAGCATTTAAGTTTCTAAATGATTCAATATGTCGTTGTGTGTGTTATATTCGTGCCAGATGCGGAGGATGTAGCTTCCTGCTGATGTTTTTAGCATGCAAATAGCGCTAGAGCTAAGGGTCAGCTGGCAGTGACAAACAGCGCTGTCTTGGTAAGCTTTTATTTAGCTTTAGTGACATAGCTTTATTTGGCTACAGCGACATTTTACTATATAAATCTCCTGTTATTGACTGTGCTCACTTAGCTAACAGTATGTTTAACATGGGGCACCCTAATAGACAGCTACCTTCTTCCCCTTTTTGATGTATACAGTGTGTTAATATGTGTTGTTGTAGGTTTCCTCCAGATGAATCAAGTGTTTTCTCTTTGTGACAGTCATTGTCATGCTCCCCTCTTTATCATTAGACTGTTAACTTCCCTTTAACCCCCCCTCCCCTCCAAAACCACAATTTTTCTCCTCCTGTCTTGTTTTTCCCTCATTCACTTCTACCTCTAATTATAAATGTGTTATCTCCTTGCCTTCCTCCAGAGTGCTGATATTTCCCCCAGCCATCACCTGACCCCTCTGGTATCCCCCATCCCGTCATCACCATGGAGACTGCCAACAACTATGTGCTGATCCATGGGAAGAACATCTCCCATAATACCCTGGCCGGCGCCGCTGCCGGGCCCCACATGTCAATCGACAAGCTTTTCCCGGCTTTGCTTGAGTGCTTTGGCATCATATTGTGTGGCTACATAGCTGGCAGGTAGGCATGCACAAAAATAGATGCACACTAACTAGATCTCCAGACCATTTTAAGTGGTGTTTGTTGCCCCATCGAACCTTTAATTTACTCCTCAAAGTGGCATTGCTAGTAGCGTTCAAAATAACAATATCTAGCCAAATGTCTTGTTGTATACATGGAGTATAGAGTCATCCAGTGGAAATACAAAAATGAAAAACCACTCTGTGTTTTATATGTGTTAAAGGCTATTCCCTCCGTTCTTACCCACAGGGCAGATATCATCACAGGGAGCCAGGCTAAGGGTCTGGGGAACTTTGTGTCAAAGTTTGCTCTGCCAGCTCTGCTCTTTAAAAACATGGTGCTGTTGGACTTTGGAGATGTCATCTGGGCGTTTCTCTGGAGTGTCCTGGTTGCAAAGGTTGGTGATTGTTTTTGTGTCTCTGTGTGTATGTGTGCTTACACTTTTTTTAGTATGTGTATGCCCTCTGTTTTTTATCTCATGATGGTTTGAGAGGATTCTGGTGTATCATGTAAGATAACACTGTGCTTAAAATAACCTAACACTTAAACCAAAGTAACACACATCTGACTTTGTGTCCTGCATCCTGTTTGTAGGTGACGGTCTTTGTGCTGGTATGTGTGCTGACACTGATGGTGGCCAGTCCAGAAAACAGATACAGCAAAGCCGGTCTGTACGCCATCTTTGCTACGCAGAGCAATGACTTTGCTTTGGGATACCCGATAGGTGAGGCAGAGTAACACTGCTGTGTACTCCTTTTTCAAGTTGTCAGTGGAAAAGAATACTAATGCATCTCTATCTCTCTCTGTTTTTCTAGTTGATGCTCTGTACCGGAGCACATATCCAGAGTACCTCCAGTACATCTATCTAGTTGCTCCAGTCTCCCTCATGATCCTCAACCCCATTGGTTTTGCTCTTTGTGAAGTGCAGAAGTGGAGGCAGGCCAGCCATCCACAACACAGCACAGCTGGCATTGTGGGAGTTGTAGTGCTACAGGTACTGGAGCTGATGTTTTTATGGTGAATAATAAACCATAGTAAATGTAAAGCCACATTAAATTAGATTTAAAGGCCCAGTCTGTACATTTGTTGCTGTCTACCACGCTTTATTTTTGATACTATTATTTGTCAAAGTCAGATGTTCTCAGATCTTCTTATCAAGTGTTTAAAAGATCTCTATGAAACTCTTACTCTCAATCTCTACAGGTGTTGAAAAACCCCATAGTGTTCATGGTGATCGTGGGAATCGTCTCTCATTTTGCCCTGGACCAGCAGATCCCAGCTGTGCTGTCAGAGTTCATAGATGGCCTGGCCAACTCTTTTGGAGGAGCAGCCTTGTTTTACTTGGGCCTCAGTATGGTGAGACTGGATTTGTTTATACTTTTTAATCGCCCTGTTGTGACTTCAGTGAAGCCTTATTATTGTATTTTCGATACTTAACTTAGTTTTCAACTCTTCTAAATCATGAAGAATGTTATCATTATAAAGACATCTGTGTCTTTCTGTGCCAGGTCGGGCAGCTTAGAAAACTAACCAGAGACACTGGAGTTGCCTTGATTCTGCTCATCACAGCCAAACTGTAAGTGGAACTATGCATGTGCGTGTGTGTAGTAGAGGATGGGGGTTGATGGCTATAAGTTAGTCCTGGAGTTATATTGGACTATATTATATTCAGAAGTGTTTTATCATGAATGGGACAAAATATTAGACACACCTCAATATAATGTAGTCCAATGCCACACCCCATCTATGGCCTTAAAATGATATGTGAAATAAATTCTAAAATGCATCTCTGGCACAATGCCAACAAATATTCAACCTTAAAAGCACCACAAAGAAAGTTTTCATTGCAGTACTGCTTTATTGTGTTTAATAATTATAATAATCTGTTAAATCGTAGCCACACTGGCTTGTGTATCCCAAACCATGTTGGAAATTTTATTGCAGAAGCTTTCTGGGTTTTATGGCTAATCCTGCCAACATGTGGATAGTATTTGCTCAGTCTGATTTTCATTAACTGGAACTGCTTAAACCACTAGTTAATTATTATAATTTGCATGTTTTCTCCGTTCCTATTCTCTTCCCAGGCTGGTGATGCCGTTGGTCTGTAAAGACATGGTGGATATTCTGGACGTAGGAGTAAACAGCACGAATGCCAACCACACCAGTTTGTCTAACTTTGCTTTCCTATATGGAGTCTTCCCAACCGCACCTAGTGTGGCCATCTATGCTTCACACTATAACATGGAGGTAGAGGTGGTGAGTACTGTAAGAAAGAGCTAAGCAACAGCAATATTTGATACATTATAGTTAAATAGAAGCCATTAAGTACACAGTTTAAGCACTTTTTATGAAATGCATAAATCAGGACTATAAAAAAAGAGGAATCCTCTATTTAAAAAAAAAAAGGCTTTTAAGCTTTAAAAAAGCATCTGAAAGCAATTTGACCTAAAAACAAGTTGTCCTTGTCATGGTGTGTCAAAATTGTGAGGCCAATACCAATCTCTTGGTCAGGTCACATGACAGGAAAGCCCATAATCCATAAAAGGATCACACACACACACACACACACACACACACACACACACACACACACACACACACATGTACACTCACACAAGCCTAACAAGCTGAGAAAATGCCAATTTTTTGCTAACAGTGTGTCATTTGAACATTTTAACTGTAAACATAATACACATTATTTATTGCCCTCTGAGGCCCCCCATGCCATGACACCAGCCAGCTACAGTATATTCCTGACCATTAGATGTGATAGTGAATCATGGGGATGTTATGTAATTTTGTTAACATAGAAAAGACGCACTACACTATCAACATGGACAATCAAAATTAAGCAGATTGATGAAAGTCTGTCGTAGCCAGATTTTGAGTCATTTAGTGTCTTTAATTTCTCTCTCTCATCTCTCTGTCTAGGTAACATCAGGGATGGTAATCAGTACATTTCTCTCTGCGCCGATCATGTACGTGTCGGCTTGGTTATTAACAATCCCTCTGATGGATCCAACGCCCCTGGTGACAGAGCTTGAGAACGTTAGCTTCAACATCAGCATTGTCAGCCTCATAGCACTGGTATGTGTGTTTGCATATGTGACCTGGAGTTATAGGGCAGTGTCCCAAAGAGATTCAGTCAAGCTGTCAAGAATGAATACTGAAGGACTTGATCTCTGTTTAGTCAATAAGAAGTAAAATATCAGTAAGATGAATATGAACATTACTGTAAGAGCTGTTTTTTCAGACTTTATGGGGACAGAGATGTGGTTTTAAATACATTTTAGATGCAGATTAGTCATTAATTTAGTAAATATAATGATTGAGATGTGTGATCATGTGCCTGTCTTTTCTCTCAGGTCTGGACTATAGCCGTGATGTTGCTCAGTAGGAAGTTTAACAGACTTCCTCACCTCTTTGCCTTAAATCTTTTCCTGGCTCAGGTTGGTCTTCAGTAGTAATTTACAGCTTAAAAATAGAAGATTTATTTCAGTTTTTGTGCAGCATATGCTTCATGTTTTATTCTAATGATAGTTGAAGGTCTTGTTTTCTGTTCATTTATCCAGTTGCATTGCCTCACTTTCATACTCTCATTCTGCCCTACTTTAGTTCCTGGTGTGTGTCAGTATGATCCTGTGGAACTTCTTAGTGAAACAAGAGGATAATCTGTTTGGCAAAATTCTCACCTTCACTCTGCTCTACGGGTCTCTGTACAGCACATACATTTGGACAGGTGAGTGAGTGTATTTGTGTGCGGTTAAAAATACCTCAGTTTTCATCAGTTTAACACAATTCTGAAATAGAAAGTGTTTATTCTGTTCACACTGGTGTCTGCATGTATGTTTTGCTCTCTCTTTTAGGTTTAATACCGCTGTGTCTGGCTCTGACTAACAGGGATGATCTGTTGAGACTGCGGCCAGGAGTCTTCATGATTTTGGGCTGGGGGTAAGTCAACACAGCCAAACACCACCGGATATTTCTCTAAATCCTTTCAAATTTTCCAATAATAACCTTGTTACAAAACAACAGATCAACATTAATTCAATTAAAATATTTGCTTTCCCACAAACTGCTAGACAGAAATGAACATTATAAGGGAGACAGCGTCATCTATTGTAGGTTGTCTTGACTTGTTTTTTTGACATGCAGAATAACTTGATACACAAGGGTTTATGTTTTTTTTTTTTTAAATCTGTGCATCATGTAATCATCCACTGGTCAATGGTCAGAGGAAAAAAATGTGGAAAAACAAGATAATAAAGTGAATTACTGACAGGTAGATCATGGAAAATGCTTGGAATTAGCAAGGTTTGAATTGTGTGTGTGTGTGTGTTTGTGTTTGTGTGTGTGTGTGTGTGTGTGTGTGTGTGTGTGTAGGGTTCCCTTTCTGATGGTCGGCAGTCTCCTTCTAACTGGAGAGAGGACTGATACCATAGACTCTGCCTTCTTCTACGGCAGAGCTCAGGTTAAAAACTCACCATTACTACTTTCAGTTTATTTGCATGTTTTCCTATTTTCTCTACTTTCTGCTTATGATAAATAATTTCTTATGAATCCCAGAATAAACTCATATTTAAATCTATTTTGTATCCTTTTCTATTCTTCTAAAGATAATCAGTACAGCAGTGGTGCTTGCAGTTAGCTTGGTGCTTGGTGCAATATCTTTGATGGGTCTCAGTCAAGGAGACAGGGAGCAGAGTGGCTACCAGGCCCTGAACAGAGCTGCTTTAACAGGCATCAATGATGAGATGAGGACCCCTGGTGGTGTGGAGGATTCACAACAACAACAACAACAGCAGTCACAAACCGCCAATTCCCCTGCCAGCATCAACTCAGGTAGCTGGGTTCTGTGTGTATAAAGAAGTCCACAGCTTCAACCAAGCAGTGCTCACAAGATGATCAAGAAGTAAATATCTCTACTGTTTCTGTTGTGTTGCCAGACCTCCACAGCTGTTCTCCTCTCCAGTCGTTACCTGACATGATCGCCAGCACGCAGAGGGAGCACACAAACAACACAGGTAACAAACACACATTAAATCATTTAATCCTTCATCCATTGCTTTATTTCCCATTTTACTTGCATTAGACAACACTTTAAATATACTGTATTAATAATTAGCATGGCCAAAATTTGCAAACTCATTAATCTCCAAAGACCTGATATAAAATTATGCATTTCTAGGCTTGGTTTCATATTCAGCTTCACATTTAAGATTTAAATGTTGCCACAGAAAACAAAGAAAGATGCCAGCATTAGAGAATTTAGATTAGGTGTGCACATTCATAACTTACATTGGCATCCTTATCATTTTAAAATTCATTATTTCTCATTTGTAGTCAAGAAAAGTAAGAAACAACATTTGTCAAGGTGTAATGAAAGCTCTGCAGTGAATGTAATTGTGGTAATGTGTTTTTTTTTTCTCTTCAGGTCACATTGGGGAATTGTGTGACGGGCAGCAGCAGCAGAGTTCGTCCTCCCCTTCAGAGCAGCCGCTGAACCTGCCACCACCTGCTGGGCTTCAAACCACCGACGACAAACAGACAGTCAGACACGTTCTACTCTGTCTGCTGCTCATCGTCAGCCTGCTCGCGGTGAGAATGGATTACCCTGTTAATGAGTGTGTGTGTGTGTGTGTGTGTGAATGTGTAAGTTTAATTAGCAAATTAGCATTAAGAAAAAAATGTAACCTGACAAAATCACACATAGTGACTGTGTAGATACTAGATGCTTGTTAAATGAGATGGAAGGTGTAAAAGGAGGCCTGTGTGTCACATTAAGATACTTGAAGGGTTTAAGGGTTCGCTAACCTGTTCAGTATGTACTAATGATAATAATGATGGTAAGGAAAGATGAAATTCCTGGTGTCTGACTGATTAATGCTCCTGTCTATAATACAGAACCTGTCCAGCTGTTTGTGGTGGTTGTTCAACAAAGATCCAGGAAGACTTTATCTTGAGCTACAGTTCTTCTGTGCGGTGGCAAACTATGGACAGGTATCTCTATGTGTGGTGTGGGTGTGTGTTTACGTAGAGTATCAGGCACACTTCCATGTCTATATTTTTCTTCTGGGGCTTTATTATATATAATATTTTTTACATGATTTACAGTTCAAAAAACTTATCTAATCTTTTATTGAGACTACATGCAGCCCCTCATTTTAGCCGCTCTCTGAGGCTACGTAATCAAACAGTAGTAATCAGATTTAGCCTCTATTTCCTGTTCTTTACTTTAACCTTCCTGTCGTCCTCCCGGGTCAAATTGACCCTGTCTGTTTTGGCTCTTCCTTCCTTCCTTCCTTCCTTCCTTCCTTCCTTCCTTCCTTCCTTTCCTTCCTTCCTTCCTTCCTTTCCTTCCTTCAACAACAAACAACAACAAACTTTAGGTGAACGTATGTCAAAACTTTCAGCCTGTGACATACGTTCACCTAAAGTTTGGGATCTTTTACCCTGTTTAATATAGACATCCAACATCGTAACAGAATAAAAATAACAGAAAATTAGAAAAAGGCATCATTTAAACATCATGTTTAAATGTTAAACATGAGGTGAGTACCACAGCAATGCCTTCAACTCAACCGTAACTAAAACCTAAATACTGTATTTCATCTTGTGTTTCTCTCAGGGTTTCCTCTCTTTTGGGATCTTTGGTTTGGACAGACACCTCATCATCCTGCCTTTCAAAAAGAGGTGAGATGACACTGAATGGTTTCTACAGTAGATTCATTTTAAGACACTACAATAATGTTTTTTTCCTGTTTCAGGTTGCTCAGCTTGTGGCAGGGCAGGGACAGTGAAGAGTTGAGTCCTTCAAGTGTACCAGAGGAGGTCAGACTTACCTGTACTCAGTTTGTCCGCTACCACAAAGACCAGTGTGTACAAGATTTAGTTCACACACGCAGGTACGAGTGCTAGTACTACATTTTTTTTGTCTGTTAATTTGAATGTGTCAAACAGTGTCTGTGTCTTCTCTGTGAAAAGCTTTGATTTCAAATCATGTCTCCATTATCCATTTATATATGTTTTGTTTTACATCTGAAGTGTTTAAATGGTCCCATGAGCTAGTTTCTGATCCTGTTCATTTCCACACTAACTACTGAGTCATTCATTTATTTTCATTTGATTCTTCAAATGAAAATTCTTAATGTATGGATTTTCCTCTGCACCCTCTTTGCATGTTATCTATCTGTTGATCTGTTTTGCTGCAGTTTTTGAGACCCTCTATCCACCCAGTCCTTTTACCCAGAACAAATTAAAGTTGAGACATTACACATCTCTATGTTATGGTACAATAAAGCTACATCACGGTTTGCACTACCTGCTCAATACTGCAGCCAAACACAAATATATAGGAGCATTAGCTGTAGTTGCATGATTGCAAGTTATAATATAAGAGTCTAATTATTAAGAACAGAATATATCTAATATACATATATATAGGGCAGTTTTTTAGGCTGTGTTTTCCCTTTTTAGTCTTCAACTATAACACAATTTCTATTGGTCTTAAGTTATTTTCTTTTCTTCTAACACATACAAAATTCTTCCCATTATTCCTTTTCCCTTTCTCCCCTTTATTTAATCCTTTTCTACCCGTTACACATGACCTTTTTTCCTCCCTGCTTCCCTTTGCCTGCCCATTTCCCCCTTTCTTTTCTTCTCTATCACACCCTAGTGGCTCAGGGGAGAGTGTGAGCGCTTCGACAGGTGAATCCTTCCTCTGATAATGACAGGTTTGGAGGAGGGGGAGGAGGAGGAGGACAGGAGGAGGAAGGGGGAAATGGGCTTTTGAGACATTCCCCTTCCTGTCAGTCGCAGTACCCTCTACCAAATCAGGATCTCCAGGCCCAGCACCTCCAGGAGCAGCTACACAACGAGACACAAGGTCTGCACCAGATTCACCAAACTCACGATCCGGCTGAATCCTGCCGCCAATGTTCTCCCCCATCCCGACCCCACCTGGAACCTGAGACTGAACATATTTTGAACTCTGATATCCCAGAAGAGCAGATTTACCATCTCCAGTTAAACCAAACTCATGACCCAGCTAATCCTCAGCACCTACACCAGCATGGTCCCCATCTCCATCAACACCCACAGTCCCAATTTGAAAGTGTATTCCGGGGCAGTGATTTGGTGGACTGGCTGGTGGAGCAGGGTCTGTGTGCAGGGAGAGTCGAGGCAGAGCGCTACGGAGGTCACCTTCAGCAAGGTGGGGTGTTGGATCACTTGACAGGTCAGCATAGGTTCAAGGATGAATTTACACTGCTGTACTACTTCACCCACGGGAAAGAGAGAGAGAGAGGGAGAGGGAGAGAGAGGGAGAGAGGTGCGGGGTGGTCCCAGAACATGTGAGAGGAAGCGAGGAGTTGATATGGATAAGGTGGAGTGGGAAGAGGAGAAAGATAAGACCGAAAAGGAGAAGAGAGGAGGTTTCAAGCGGCAGTCACCCTGACAGGGAGTGCCAAAGAGGAAGTGCCTTATGGTGCAGTTTTCCCCAACAACCACTAGATACTGTCTCTAAGAAGGTTTATTGTGTCAAAGTCAATCAGTTAGTATTTTTTCCAACAGGAATCTAGCCTGTGAATAGCTCATTTCATCTCCTCTGTATATTTTTTTTTTGTGGCAATTTGACACAATTGTTCCAATAGCATGATATTAAGTGGTACATTTGAAGGTGTATTTGCTTTGATTGACAGGTGTCTTTGGCTATTTGTGGTGGCTGCTGCTTGTTTGTCTGCTCAGGTCCACCCTGTTGCCCAAACTCGAATTTCTAGCTCAAACTACTGTAAAGCTTTGTTATAAAGTCCTTTCAGAAATGTATGCCTAACATGACAGAGATTACATCAAAGAGAAAGAAAGTAGGCCAAGTCTTCTTGATTCCTTTTTTTTTTTAAACTTTTTTTTCTTTTTTTTTCTTCACTGCTCTGAATTAAGCTGGAAGATGTGACGGATAAGTGATTTTTTTTCCTTCTGCGTGGAAAAAAGTGGACTACTTCATGACATATTTTCAATGAAGGACATATATAAGCTTTGTTTTAAGGACAAGTTGCCATTCATCAACCTATCATCCTCAAATATATTTTTATGTTGTATTTGTGTGCGAGTAGTGAGAAGACAATAAGATTATACCAGTGCTCTAACACTGTGGTACTGTATGTGTGTGCCCAGCGAGCTGCAGGGTCTCTCATTTAAAGCCTAAAAGTTCGTTCTACGTTATGTTTTGTTTCAGATGAAATGAAGTCATGCTGAATCCTGCCTGTTATGTCAGTATTTGATATTTTGCACGCTGTGTCTTTTAACCACTCTGGTCCACGTTGACTACTTGCATGACTGAAAGCAGCACAGTCTTCAGCTCAGCACTGAAACTTTTGCACTGACTGAAAAATGACATTCTTCACATTTTTTAAATTATGCAAGTTGCTGGATGTTTGTCTTGAACATTTTTATCTTTGCATTGTGTTACTGTGCCACTCCAGTCAATTTGAAACATTTGTTTGGGGGCTGATTGTAGTCATATTAGTAAATGGATTCATGCAGCCAGGATGAAAATCAGCCCAACCTCATCCTGAACTCAAGTTATTTCTTTGCCAATGAGTTAAACCTGCAGGACAACAGTGTTTTGTTTTAGAAGACTGATGCCAAAATCAAAATTCAGCTTCCTAAAACATCAAGAAGATAAATGTGTAGTTTAAATTTAGAACACTTGAACTAAAACATTTGAATTGCTAATCTTACCTTCCTACATTTTGATAATACTGTTATAGAGTCCTAAAGTTTGACACAGTTTGTGTCCTGTAGCTGGACAATTTTGGATGCTGGAAATCATAAACACTACTGAACTCTTTATCATTAAGCAGCTATCAACGCTAACTACACTACAGCTGTAAAATGCCTAAAAAAATTAAAATTGCTGCTCATTTGTTTTATCATTAGAATGAAGTTTACATGTGTAGGTGCAGTTGTGGAAGATGCCTGAATAGTGATATATGCATACATTAGCACAGATGAAGATCAGACTAATGTAGAAAAAGGACTGTGACTGCTGATTTGATATCCATGCAAAATTCCCAAATTGTTTGACGACCCCTAAGGGACCATTTTACATTAATCTGGACCCCTTTTTTATCATTACATATCTCACAGAAACATACATGTGCATATATTTCTATCTTTGTGTCTTTTGTCAACTGGCACCACACAAGTTCATGCAATTCAAACATCAGGTCGCTGTGTTTACTACGTTGTTAAAATCTGTTTCTGTGACAGAGTGCCTGCCTCAGCCAATGTGAAGATGTGTGTTTGTGTGCATGATTAAAAATGTCTTTGGGTCTGGGTCTGTATATGTGTGTGTGTGTGTGTGTGTGTGTGTGTGTGTGTGTTTGTATGTGTGGGAAGGTACTGAGAGACAACAGGAGAGATTTTAAGATGTGATATGTGTGCTGATAGATAAGTATAAATGTGGGTGTTATGTTTAAAGTATGTTGCTGTAAATGTGACCATAAGAAAAACACAAATAAACTTGCATCCAAATCCCCTTCCCCCTGTACTCAGAGCAATTATTGATTCAAAAAATTAAAAGACACACCAGTCAAAGCAACAGTGCAGAGACTTTACACATTTTATTACACCATTCTTAAACAAAACCTCTGCATTATGCTGCATATAAAAATTGTTTTGGCCAATGAGGAGGAGAACAAAAATCTCTCATCCTGAGACCCACACAGACCTTTCAAACTTTCTAAGCAACATTGTCAACTAAAACATTTTATTACTTTACTGCCTCTGCATTGTGCTGATGGGAAACCTCTTTCTGATGCTCAGTTCAGGCAAATTAGAGGGTGGGAGGGTCAATTTATTATCAGTTCAATCCTTAAATAACAGTAAGTGACCCTAATTTGTATTTATATATTAGTGAATAGTGTTAGGTCCTTGATATGATGGCGCTTTAGGTCTTTTTGACATTCATAAAACAGTGGAGCCACCGACGGACTCTTCAGAACTCACAGAGCCAGAATGTTCACCACCACTCTGCCAGGCCACAATAAAAAGATCTCACATCTAAAATACCACACACAACATTTTTTTTTTTTTTTTTTTTTTTTTTTTACAAAAGATCATCTTGAAATTATGTTAATCAGGAAATACCTTTAAAATATACAGTCAAAGATCCAGACCTGTAGTGTTGTATCTGAATGACCCTCTATATGCTATAGTCACACCTGAATTTATAGCAACCTCATACAATAACTGCCTATAACATTCAATGACCCTACATTTTTTATTGTTTTTCTTGACAAGATGCTACATTTAAGACTATTCTCTATAGCAGTGGTCTCCAACTTTGCTCCTGGAGAGCTACTCCCCTGCATGTTTTAGGTATCGCCCCACTCTAACACACCTGATTCTAATAATGACCTCGTTATCAAGCTGCAGCTGCCTGATAACGAGTTAATTATTAAAATCAGATGTGTTAGAGTGGGGAGATGTAGACCAGTAGTTCTCCAGGAGCAGGGTTGATGACCACGACTCTATAGACTCTCAGCTCTGAAAAAAAACTTTAATTAATAGTAAATAGTACACTACTAAACTATCAAACTTTTAACAGTACATCACTTACACTGATAGTGACAAACATACTGTAAGGTGCAACACTGCATTCAGCTGCACAGATAGAAGAGTTAAAGAAGTCATACTGTAATCACACAGGCAGAAAAATAAAATAAAAATAAAACACAAGAACATTTGCCAGGTTAATGCTCCTTGACCCACAAACTGGTTGGAAGTACAATTTCTAATGTAAATGGGGAAAAACAAGACTGAATCTTTTAGTATAATAACATTTCACTAGTTGTAACACCTCCATCTCTATAGTGAATCTACATATGAGTGATTTGCTTCTGAAAGTAAGGTAAAAGTTGAAGTAACACTCTCTCAAACTCTTATTAGAACAATACAAAAAGTTGTGCTGAACACTGATGTTAAAGTCAGTGAGATGCAAACTCCAAACCACAAGTGAATGAGTTCAGAAAAACATCAGGTTTATAGTTAATGCTCCAAATCACTCATGTCCTTTTCTTTCACACCTGGTCTGCAGTGAGCTGCTGTAAAACCCATCAGTGGATGCAGCCAGGGTTATATTAAGACATGTGGAAGTGTTTTAGGAGGAGACACACAAGCCAAAACACTTTTTTTTTTCTCCATTAAGTTTCTGGAACCATAATGGCTGCCTGCAAACAAAGTAAACATATGTGGGCGAGCTAATTCTGGTTGCCAGAATTCAAAGTAAAGTGTAAAATCAGACCATACAACAGAGACAAAAGTGAGAGCATTCAGTGTGTTTGAGCCAGAACTGTTTCTCCACAGCGAGGTCAAGTGGGGCTTCCCGTGCAGCGCTACAGTACATATTTATTACACAGAGCAAATGACTTTTACAGCTCTGTGTGATAACTTGACAAAATGGAAACATAGTGGACCTGTGTGTTAGTTTATTCTTCAGTAAATCTAAATAGGTCGGTGTAAAGGGGGACGGTCAGAGTGCTGCAAACAACAATTATTTTCATAATCAATTTATTGTTTTACCTATAATATGTCAGAAAATAGTGAAAAATTGGCACTCATAGCTAACAGTGATGCCTTCTAATATTTAGTTTTATCTGCTCAACAGCCCCAAATCTAAAGATATTCAGATTTTTATCATGTATGCCACAGAAAAGCTTCAAATCTTCACATTTGAGACGCTGCAACTAGCAAAAACATATTACCAAAATGGTTGATTATTTTCTGTCATTCAACAAATCAATTGGTCAACATATTGTTGCAGCTCTACTTTAAAGACTTCCTTTTCTTGTATATTTTTAGGAGTCCGTCTCAGAAGATTACTTTACTTGTGTGTATCAGAAGTGAGCAATCTTTTTGGAAAGAGGACTTAAAGCGTGGTGTAACAAGACCTGAAGACATTTCCAAATTATAAAAACAGATCATACTAGAAATATGATGAGCCTCTTGATGTGCCCTGGTGGAAATCACAAGGCCACAGTGCACAAAAAGGTCACAAGCCGACTGGTGAAGACCTTCAGTTTTCTGATACAAAGTAACCTTTCGGTCCACTTTTTTTATTCCCCCCAGAATCACTGTTTCTTCCGTCCCTGCTTGTTTTGAACCGGACTCTGTCCATTGCTGTCCATGCCGTCCACTTTCAGGTGATCTTTGCTGTAACGTTTGATCAGCGCACCTGGGACCAGAGCCATGAGAGCAATGGCCAGGAGCTGGGCCAGCGTACCCCAGGAGAAGATATCATCCAGAGAGTGAATATGTGAGAGGATGGAGCCCGTACGAACGCAGATAAAGTTGTAGGGGATCAAACCTGCGGAGGGGAAAGCAGCAGCGTAATGGTCAGAGTTTGTAGCGGTTAGTGTGCTTGCGTGTATTTTTATATTTGAACGGGCTCACCTATGAACACAGAGAAGAAGAAAATGGGCATAGGGATGTTGAGGACAGGACAGGTGATGTTTAGGAACCAGTTAGGAGTCATAGGGAAGAAACGAAGGAAAAGGAGGAAGAAGAACAAACTGCTGCGATTTTCCTCCACCTGACAGAGGGAGGGAGAAGCGGGAGAGAGAAGAAAGATAAAAGAAAAGGACAAAGGGACACTGATAGAAAATGGGGGGGAAAGAAGGTGAAAGGAGTAACAGAAAGAGTCGCTATGTAGTTTTTCATATAGAGGTATTAACAAGACTGCATAAATGTTAAATGACACCTAATAATATAATAATAATAAAAGTTAACTCTTCCATCATTTCCATTTTTTTATTTTTATCCAACTGACTACTGACTACAACCAAATTAAAGAAGAAGCTTTAATAATATTTTTTATGCATATAATTATAGAGGCCTTTCTAAATTCTGCATGGTAGAAAGTTACAGAGGTTAGAGAAAGAAGAGGTTCAAATCCAGGGTTGCCAGGTCTGTGGGACAAAACCAACCCACAAAACCCGCCTAGAACGCAAATTATGCCTCTGCCAAACCTTACACACTGCTTTAAAATTACAACTATCACAGCTTAATGTATTGTAATAATCTACAAAGTACCACCATAAACATTTAGTGTGCCAGCATTAAAAGCAGCTCTCCAGAGTGGAGATCCAGAGGCAGACGCCAAGCAGCAGAGTATTAAGGTATGCTCTGTGTGTGTGTGTGTGTGTGTGTGTGTGTGTGTGTATGTGTGTGTGTGTGTGTGTGTGTGTGTGTGTGTGTGTGTGTGTGTGTGTGTGTGCTGATCTGGAGTCAGTTTGGTAGGAGTTTGGTATAAATGGGTGTAAATTTCCCCATCGTGGGACTAATAAAGGAATACCTTATCTTATATATTAACTACATTATTTAATTCAAAATATTATTCATGAAGATAAAAAGTCTACGTTTACCCAACCAGCAGACAAAAAAAAAAGTCAACCTGTGTCAACACTTTAGAAGTCGCCCAATTCCACAGGAAAACCACAGACTTGGCAACCCTGTTAAAATCCCAGACTGATTACAAGTGATCCATCTTCTATAGTACAAACGTGTCTGTTAACTTGACATTATTTAAAACAACAAGCAGTCAGCCATTGCAGTCATTTCTTAACCCTCCTGTTGTCCTCAAGGAAGGGAGGAAGAAGGAAGGAAAGGAGGACGGAAGGAAGGAAAGAAAGGAGGGAGGAAGGAAGGAAAGGAGGGAAGGAAGGGCAGGAGGGAGGAAAGAATGAAGGAAAGGAGGAAGGAAAGGAGGGAGGAAGGAAGAAGGAATGAGGGAAGGAAGGAAGGACAGAAGGAAGGACGAAAGGGAGGAAAGAAGGAAGAAAGGAGGGAAGGAAAGGAGGGAGGAAGGAAAGGAAGAAAGGGAGGAAAGAAGGAAGAAAGGAGGGAAGGAAAGGAGGGAGGAAGGACAGAAGGAAGGAAGAAAGGGAGGAAAGAAGAAAGTAAGGAAGTAAGGAAGGAAGGAAGGAAGGAAGGAAGGAAGGAAGGAAAGTTCCAGACCTGTTTCAATCAGTGAGACTAGTGAACAGAGTGAACAGAGAGACCTACCTTCCTCTGCAGCAGCAGCACCTTCTCAGGGAAGACCTCAACCACGTGCTGCTTCCCAAAGACAGAAGACAGCAGGAAGCAGAAAGTAGATCCTAGAGTAGTGAGCAGGCAGGCCAACGCCAAACCCTCCCAAGGCCCGAATATCGCACCTGCTAACATGTTCTGGATGGTTAAATAAAAATGAGAGTCAGTCTCTGGAAACAAGACAGATTAAACCAGATATGTGTGCTAAAATAAAAGAAAATTGAACATGATTCCAGAAATTTCTTAAAATTAGCCCACTAGAAACAAAAGAGAAAACATGTCACACTAAATAAAATATATCTTTTAGAGAACAAAACATAGGCTAAATTACCTGTTAAGATGAAGATTTAAGATGTTTTAGACACAGTAGTATTATTTATCCAGGTTTTGTGAAAATTGCAGGTTCAATAATTAGTCAGTAGTTAACAGAAAATTAAGCGCAGACTATGTTGACGATCAAATAATTGTGATTTTTTTGTTCAAGCTTGTGAAATGTAAGTGTTTTCTGGCTTCTGTACTCCTCTGTTATAGTTAACTGAATATCCTTTAGTTATGGACAGTCAGTTGGGGCAAAACAAGACATTTTAGGATGTATCTTGGATTTTTGGGGATGAGTGATCAATATTTTTTACCATTTTCTGACATTATAAAGGCTAACAGCTAATCCATTCATCAACTTAATAATACTGACTGATCAAAATGGAAATAACAGGTAGTTGCAGCTCTTGTTGAAATCATCCATTATTGAGTGTGTCTCACCAGGAAGGAGGAGCCGGGTATGGCGAAGGACTGTTTATACAGGTAAGCGCTGCAGAACAGCAGCAGAACATAGCCGTGATGTTCTCTTTTATAAAACTTAAGCATCTCAGCGAGCTCCCGCAGCTCATCCAGGTCTGACGGGAACTTCAGGCTGGAGTGGAAACACACAACAGGACACAATTATCTTCCTAATGATTGATTCATGATGATGGATAGGCAACTTATTGGTAGACTGTGCAGACTGTAGAGTAAGAAAGTGGGGGGTTTTTTGCAGGGAAGTGTCATAATCTATTATTTCTTCATCACACTTGCCCTCAACCTTTTAGTCTACTTCTTCTAAGTTACTGATTTCCTCTTCCCAAAAAGTACCTTTCATAAACCCCAATAAAACAATTAAATAAACATATTATATAAGTAGCTGTATGGTTAAATATCACACAAGGTAAAAGAACACCTATGACCTGTGATGACCTGTAATTTGTCTGAAGTGGCTTCTGATACAGCAAATTATGATTATGTACTATTTATAGCACTTCAGATAGTAAGAACAGGAAAGACCTTACTCATTATAGAAACATTTGTGCGTGCATATGTGTGTGTGTATGTATGTGCGTGTGTGAGGGTAACAGGATACGTTTGATTGAGTGACAGAAATAGCATTGCTTTCTGTAGAGTTGAGCAGAGGGTTGGAAGAGACCTCTCAAAGCACACACACGCTCACACACACACACACATTATATAGCTTTACATTCATTTCCTGGACTTACCCTAACCCTAACCACTACTTAGCCTGAACCTTACACTCACTTTAACCTTTACCACTCACCCAAAAATCAGCTTTCTTCCAATTAGACAAGCCTTCCCCAATTAACTGGTCCCAGGTCTGACATTTGTCCCCAAACACACACAGTTATGTTACCCTTTTGGAGTATTTCCATAGATTTATATTCATTTCCTAGGCACCGAACCTTAACCTTAACCACTGACCCAGAAATCAGGGTTTTACCAGCTGGGGGAACAGCGTTTGTCCCCAATTGCATAAGCTGTCCCAAATCAACTGGTGTTAAGTCTGGTTTGTGTCCCTGCAAGTGGCTTCAGTCATACACACACACACACACACACACACACACACACACACAAAATCCCCCCACTTGAAACTCAAGATGCCGGCTTCCTCTACCACCTGCTCTGACATTCTGTTTCTACTGGTTAGCGGACAAACATACTGTTCTTTCATTGGTCAGCAAGTTGACGATTTTTTTCAAAGCTCTCAGAAATGTGAAACTGTGCAGATGCATGTGCAGTATTTAAGAAGAGAAATGTGTCATTGTGGGTACTTTTCATTTCGCTTACACAAACTCCCATGAGAAATGTTCTGTCTCTGCACATACACATACACATACATACACTCACACACACACACACACACACACACACACACATACACATATACACACACACACACCCCAACACAGCCCAAGTATTAATATACAGGAGTAGATTAGGTAATGTAGACACTTCACGTAGAAGGAACTAGAAGTTGCCTCATCACATGTACATCTACGAACACAGATATGAAGTTTGGTCTTATTAGGTTTAATATTTAAGCAGCTTTAAATATGGTTTTAAAGCAACTAGTACTTACACAACTAATTCATCTCTTAATTACTTCTTTGATTATTTGCTTAATTGTTAAGACTACAAAGTGTCTTAAAACAGCAAAAAACCCACTATGACATCTTCAATGATTGTGTTGTCCAACCAGTAAAATATACTTCATTTACAGAAAATAGAAAAGCAAAGCAGCAAATTCTAACATGCAGGAAACTGGAAGCACCGAAGTTTGTCATTATTTCTTGATAAATGATGAATGATGGCAAACTAAATCATTTCAGCCCTGAAAACAGCAGACTAAGTGATGGCAAACTGTAAATTGTGACTGTAAAAACTTTTTTGGGGCCATAACGTGACATGAAACAACAGTTTTTGTCAGTTAAAATAAATATAATAGCCTGGCATATATTGTTAATTTCTTAATAGCTGTTTTGTAAGAGAAAAAATATAATTTAGTTTGTTGCTGGATTTGGTGTTGTTGTTTTCTTCTTCTTTTGTGTTGTCAGGAAGAGGGCAGATTTCGGCCTTCCACGTCTGTAAATGTACATATGGTTTTTTTTCATCTATAGTTATTTATAATTATAAAATTCCCAGTAAATTTGACTGTTTTGATGCACTGATGCTATTTCATACAGTAACATTTATCATTAAACTGTAAAATATGATGCCATATGATATAAATATAGCTGATATATTTATAACAGATTTTTTTTTTTTAATCCTCAATATCGGCCCCAAAAATCCAATATGTTTCAGGCTCTATAGATAATATAACTTTTTCTTTTTAAGGTCATTTTTGACACACACACAGAAATACACACTCATGACTTGGCAAACAGGAAAGTCATCTCATTAGGTACACTTGTGACACCTTCACATTACTCCATAAGTAAAAGTACACTATAATAAGATTAATATCAATTTACTGGGTCTAAACACACACACACACACACATGCGCACACACAAAAACACGCACACGATTTTGGCTCTTGGCTTCGGTGTGTCTTGGTCTGCGTTATTTTATCATCCCTAAACAGCCTCACACTTGACTCACAGACACTAATACAACACACACAAATACATATCAGATCATGGTCACTTTTGGGGACATTACATAGACTTAGATTCCTTTCCTAGAGACCAAATTTAACCCCAACCATAATCACTACTTGCTTGACACTAACCCATAACCCTAATCATGACCACTGACCCAAAATCAGACTTGGAGACATGGTTTTTGTCCCCAATTGGACAAGCCGTCCCCAATTAACTGGCTACCCAAAAGTAGCTTATGATAGACAACACATACATAAGTGTACACATCCTTGTTAGGACATTGCATTGACCTCCACTCATTATGGACAGCCAAACTTAAACCCTCACCATAACCAATTAATGCCTAACCCGAACCTTAACCAAGACCTCAGAAATGATGTTTTCGCTCAGTAGGACCAGGCTTTGCTTCCCATGAGGACTACTGGTCCCAGCTGTGTTTATACTAGAGGTCCAGATGACACACTCCCTTTAACTTGCAGTATTATTCTTACTCATAGATGAAAGCACTCGAACGGGCTAAGAAACATGCACACATGTTCCACCGAGTAATGCGATCAGTCCAATATGTACTGAAAGGAGAGTAGAGAGAAATTAAGAAAGGAGAGAGGGAACACGTTTAATATTTCAGCGCTATACTGATTTGATTAGTAGTAGTGAGGTAAAGAAATTAATTCCCTTATTCAGAGGCGTCACAAGGAGCTTCTTCCAGTGGAGAGGGAGGAAGGAAAACACTGATGATGGGTCACTAGTTCAGTCCCTCACCAGAGCAAAGGTTGCCCCCCCCCCCACCAAGATAAATCTAAGGGGCCACAATATGATTAAAGGAATAAATACGAAGGAGACATTTCTGCTAAACATACTGAAACAATGAGGAGAAAAAAAGTAGGCAGTGATTCATTCTAGGAGGTCACAAGTCAAAAAGGTTGGCAACAACTGCACTAGTCCATCAATGAAGGAGCAACAGAGTTGAAGCAATTAATCGATTAGTAGATCAAAAGAAAATTAACTGGAAACTTTTTTTTGATAAGCAACATGTCAAACACACTCTGGTTCCAGCTTCTCAGTTGATGAGGATTTGCTGCTTTTCTCTGTTTGGCAACATTGTGAATTAAAATTTGTGCCTTTCTGGACTGTTAATGAGACAGAAACTTGGACTCTGGGACCATGTAATCACGAATCAACTTGTGTTTGTTATTCAAAATACACATAAATGATCATTTGAAACATTTAATTAGCCACCGTTCTTTGAAACACAGAGGCTGGAAAAAAGTTGAACAATCATGGCAGTGGGGTTTTGCAGGCCACATGATGTTCAACGTATTGTAAGTTAGTGTTATGCAGGGGAAAGCCCAAACTTTGAATCACTAGTATTTAATTTTAAAAAGAGCTGTTTCATCTCATTACTATGGCTGTTGCTATGACAGCTGAATTTTAACAGTATGTGAAGAAGTAGTACTATACACTTTTGATTTGTGTGATTATTCTCATTATATTTTTGTATATATTGCTAAAATCAAAACTTGATTAAGCCACTGTTGCTGAAGCTGATCTGAGGGTGACCCCGATCCAAATTTGGGACTTCCAGCTGAATTACAACATGAATTAAAACGAGGCAACTAAATTAATATAGAAAGTGGGTTAATTGTGGTTACATTATTTTTTATTTATAAATCTCTTGTTTGTAAACTGTATGCCTCTTTCCATGGTCCATACCTGAACTCTTGTACTGCCTGGTCCTCCCCTTCAGAGGCCGACTTGAGGTGCTCCCGTCCCGGAGGAAGGTGAGTGGACAGCAGGTAGAGGTACAAGCTCGCAGCCGCCACAATGGCAGCCAGCCCCGCTAAGGAGCGCATGTTTCCCCCCCTGCAGAAACTCCCCGTTCAACCGGCTGTTTAAGTTCAGCGTCTCCTGCTAAGAAAGACAGAAACTCCGGCTGAGTTTAGGAGAAGGGGGAAGCCCGCTGGTGGAGGGAAGTCGACGTGTTGCGGCTCAGTTGGACGACACCGGAGGAAGGAGGGTGTCTCTAACCGGCCTGCAAGCTGCAAATGACGGATGACATTCTGGCTGAGGTTCGGCAGACAGATCACATGACAGTTCCTCCAGACTGATGCAAAAAAACACTATTCATATTAGTGCAGCGCTGTGGTTTCTCATTCATACTTTTTTTCTGAAATTGACACATTTCACATTAATTTTCTACAGAGTGTATCAAAAGAAATACATTAATCACACTTAAGTAATTAAACTGAACTTTTCTGTGTATGGTTTATGCACTTTGGATATGATCTTACAACATTTGGCCACTAGAGGGCGACGTGGTAAAGGCCATGAGGAGTTCAGAAGAGTCAAATTATCATTTAACCCATCTGTTCATATTCTGACTCGTAATTAGTCTCTACACCAATTCACATTCATAAATTCCTACATCAGTCATTAATACATGTTTAATTAATCCTTCCGTTTGATTAAAAAACATTCACAATCACTATTTTAATGTCCAGATAAACATGTTATAAACTACAATATGTTGAATACAACATGTTTGAATCCTGATTTTTAAAAACATTTTTAATAAACACTGGTCAAATTTGTATATTTATTTATATTAAAGCTGCACAGACACACAAAAAGATTTTATTCCCATTTTTTTGTATACTGTGTGTCACATTAGTAAAAGTCAGGCTTAAACAAATTGGGTATTGGGTGTTTTTCAAATTTATAAATGGGTCAAATTTGACCCTGAACAGTATGTAAGGGTTAAGGGACAGGTTCACTATTTTAACCATTTTAACAGGGTTTTCTTGCTGTAATCATTCTTACTGTTCAGACGGGCAATTAGGAGATCCATTCATAATGCTTTCACAATGTAGGCTAAGTGATGGGGGGACAAAATTCACAGTCCTCTTCTGTGCAAAAATGTATTTAAAAGTTTATATGAAGCTGATATGAAGCTTCAGCCATTGAGTCAAATCAAGTAGATATTTTTCAACTTTACAGTAATTTAGTGCCAAAATCTCTATTTGTACTTTCTTACTTCTGCTGCAGTTCATGAATGTTTTAATTCTGATTATTTCAATATGTTTGTGTCTATATATCTATTTTGAATTAACTTTGATATCCAACTGCATAAACTCTGTTCACTTCTTTCCCCTTTCACGCTATATGGTGATATTTCTGTATGCAAATATTTAAATATGAACATGAGAAATTGACTTAAGATTTATTGATGCTAATCAATATTGTATTGTCTCAGTTTATTTTATTATCTAATTACACAGAGGATGAGATCAACAAGCTGTCCACAATCATAGAAAGTCATATTCTCAAATTGCATCCATTTCTCATTTCAGGTTCCATCTCAGAAGTCTTAAATACAAATATTTAAATAATCAATCAACACAGAGACATGCTTCAGTTTTGTCTTTATTTATTCAACATGGCTTCAGGGTTTGGGTGTGTGTGTGTGTGTGTGTGTGTGTGTGAGTTTGTGTGTGTGTGTCTGTCTCTGTGCGTGTGTGCGCATGTGTGTACATCTGTGTGTATTTATGGTATGCATGCATGTTTCTGTCTATGTGTCTGTTTGTGTGTAGGTATGTGTGTGGGTGTGTTTGTGGGTGGGGCCATGGAGCGAGGTGAAGGGGGGCTCAGGTGTAGGGTTAGAAAGTTGAAGCTATTACGGTTCAGGCTCAGGGTTTTGCTCATCCAGTTGACCTGTAAAAGAAATTTTGAACATTTAGACATGAATTGCAAACATTAACGCAACACCAAGAAAAATCAAAATCACTGTGCTGTTCAGAGATTGAGAAGATTAAAGTCTTGTCGCATCACTGTGATGAGGCTATGTGCATGAATCACTTAGATTGGAAATGGATTTATACTTGTCAGTGAGTGTAAACTTTAGCTACTAAAGTTCTTTAAAAATGACCATAGAGTTGTATGACATGATTCAGGCCTTTACCTTAAAACTGCACTTTAAATCACAGTTCAAAAATACATCATCTCATAAAATAATTTCCTACATGTCAGGCAGGCTTTTGGGTTTTCATTCAGTTCAATTTGATATGAAAGCCCAATTACAGACACACTTGAAATTTGCTTTAAAGACAGACTCACAGTTTTTCAAGTCTGTCCTAAAATGCTGAACATTGACAAGTGATAATTCCTCCTGTTCATACTGACATTGGTCTAAAATTAAGGGGTATGTGAAATAGAGTTACCCACAATTCTAATGACATGTATAACTTTTAGAAAGTTGTGAAGTTTACCTTCAATGTCTTCCTGATTCACTTCATCTTGAGGATCCTCGGGCGCATCGTCTGAACCAGCTTCTTCTTCCATCCCTTGCATGGCGTCTTCTTCTTCAAGAACTATAAGGTTGGAACACATTTGATGTTTGTAACAAATCCAAAGTTTTTGGCCAGTGCTACTCAAGTTGTATTAGACATTTATTCACACAGGCACATGGAGGACATACCTTCTTCATCGTCAGTGGAGGCTGCACTCAGCCCGACCACGAGGGTGAACAGCAGGAACACAATCTGAGCTTTCATTTTCTACAAACAGAAACAACAGATCAGGGAAGAACTCAGCTTTACTGCAATCACCTGCCTTATGGTTTGTAATCAAGATTAATGATCCTTTTAAATAGTCAGTAAAAGCAAAGAAGAGATCTTAAATAATGACTCACCTCAGCTATTAAACTCGCCAGCAGTAGAGTGTAGGTTGGTCTATCACGATGAAGTTTGAGGTTTATGGTCCGTGTGAGTTGTGGCTCTGACTTATATAGCAGACTGAGAGGCTGAAGGCGTGTCTGAAGAATCTCAACAATCTAACCTGTTCAGTTTGAGGAAAATTGGTTCCAAAGATAAATCACTCTTTAGTTGTATTCAAAAGCACAGAGCGTGGTAAACAACTCTTAACTGCTCTTCATCTCATTTCTTTTTAAACATGAATAGATTCATTCAGATGATTTTCTTTTTAAGATTGGTCTTGAATGTACTTTGATATCCAACTCCATAAACTCTGTTCAGTATTTACTCTATTTTCTCTATATTGTATACTTTTATTTCTGCATGCAAATGTCTATATATGAACATGAGAAAGTGGCATACAAATAAGATTTATCAAGGGTTTTTTGTTACTGTTGTTTAACCTTTAATGTAGTTTTCCTGTTGTCTCATATAAAAAACATTAAAGGAGAGGTTCACAATTATGCAAGACTGTCTTAAAACAACAGTCAGGTATCCATTTGACTGGCCATTAAAAGATCCCCGTCCAAGTTGGTCATATCAAGTGGATATCTGTCACATTTACTACGTATGTTTACTACTTACATCATTTAAGCATCAAATTCCCTGTTTGTGTTTCCCTGTTGAGCTGTGGTGGAAGAATAGCAGCAAAAAGAGGGACTACAGCACTAAAAAGACTGTAAAGTTGAAAGATATCTACTTGATTTGACTCATTTTTATTTTATTAGCTTCAGATACACTTTTAAATACATAAGAGGACTGTGGATTTTGTCCCACGTCACTTACATACCCGTATCTATTATTGTGAACTAGAAGAAAAACCTGTTTGAATGATAATAGCTTGTGAAAGGTTATGCTGTAATGCTCACACCACAAACATGTTGGAATAAGCCTCAAGCTAAATATTAGTCTTAACTACTCAACGCCTGTCTTTTAGAGATTCCATGGATGGATGAAAAGGCTTATTCAAGTTTTGCCACTTTGCTAGTGACACATCTCAGGTTTTCAGGTCAGCTGTTGCCGCAGGACTTCTGCTTTATTTATATGACATATTTGCATACAGTGCACTGGGCAATGTAGGAGGGGCCTAAACATACCTATAATGTAATTATACCATACATGTAATTATCAGTATTGTGTTTTGTTCAGCTGTTCAGTTTCTGTTTAGTACATATGGTGACTACATTCCTTTAGATATGTACCTGTGTGTGTGTGTGTGTGTGTGTATGTGTGTGTGTGTGTGTGTGTGTGTGTGTGTGTGTGTGTGTGTGTGTGTGTGTGTGTGTGTGTGTGTGTGTGTGTGTGTGATAATAAGATAGATTTTATTTGTCATTCAGATTATATACTATACAGGTTTTTCTCACTGAATCAAGTTTTTCTCGCTGTAATCATTCCTCCTAACACTGACCATTAGAATATCTGTTCATAATGCACTTTCACTGTAAGTAATGGGGGACAAAATCCACAGTCCTCCTTCTCTGCTAAATATATTTAAAAGTTTATCTGAAGCTAATATGAAGCTTCAGCTGTCCAAATGAGTCAAATCAAGTAGGTTTCTTTCAATGTTACAGTCTTTTTAGTGCCATAGTCCCTCTTTTTGTTACTGTACTTCCACTGCAGCTCAACACAAAGAAGGAATTTGATACTAAAAAGGCTGATATCCACTTCATATGACTTACTCCTCATATAAGCTTCAGATCAACTTTTAAATGAGGGTGGACATACTGTGGATTTTGGATGTCATCACTGAAATTGTAAATGCATTTGAGGGGGATCTTTTAATAGTCAGAATGAACCGGAGGACAGATTACAGCGAGGAAAATCACTCAGTGTTCATCTTGACACCTGACTGTTGTTTTAAGACACACTTGAAAATGTTTGAATCTATCCTTTAATGCAATATTACATATATTACATA
Source organism: Scomber japonicus (assembly GCF_027409825.1). Lineage (NCBI taxonomy): Eukaryota > Metazoa > Chordata > Actinopteri > Scombriformes > Scombridae > Scomber > Scomber japonicus. Next base: position 8,770,731 of record NC_070591.1, on the reverse strand, counting down.
AATACTTCCCTTGTGTGTGTGTGTGTGTGTGTGTGTGTGTGTGTGTGTGTGTGTGAGTGTGAGTGTTTAAAAAACCAGCCACTCAGATGTATAAGAGTTCAGATTTATTCACTCTTCTCTACCGAAGAAAAAATCTTTGACAAAATCTCTAATACAGAAACATAAAGAAACATTAATAACTGCAGTTCCTAATATATACATGAAGTTTGTTGTCTCGAGACGAGAGCGAGAGAAAGAAAAAGAGAGTAAAAATGCGGAGTGATACACGTGTCTGACATTTACATACCATTTAGATACAGTACTTACGAGGAACGCACCTACAACATATCCTAGCTGAAAATAATGTAATGCAAACAGGACTAAAGATGTGCTAGACTGAAGTCATCTGAAAAATACATCTCTCTAGTTTGACTAAAGGACTCACACTCATTCTGAATAAGTGTTTTAAATGAACTCTTTGCTCTAATACTGACAACTTCAATGATCTTTACATTTTACTCTCCTCTAATTTAATAAAGCATTAAAATACTCCTCTGCTTATACACACATGGCTAAGTAAACCCAGGTGATCTTAATATCTTATTCAGTGTCCAGGATCACACTTTAAATGTACTTTTTGGAACATTATTTAAAAGGTGTGTGGGAGGGAAAAAGCTGAATGTCATACTGTAGTTCTGCAGTACCGTCTGGTGTTTGTGTTTACAGGTTGGGATGATCTTTCCAACATACATACATGGAAATGTGTGTACATACATATAAAATGTAAATTCATATAATTTAAGAATGGTTATAGGTTTAAAACAGAGAGATGCGTGTGTGTACATTAGTGGGAAGTTTCAGGGATTAGATTTTTTGAATTCTCTGTGTGATTCTACCTTTTATATACTGTATTATATACAGTCAGCATCTCTTTATCCTTTTACTGGTAATGGCTTCTTTCTCACAAACAAAATGTCTCTACAATCTGAAATTAAGCAAAAACTTAAAAACTGAATCACTTGTAAAAATATTTATATATAAGTGTTTTTTTTTCCTGAAACACTACTAATACACCAAGTGCTTCAAAACAGATTCCCAACTTGTTTTGAATATCAGAGTAATGTGACTGCAGAAAGGAACAAAGGTTTTGCACAATTCAAAGAAAAGTTGGAGAAATGAGATGCAAGACAGAGAAGATAATAATATCATGATTTCAATTTGCTCATAATGAACAAAATAAATTAGGGAAGCATGATGTGGGAGGGTGGAACTGGTATCATGTGATGATCTAATGTCAGAAATATGAAGCTGAAAGGAGACACCTGATTCCTATTGTTGTTCTTGTAGAAGAGGAAAAATGGACACAGGCATTGTTGCAGTTTCAAGCTTTTTTTTTAAAACATGAAAACCATCATCAGTAGCAGGTTTTAAAGTGAAATTGAAAGCTTAATACTGCAAAAATGACTATGTCTTCTTTAGTCTCCTGGTTACTTTGAATTGAAAAAAAGTAATATTTTCAAAATCCTTCACAAAAACGAATTCCAGTGTTGTCTGTTTCTTCTTGTGTGGATGCACTATTCTAGTATATTTATTATATGAATGAATATCTTTATAATATCAATTAATATGATAATTCTTTAAAAACTACTGTTCTAATTACATTCATTTTACAATTCATCAACACTGACTCAATTATCACCAAATGACTAATTAGCCTAGGGTTCACGTGAATTTAATTCCACGCCAATAATTTCTAAAATATTTCTGTAGTATGTATTAAAAGGTATCAGTGCGAGAAGCTGAATATAAGTGGTGCTTCAGTAGCAGATGAATTGCAGTTTGCAGATCTGAGCTGATTGGATTGGAAGTAAATGGCTCTGCACGTTAAAATGATTGTTTTAAAGGTTCCCTGAATCCTGGAGATAGAGAGAGAGAGAGAGAGAGATAGAGAGAGAGAAAATGAGAGAGAGAAGCAGACATACAAAAGAGAGACAAAGATGTGTGAAGAGAAACATTGTAGGTGGTTTAAGAGTGACTGTACTGATGAGTAATCATCACAAAAGAATAAACAAGAAATGATGTCAAGTGGTCAACAGTTGAAAGTACTGCTGGGAAAATAAACTAAAGGGTGAGAATTGTGCAGTTAAAGCATCTATAGCTGCCAAACTAAACCAAATAACACAAAGCTGATCTCTGGAACAGCAGTTTTTCTTTTTTTCCCCCCTCAATAAAATCTATTATTATTACAGCTAATTAAAAAGGGATTCAGTTACTGACTAAAATTCTCCGTACTGTACCACATCAGTAAACCAACATTTCATATGATAACCTAACATTTAACAGCAAAAAGCTCTGGATTAGTTGCATTGAGATTATCATATGGCTACAATGTTCAAGCTAACAGTCTGAGGGCTATTAGGCACATCTTTTAACACACACACACACACACGCACACACACACACACATACACACACACACACACACACACACACACACAAACGCATCATTAAAAATACCTATAAACATACGAAATTTGTGTTGACCCATTTTCTAATTAAGAAAACAAAGCTTACACAAAAAACAAATTGTTCTAAAATTAAAAAATGAACATTTGCATTGTTATCAAAGCTCAGCCTCAAATGACTTCCTGCTTCAATAACTGGTGACGAATGGTGATGTGTTGTCTACAGGTCTTAGTGTCTCCAGGAGGTTTTCCCTCCACGCACATGAAATACTCAAACATTACTCTCCTGCTCTGGCTTTGTTGCTGGACGGTAATTAATGTAAAATACAGAGAGCTTTAAGTTGATGCAGGTACTTATGCAGTTAAATGTAACTATGGTTAAGCTATAGTTAAGTTTAGGCAACTGAAACCTCTCGATTTAGGTCAGGAAATGTTTGTGGTTATGAATTATTAAAATGTTCATCATTGACTGGACCGGAAGCTGTGATGCAAATGTTGAAGACAAACACACCCATTCCCATCTATAACCCCTCTACATTTCTGCTGCACTATGCAAACTTTATATACTCCCTAGACAATAAATGTCTGTTGAGTATACTCTAAATGTTTGTGACAGGCATCACTTTTTCTGGTAAAATGCAACAATGCTGCATTTAAAAAAAAAATTAAAAAAATCACATATAGCTTATAAGACGGCAACCTCAACAGGATCCAGCCATTCAAAATTTCACTTCCATTTTGGATTTGAAGTCATACATGAACTATGTTTTCATTTAGATATTGTAATAGCACATATTTGGGCCTCAGGGCAAAAGCTTGTCATCGGGCCCCTGTTGACCCCCACTTTACATGGTTTTACACCAGTCCTGAAATGATTAGACTAGAATTTTGATATCTAATTAATTTAGTTTATAAGTCATTCTTTGGGCAGAAATGCCAACAATTCACTGATTCCATCTTCAAATGTTAGTAGTTCTTCTAGTTCTCCATAATACTAAACATAACATCTTTGGTTAATGCAAATATATGAACGTTAATTATTTTCTGACATTTCATACTGAGCAACAATTGATTTTTTTTTGTAGGTTGCAGCCTAACAGTGCTCCTATGATGGAATAACAACACCTTGCCCCTCAGTTTTTTGTGCAATTTCATAAAAACAAAAACACTTTGGAATAAATTAACACAATATAAACTAGTCTTCAGACCAGACTTGACATGTACTTTAGAGATCCAAATTTCTGCTAAAATGCCATTAATCATATCATGTGAATCCAAATGTTACAGAGTAAACCCGGGAAACTGGACAGTTGGTAATACAGCTTTGTCTCAGTGAGCAGTGGCCACTAATAACATTTTTTACAGTAACATCAGTTTAATTAGCCTATTAATTCAGTTGTTGCTAACTGAGATGAAGTTTTGGAAGCTTTAGTGCAATGGGGAAAAACCTCCGTGATGGTGCTATTAATTCTTTAATGAGAGCGAGACAGAGAGAAGCAGACAAAGGCAGAAGCATTAATTTCTCTTGTGAACAGTGTGTTCAGGTCTACAGTTTTATGTGTAACTCCTCTGTTGCATCAACCCCAACCTCATCATCGGGAGGAGGGCTCCGAGCTACATGTTGCTGCTGGGGGTCCGTTTACAGCAGTGATATTAACACCAGAGCCCTTGATAGATATAAATAAATGACACTTTTGTAGAACAGTGGACATGTTGAATCCCCCTCTCTGGTGATGACAGCTGTATACTGTAAATATTTAACAGACACAGCTGGGAATGGTGGCCGGGAGTGTTTGTAATTCACTGTTCACGTCCAGGTAGTTTTCCAATTAGTTTGGATTTTATGGTCGCAACCAGTTTTTATTACAAAATCTTTCTTCTAACCACTACAATACTACCACCACACTGGAGGCTACAGAACAGCACACTGCACCTAATGCTTACAAAGTACAGGGACTGGGAATCAGCAGTAGTGTGCCGGTAGATGAGGATGCTGTATACAACACCAGAAGCAAGTATACTTTAATCCAAAACATTTAAATTGGAGTGAGGGTCCTACTGTACCAATAGAAGCAGGAAGGGGGTGGATACTCTGTGTGCTTGTGTATGCCTTAACCTAGACTAAATACCACGTCGATATTGTTTACACTCAAGTCTTTTTTCTACAGACAAAGTCAGCTCTCTGTCATCTACAGTATGATGAATAAATGTTGACATTTTGTAAGCAGTAATTCAGCCTAGACTCCTAACATGACACTGGACTCTTGGATCAATCCTGATTCAAGAAAAGAGAGAATAACAGTCAAAATGTGACAAAAACTGAACTAGACAATGGTGTTATTACTAGATGGAGGAGAGTCTTTCTTCAAGGGAGCATCATTGGGACGACAAACCTTTTTTTAGGGGAGGAGTTGTCGTTCCGGAAACTTTACAAGTCAACGCAATCAGATGTGAGTTTTTGTTTTGTCCAGAAACAACAAAGTGTGGTGGAACTGGAGTCCTGGCTGGATTTCAGTCCACTGAGATGCTGATATTAGCATATTTTCAGCCTTATTAGGTGTTAGCAACTGTGTGGAAGATGTGTAAACCTCATTAAGGTCCATTGTTTGGTGTCACAGCTGCTCCTAACAGCCATTTCCTGCCCCACATCACAAGTGTTTGTATAATTCAACTGGGAACAACCAACTGCGAAGGTGAAAGAAGAAATTAATTGTCCTACAAGATCTGGTCCGTCCCTGGTTGCTGGGGATTGCCGTCGTCCCCCCTCTCTGATTGGTGTTTGTAAAGGTCACATGGCATAAGAGGAAGGGGCTGTCCCTGCTCGGCCAGCACTGACTCATAAGATGGCGCAGCATCCAACGGGAAGGAGATGGATGAGATGTGTTGATGTTCCTGGTCCTGTAATCCCAGCGGGTAGTGGGAGGGGGAGAACCAGGCGGCACTGGCTGAGGTCTCTCCGTAATATGGAGAAGGATCTGAGCTGGTGTAGTTTGGCTGCTCCTCTTGCTCTGCTCCTGTCTGACAGGGGTCCAACAGGGAGTAAGGAGGTGGGTCATCTGTAGGTATGTAGATCTGAGAACCAGGGCCAACACACTCATCGTAACTATGGAGACAAATCCAAAATGTATACAGTTAGTACAGAGATGGTGACAAACGTTTTAAGCACACATCAGAGATTCCTTACCTGAATTTGTGCTTACTTGACCCACAACAAAACTTATAAATCATCATCATAAATGCAATGAAATTACTAATATGTTAAAATTGTCCTCTTTTCTCATTCAGATGACAATATCTATCAGTTTTTCATATTGGAATGTGACCCAAATTAATTTCTCCCCATCAGATTTGGCCGTGATATACAGAGCTGGAGAACCAGCAGCCTGTTCAGTGTCCCTAACAGCTTGACAGTTCAATGGTGGCACATGGAGGGGCGGTCTGATTTTGCTACATCATGGTCTCTTTGTGGACAGAGATGAAACATGATGCGCACCTTTCAGAGCAGTAGAAATGTATTCAGATCAATTTCACAGATCTACACATTTTCCATCTTTAATTTAATAACTGCTTGGTACTGGTTCAACAGATATGCAGGCTGTAGCCAGGATTCACAACCAGCTCTAAACAATTATGGTAATGACATGTTTATCAGCCATTTGCTTTGTCTTCTGTTCCTTAAACTATTGTTTGGATTCGCAGCAATCGAGTTTTTCTACATTTTTACCATCACCGCCTTCTTTGAAATGAGTGACTGCTCTCTCTACTGCTGTTCTCCTTATTGGGGTGTGGTAGTAAACTAATTACTGATAGCTGGGAAGCATCTGTCAATTTAGAATGATTCTGATTCATACACACATGGTAAGAGCAAAACTGGCCGAAGCACATATCATATTTTTGCCAAATCAATCAATCCAGTAGTTGTTGAGACATTTCACTTGAAACCATAAATGTCAACCTCATGGTGGTGATCACTACAACCAGTAAGATTCATCCTCTGAGAACCATGAATATTTGTGGGAAATTTCATGGTAATTCAAAAGACAATTGTTGAAGTGTTGGACCAAAGTATTCACAAGCAGACAGACTGACATACCATCCTTTGAGTCATGCTGCTAGCATAGATACAAATACCTCAGGAACCAGCATCTTATCCCACTTTGCAGCTCTATAGTTTTAGCTCTGATGTGTGTAAGTTGTGTGTTTGCTATGTCACTGCTAACTTCATGATGTTTTATGTGCTGACAGCTGTCCTGTTTCATCAGTATCTCCACAATGACATGAAGGGAAATACTCTTCAGTGGAATTTTTATATGTAACAGCAACATGGGAAAAATAGCTAACATCTTTAAAACCTTGCCTGCTTTCCACACCCACTCATCCAGATTTATTATATATTGGTATATATTTGTACCTGTAAGCACATAAACAAAATCTGCTCTGTTGGTAGCCTGAACAAATGCAGCGCTGCATATTTTGTATCACACTCTGCAGCCCACAAGCATTCATAAATGCAACAATATTATCATTCACCCTTCCAACAAGGTTCATAAAATATATAACCTTTGGCTTTTCCTTGCCTTTGTTTTTAATACTCCCGTCAGGAGATTTCTCTTTTCATGTTTCAGAGGTCAGAGACTGGGGATTAGTTACAGAGCAGTGTGCCAAGAGCGGGTGAGAAGTCAATCTCTTGCTCAAGGACGCCTCCGAAGAACAAGCGGGGTCTTTGATTTGAAGGATCACTCTCCTTTCTTACTATAGTACACTACACAGCTGCTCCTCATGGAAGTGGGACTCAGTGAAATAGCAAACCGTCTGTGATGTGATAGATAGACTTAAACACATGTAAAATGGTGGTGCTTTAACAATATCTGGCACTATTGTAATCTTAACATTAACTGTATTTCCTAAAATAAATGACAGTAGCTATGATAATGACCAAGGGCACACAAAGAAAATTCTGCCCCAAAACCAGGCTGGACAAAAACAAGGTTGGATAAACTCCTTGCCTCTTATATAATGTACATGCCATACCATAATGTACATTTCCACTGTTTTAATTTCATAAATTCAATAATATAATCATGCTATTTCCACAAGATGGCAGTAGCTACATTTGAGGTACCTTATATGACCCTTCCCAAAAGAAAAGCGAACTTGCATCTGCACTCAGATGGAAATTTGATGTCAGATTCAAAGAGAGTTTTGCAGCATGCAGAGGAAAATTCAGGAGAGAAAGCTGCAAGCGCTTAGACACTGATACAGGGAGTGTTGAGTTTGTCTTAACATCAAAATACAGTAACAAAAATTTAACAGAGTAAACAGAAACAGACCAGAAAACACAGAGTTTTCATACTAAAACATCAGCAAATATATACTTCAATTCAAATAGAGGGAATTCAAATAGAGGCTTCTCTGTAATATAAGCCTACTTCCAATAAAGGCCTGTCCTCTGCAGCTGAGGTAAATAAAGGCCCAGGCCAATATTAGAGGAAATACGGTAATCATTTAGTGTTGCCCAGTGACACAATTTGAGAAAGATGCTTGAATGGATTTTGATGGACATGTAATAAAAATCTGTATTATTGTTGTTTTTTTTTAATTGTCATGCTCCTACCGCCTGACTCACTGATGCTATTCAGTATTTATTTGGGCACTCCTTGTACTCCTTTGCACTACTTCCTGGCTACAATGTACACAAACAGGTTTAACCTTTATGTAGATGTTGCACATCGTCCGTTTGTTGTTTCTGCATGTATTTTTAGTCACCTTGTTGCTTGTGCATAACAGTGGTGTGTTTATATTTGATTCTGTTTGGCCAGCTTTGTGGTTTTTGTTTTGGTTCTTTGTTTTACAGTGTTGTGTGTAAGTATTAAACATAGTATCAATAAAATAGTATCAAATTACTTGTATGTGTCAACTTACTTGGTCAGTACTGACTCTGGTTCTATTAAAACACTGTGCAAATTGGGTTTATTTGAAGAAAAAAAGAACAAAAGTCTAAATAATTGTTAGCCTAAATTTCAGCATTTTTCACAAACCTTGTTCTCTGTCACTCCGATGCAGAACCACATGATGTAAATCTCATCCCACATGGTTTGGTATTTTGTAATACATGGTAAATATGCCACTAATATGCTAAACTTAATATGAATTATTTTTTAAATCTATGATAATGCCTCATATTTCACCACCAACATGAAGTCTTACCCAGCAGGAATCAATAAAGTCAGCAGCCTCCTTTTGTTCTTCACACATGCACACACACACACACACACACACACACACACACACACACACGCACACACACACACGCACAGCCTCCTTCCTGCCATCTTGGCAGAGTCCCAAAACACTTCCCTGATGACCTCCTCCAGCAGCCCCCGAGGTCAGGTTTCTACGAACCTCCTCCCCCAACCCAGAGAGAGGAGAGAGAAAAGAGAAGATATAAAATAGAATAAAACTAAATAGAAAACAGAATTATAAAATCACAGGCTGTGTGTATGGAGCTAATGGTAGATGATGACGGGGGTATAGGAAGCAGTAAATCAGTGTAACTCGATCAGCACGATGGTTAACTCAGTCTGGAACCACAGAGCTGCAAACGTGAGTGTGTGTGTGTGTGAGTGTGTGTGTGTGTGTGTGTGTGTGATGAGTTAAAGTTTTGCCTTGTCGCCCATTATTTCTTATCTAAGTCTTCCTTTTTTTTTCTTTACGTGTGCACTTTCTCTGTCTCTATCCCTGCCCTGTGTGAGTGTGTGTGCCCACATGGCAGCTATTTTAAAGCAGTGTTAGAGTGTGTGTCTGTGGTTTTCTGCTAAATGTGTATGTGTGCGTGTAAGAGAGAGGGAGAGCTATTTTAGCCTTGATGTGAGGACGAGGCTCAGTCAGAAAGACCTAATGTCCACTGCACCCACTGTTCATCATACACACTCACACAGAGTGCTGATATAAGGCACTGAAATAGTACTTTAAATATGACCTGTTACCACGTCAAACCTTTAAATCAGCGTGTGTTCTTTAACCTGCTCAGTTAATTGAACATTTTAATGAATTCATCACTTGTTTGTCATTTATCTGAACATGCCAGACTGAACAAACATTTCTGAATAAAAACCTCAGCACCTGAGAGTTTAGAGAACTGGCATCCTTTTTTATGCCAGACACACAGGGGGATTGATGGTTTACAACTAACTGCAAAGACACCTGTGACCCACCCTGAGATTTGGTTACCTCAGTGTCTTCTTTTATTTATTAAGAGATGACATAACATGCACGGTTTCATGTCTATATTTTTATTCAAAGGGCTCTATTGGAGTGTCTTTGCATGTTTTTAAAAACCCTATTATTTTATATATTGGCCTTTTATGCAGCCCCTCTTCACTTAACCATCAGAATCCTGTTCACCTCAAGTTGTGGACCTCTGACCATATTTAACCGAGACATCCCAACATCAGACATCATAATGATAGAAAATGGTAGAAAAATACAAGAAGCATGACAATTATGGGGTGTGTGCAATGTGCATTGTGATTTACCATTGGGTGAGTCATCAATCATCAGTCATATTGGTATCTTTGCAGATGGGTTTAGTTTTGAAATGATAATAGCAATCCTTTTTCTCAACACATACTCATCTGAATTTTACATAAAATCTCTCCATGACACCCTCACACACCTCCACACATGCACACAAACCAAAGGATTGAGGCCAGCAACATTTTTTAATTTTATTTTTATGCTATTTTATTTTGTTTTGAGAAAACTGACCTTGAACATTTTTGCCAAAAAGGCATGTTGAGGTGAAAATGAGAGACTGGGGGAAGTGTTTTCTGGGCAGGGCAGGGTGTTTCAGAGGTGCTGTAACACACTGTACTGTAAATCTCTGTGTGTTCGGTCTCTCAGGAGTTATAAGCTCTTCCCTCCCCTGTGACCCTCTGCAGTGTGTGTCTGTGTTTCTGCAATGAAACTCACACCAGATAATGAATGTGGTGTTTTACACTTATGTGCTCTGCTAACATGTGTGTGCTAGCTACATGTAGGTGTGGCTGAGAGAAAATAATTCATCCCCTCTGAGACTAATGGGAGTGACACAGCTGCTCCTGTTTATCTGTCTGCTGCCCGTTTTTTTTTTTTTTTTTTGTGAGACTCAGATATCACATAAATTAACTTTAAAATATTAAATCCATAAATATTTGTTAAGTCAGTCAATGTTGATATTGCTCTATGGAAGTGTAACAGATTTATTAACTATCATTAAGTTGTATTTCTTGTATTATTAAATAATTCAGTCTTTCCTCATTCTTCTGATTCCTTACTCTGTTATTTTTTATTTCCTTGTCTCTTTGTCTCCATGGACCCGCCCTTCTCCCTTGACTCAGGCTGATTAACTACAGATCTGTTTTTATATAAAACAGACCTGTTTCATATAAAATAGATCTGGTTAGGGAGTATAAGCAGAGTCCAACATTATTGTTTTAACTGTTTAACCAACTTCCTACTATGAGTAAGTTTGATTTTTTTTTAGATAACAATATACAAACCTGCCACCACAAATAAATCTTTCAATTATGCAACTTCTATTACTCATAACGCTGAATTTATGTTTACTTAAAGATTGAATCTATATAACAATCACTCCACAAATTTTCCTGATAAGAACCAGAACAAAAGCTGCGTGATGCAAAACCTGTAGGTCCAGTGTGAACTATAGTACCTGCCTGTGGGCGCTTTTCTGCACACACACACACACACACACACACACACTATAACAACTTTATAAGGTAAAAATCAATTAATGAAGCCTTAAGTAGAGATGGATATTTCTCACGAGGGAGAAGAATGTGTAAATCTTACTGTACAGGTCAGTAAAAAAAGGAGGACCTCTGGCTTTGATTCATGCCATGGTTGTGACGCTCTGCAGAGCTGCACAGGGGACAGTTCTAGCTACAGCATACAGCATATGGTCCTCTGTGTATGTGAGCATGTGTGTGTTTATGTGTGTGAAGCTGGCATGTCCCTGCTCATTACCACTGAGAGAGGTACTTGCCTGCGGAGTAAGAGAACCATATAGATGCTGTGTGTATGTACAAGGAATATGATTTCTCAGCATAAAGCAGCTCAGGTGATGAAGGCTTAACATTTCAAAGACATTTCTAGATGAAATTCAACAGATCAGGTCTTAACCCTTACATACTGTTCATATTCTGACTCATAATTAGTCTTCACATTCATAAATTCCCCGTTCATCATTAACAAATGTTTGATTAATGCTTAATAAAGCTGTCAGAGTGTATTCTATTTATTATGGTCAAGGAGAAATTTTTTTAGTATATGATGAATACAACATGATTAAGTGCTGATATTTGATTTTTTTAAATAAATAAAGGTCAAATTTACATTGGCTCAAATTTACATTGGCATACATAAAATTGTGTATCAGCTGCTCAAAAAATGAAAAAGAAAAATTTCCATTTTTGTATATTGTGGGTCACATTTAAGGAGAGGTCCAAATCTGACTATGAACAGCATGTAAGAGTTAAACAGAAGTCATGTGTCCTGTTGGTGTATTTCTCTGCTCTCTTCACATAACCTGTCTGTCTGTTTTCTGTCAAGATTTATTTTCTATTCACAAGATAACAGGTGTATATAAAACAGATTCTACAGATAAGCATTTTCCTGAGATTCAATTATTGTCCTTCCTCACTTTGTCTCTCGCTTTCTCTTTGTCTTACACTTTCGTTCCCAGCGTTGATCCTTGCAGTTCGGTGTCATTGTTTCTCTCAAAGATTTCACTGTTCTCTGACTCAGTGTCACAACTGCTGTGAGACATCCAGACCTGAGTATGTCTGTTTTTTTTCAGTGATTAATATGATACAGAAATAAATGACTCTGTTGCCATCCAGGAATGAGGCTGCTGAAGTGATTTAGTAGCATTAATCTATACGGTTTGTGTGTATCAGACATGGCTGCTGCAAACTAAACTAAACATGCTGTGACAAGCTGTATTTTATATTACTTGTGGTATAGAGGTACTGTTACAGTAATGGC